>NC_068408.1:2714695-3089695 GCF_023724105.1 Carassius gibelio | reverse complement strand
ATATTAAAAACTTTTTTTTTTAAAGGATACATAGAATTCACATACAGGTCACATAAAATAAAATAAAATAAAATAAAATAAAATAAAATAAAATAAAATAAAATAAAATAAAATAAAATAAAATAAAATAAAATAAAATAAAATAAAATAAAATAAAAATTGTTAGAAATAGAAATTAACTCTAAATCTTAGGGATAAATAACAAACACACTTAATAAAAAGGATGGTTAAATTATATTTAAAACATTTTAAATCTCAGGGCTACTTCAAGTAAATATTTAAAATAAATAATAAAAAAACCATCATACACTTAATAATAAAGTTGGTTAAATCAATCAAAATAAAATGAAATAAAAGGGGGATAAAATTGTGTTTTATTTAAAATTATATACTTATCATTAGTATTACCTTAAAAAATGATAAAATAAATATTTATATTTAGGATACGTAAAATGGTACCTATAAAATTAACTTGTCATTGGCTTTTTTCATAAATGTTAAAAAATATTATTTGAGTATATCATGTATTTATTTAGTAAAAGATATATTGTGTTATCTAAAGGAAATGTAATATAAATGTAGCTCAGTGATTTGGCTTCAGATTGCGGTCCAGGGCCTCTGAGACAGGAAGCAGTGGGTCTGTGACAAACAGCCACATCTTGTGTAGCAGCAGGAGAAATGTTATCCAGAAAGCCTCCGGGATGTTTAATAACACCGCCTTTCCAATTTTAGGCCAACTCTAAGGTAATAAAATCTGTCCGAGGGGACCCAGAACTACAAACCAAATACCTGCGTGACTGGAGGCTACGAAATGATGACAGAACAGATACAATTTCCCGGTGTACCAATAAACACTCAAGTGCAATTGGGAAGAAATGAGATCTGAGATGATGCCGAGCGAGCCGGGTGAGATGCTCTCATACACAACGATAACGGCAGGAAAAAAGATGACCACACAAAAACGTGCAAAGGACAAAAGCCTTGCTGCAGAGTAAAAGTAGAAAAAGCCTTGACGTTTGAAGGAACCAAAAATGATTAAAAAAAAGAAACCCAACATACTTATGAATCAATCATCAACTTATTAAGATACTAACTTAAAATCCCAGGAGTATTTTAAGTAAATATTAAAGATTATAAATAATAACTGGTATTTATAAAACTCTAGTTCTAACTGTAATGTTAATAAAATAAAAACCTTATAGCAGGGGTTTCAAATTTAATAAATTAAATTAAAAAAAAAGAATGATAAAAAATAAAAATAATCAACAAACCAAAACATTATAAAAATAAAACCAACCTACTTATAAATCATTAAATTATTAAGACATTAACTAACAATCTCTGGAGTATTTTAAGTAAATATTAAGAATAAAAACTAATAACTAGAGTTTCCAAAACTGTGGTTAATCAAATAAATAATACAAATATATCAATTAAAAAAAAATTAAACAAAAAATTAGACGTTTCAAAATACATTTTCTAAAATAGATGATTAAACGATTGAAATATGACCTTAAAAATATCTGAGGTACTTTAGGTCAAATGGGTTTGGCAGAGGTTACAGAAAATGTCCTGAGAAGAAAGCAAAGAGATTTTGGGTTAGCAGACAGGCCTCACCAGGGACCTAATATCAACATTTGTGCATAATTTACAATGTGTGCACGCTGACAGATGTATTTTTGGCAGGAAAAACAGCCGTTTAATTGGAACAAAGTATGCATTTTCTTGGCTAGACTTACAGGAGCTTCGTATCGGTGAATAAAAGCATTTTCCAAGGGTTTTGCACTTCACACTGTGACTCATATCGACTTGTAACCGCTGTGCTCTAATTGATTTTTAATGCCAGGTCACATGGCTCTCTGTGCAATCGTTCGCAGATCGCCGTGACCTGTGATATGTGATATAAAGAGGCCAAGAAGAGCAAAGAGAATCAAATATTGTACGGCAAACCCTTGAGGCTTCTGCTGTGGGATTCATATATACAGTACAAACTACTTTATGTTCAATATTCTGCTGTGGATTCATGTAACAATACACAATAACAGTAAAGACTTGAACTGGCAAATTACTGTCATTTTAGATTTAACTTCATATAACGCTTTAAAGCAAAACAAAGGTCATTAAGAAACATTAATAACATCATATTTTAAAAACACCACATTTTAATGAGATATTGGTAAAAATATTAACTTCAAATAATACTTGGCAACAATAAAAGGTCATTACGAAACAACTAAATGCATCGGACAAGATTCAGTATTATTCTCCAGAAACAACTTTATATATTTAAAGTGTATAAATTATATTTAAATATATATATAATTTACATTTAAATATATATATATATATATATATATATATATATATATATATATATATATATATATATATATATATATATATATATATATATATATATACATAAATTGACATAAATTTATAGAAAATTTGCATTTAAAATTATTATTAAAATTAATAATATATATTTAACTACTTATTTTTTTAATATTTATTTTTTGCTATTTATTCACATTTGTTAAAAATATTATCTGATTTAAGAATGGTGAAAACTGGACAAACTTTATAGGAGCTAGGAATGAAAAGCGTGATTTTAAGACACATTATTTCAGGGTTGTAATGACTTTAGGTATTTGTTTTTACTTTAGCCAGTAGGTGGCGCTGACAATACCATTTCTAGTGTGCGACAGACATTATGACAATAACGTCTAACAAAATAAATGTCGATTGGCCAAATGGTTCCTCTATGGCGTTCCTGCCATCAGATTCGTTGATGCGTTTCATTGGAATGGTTTGGTATTTAAAAACGATTTATAATCATATTTAATCAGCATAGCTTCAAGATCCTCTGTACCAAATTTTATGAAAATTCAACAAGTTGTAGGAATTTTTTTAATCAAAATGAAACTGAAATGGTCAAGTGCGATGACCCACATGATAAAATATGACCTCTGTGCTCTCTATTTGATAAAAAGGTTAAGATTCTACAAAGTCCCTCCTTCTGACAAGAGCAGTCTGCTCTGATTGGCCAACTGACCCACTGCATTGTGATTGGCCGAACACCACAAGCACTCATCGGAAATGTAACGCCTCTTTCTATAATTACGATCTTCAACTTTCAAAGTAAAGTCCTTAGTTTTACCATCAGTTCAAGCGATGAGTGGTGCGACAGACACAGTGATGAAAAAATGTGTGACCGTCTCTCTCTCTCTCGCTCTCGCTCTCTCTCACACACACACACACACACTTGATGCAAAACTCTGCATTTGAACAGTCACTAGCAAATACTTAAACTAATAACAAAACATACTTCCAGTAGCTGATCCGGAAACACCAGATTGTCGTGGCTAAGTCAGAATGACCTCCTCTCCTAAGTTCACGAAACGGTCGTCAATAAAATGTGTTGCTGTTCTGTTGTAAGTAATCTTAAAGATGCATCTACATTTGGAAGAACAAATAAAGTGCTTTTGTTTTCTCCTAGAAACACACACATCTCTCTGACATGACTGCTTCAACACTAACTGTGTTACTGAAACCACACCGCCTTTCTTCGCGTGAACATTTGAGCGGCATTACACAAATATTTCCACACAGTGATGTAGACATGTGGGGGCGTGTCTAAACGAGGTGTTTAGGGGGCGTGGCAGAGTCTTTACTTTGATAGAGAATATCTCTTTAGGTTTGAGACTCTAGTCTTTGCAACTTCACGGATCGTCTTCATGCACCAAGAGCTTGTAACACTCCAAAGAGAAAGAAAAAATTTAAATCGTATCATATGACCCCTTTAAGAAAATATATATATATATATATATATATATATATATATATGCTCAACATCTGAAGTGGATTAAACATTTTTTCCTAAGACTACAATGCATTTTGGTTTAGGTTTTAGTACAACTTTATAGAGATGCTTCAGCAATGTTATTATTTTATACTTTCTCCTACCATGGCATTTACTTTAGGACAAACATCTGACACAAATAACTTGATTGTCAGTGCGATACTATTTAGATACAAGTTTATTAGAAGTGTAATGGTGAGAGTTTTCTGCTGATGCTGTATGTTTCTGTGTGAGGTAAGTCATTATATTACGGTCTGAATGAGGTCTTGGTGTGACAGACATGCTTCAGTCTGGAGAATCACTGTCTGCTGTCCGTCTACACTGGGCACATTGTTAAAGATGCCAGCTCACCAGTTTGTGAACGGCTGTGGGATTCGAGGAAGAGCCCCGAGATGCCAACAGAGAATCAATGACAACCCACACGCTGCATTTCTCATGTAAACTCTTTCAAACTCTTGACCTCTTCATTTAATACTTGATGACATGACTTGATGATTTAAAATACTAATTCCGATGTATTTTCTTTATTTTTCTGGATTTTCTGTTGTTTTACCATTTTAGAAAACTTTATTATAATATTCATATTCATTAATTTATTATAAAATAATAATTGCATAAAATAAAATATTATTAAAAAATATAATTTAATTTATTAGTTATTTAAAAATTTTCAAACAGGTTTATTGGAATCATTTAAATCTGCTGCTAAATTGCACATCAATAGAGAATGAACAGTGATTGGTTGCCACACCTGTCAATCAAACATGTTTTCTATCAAAGTAGGCGGTCACTGGCCAGAATAAGCTTTAATTTGGACCAGGCTTTGAGGTGATAGTCTGACCAAGACAACCAACATCCAAACAGACCCTGATCTATCTAAAGAAACCTGAAGGGTTGAGGAAGCATCGGGGTGAGAAACGGAGACAGTAAGACAGGTCTGTTTTGTAAAATCTGGTTATGTAACTGTACTGCTTACTGGCACATTGCATCTGTTGTTGGGGGGAAAAATTGGATTGAAAACATGATGCAATTAGTGCGGAGAAACTCAAAGTCACATCAAACCAGATCCTCAAATCGTATTTTCAGAAACCTGTCAAGGAACAAGAAAGATGTCATTTCTTTAGGATTTCTAGAAATCAAAATATAGATTTTTTTGCATATTCCTGGTCTCACTGGATGATTGTTTTGGTGCATGCTATTCCAAATAAAAAACGTTTCTCATCATAATCTTTTATCAAAATGCCATAGCTTTAAAAACAATGTTTTAGGATTTACTTTAAAACTATGTCCACTCCGAATTCGACAGTGCATTTAATAAATAAGTACAAAGAAATGGCTAGTAATACTTTGAATTAAATGTGAAATTTTGAATTTGAATGTGTAACTTTTTTAATGTCAGATAATTATTTAAATTTACGATAATATTAATATTATTCAAATATAATTTATAAATTATTTAAATATTTATTTTAAAGGAATAATTAAATATTCATTAGTTTATTATAAATAATTTATTTTCCAAGCAGTAACACACTGAATTAAATATGAATTTTTGAACACACACACCATTTTTTTTTCATGCAAACTCATCTAAATCCCTTTTTTTCACTATTTTCTCTGTACATTAATTTCAGACAATTATTTTAATTTATTATAATACTAATATTTATTAAAATATTATTTAAATTATTCAAATATTTATTATAAATGAATAATTAAATATTAATTAATTTATTACTTATTTAATTAATTTAATTTGAATATTTTCCAAGCAGTGACGCACTCAATTAAATGTAACATCGAAATTGTATTTTCTTTTAAAACATACTTTCATTATCTTTGTTTTATGTAATACTTTTTAAAATGATTTAACAACTTGTTATTGGTTTCCTCATTAAATATTCTTTTTCACAGAACTAAAATGAGCTGAATGTTATTTAATGTTGAGCTTTATATTTCTTTCATGTCAGACGTTGTACTATATTTTAGAAAACCACCTAAAAGGTAGGTAGAATCAGAAGGATTTCTGGATTTTCAGTATTAATCTCCATCATCTGTGCAGAAATGGCTCACAGGAACATGAAGCGTCTGCTAATTTGAAGGGCAGGTTATTTCTCTGGAGTAACGTATTACTGAAGGTGAATGTGAGACGTCTGCTGGAGTCCTACAGCTCATTCACTAGCGTCTGGGACTTTCACAATCGACTTTTATTGCCTCGGCTTACAGGGGCTTCACGGCGTCCAGTCTATTAAACTAAACAGCTTAACAGCGACAGCCTCCTGAGAGCACACTTCACCTCCACCTTCATCAATCAATCACTGCTTACAGGTCTTCAGAAACCAAAATAAACAACTTGCCAGCGAGAAACTGGACCGTGTCATGAATCTAAATGGGTCCAGGGGACATGAGGTGAATGAAACGGGGTGAAACACTGAATAAGGGGTGGATTCACACTTCGTGTTACTGACTGTGTGCCAACACAAACATATTTGGTATTGGGCCTTAAAGCACTAGCTCAGCCGAAAATAAAAATATGCTGAAAATGTGCTCAACCTCAGGTCATCCGAGATCAGGATGAGTTTGTTTCTTCATCAGGTTTGGAGAAATGTAGCATTGCATCAGTGTCTCATCAGTGGATGCTCTGCAGTGAATGGGTGCCGTCAGAATAAGAGTCTGATAAAAACATCACAATAATCCACAGCCACTCCAGTCCATCACTTAATGTCTTGTGAAGCCAAAAGAAACTAATTCATCACTAAGACGTTTTTACTTTAAACCGGTGCTAAAAATACAAGTATTTGTTTTCAAGTCCTAAAAAAGAAATTATTTAAAAATAAAACCAATTAAAATAAAATCCTTTAAATATGTGTAAAATAATTTTTATGATATGATGTGAAATTATTGAAATGTTCATTTTAACTTCAAACAAGTATTTTAGATCAAAGTGCCACATTTGCAGTTGATCGATTTGGGATGATACAATAACTAGAAAGTCAAGTGTGTGTGTGTGTGTGTGTGTGTGTGTGTGTGTGTGTGTGTGTGTGTGTATGTATATATATATATATATATATATATATATATATATATATATATGCTGTCAAATGATTAATCGTGATCAATCGCATACATTATAAAACATTTTGTTTTGTTTACTGTGAGTATTTATAAATGAATATAAATAAACATACATATACAGAATATATTTTGAAAAAATAACATTTATATATATTCATATAAATTGTATCATATATAAATGTTTAATATATAAACATAACATATTTTTCTTAACTATATACATGAAAGTGAGTGTATTTTTATATACATAATAAATATACACAGTACAGACACATATAATATGTAAACAAAAACCTTTATTTTGGATGCAATTAAAAGTGATTAATCATTTGACAGCACTTATGCTCACACACACACACACACAGACACACACACACACACACACACAGACACACACAGAAACACAAACACACGCACACACACAAACACACACACACACACACAAAACATGATACTTTCTAGTCAGTGGTATTGTAGTATTATAGGAGGCTTTATTGGTCACTTTTAGATTTAAAAAAATTATTATTAAAAACATCTTCATAACACAACGGTGAGTTATGAAGTCTGAAAAAAGAAGATAAGTTCTCAGAATTAAATCATAAAAAATTAAAATAACATTGATTTAAAGAATAAGAGACATTAAAATATTAAATAATAATAAAAAACAACGTGGATTTCATGTAACTAACCAATATTAGAAGCTATAAACATGTTAATGTGTTCAGCTGATTGTTTTGTGTAAAAAGGGGTTGATGCTCCAGTCATGACACCACATTGGTACAAACCATCAAACCACCAGAGTACAAAAATACACCTTTATACCAACAAACTTTGACACCAAACTCTCTGAGTGTGAATGTATGAGAGAGAGAAAGCTGAAGAAAGCGAGTGAAATGAAAGGCCCCGACTGAATTCTTACCCTCTCTAGATCAGTCATCGTTCACAGGAGGCTCTCGCTGCGGGAGAAACAGTAAAAGACTGGATTTGAGCCGACGCCAGAGGAACGAGCCAACTATTTCTCATTTGGACCTGACCAGACGATGACCCTCCTGTTGGAGAGATGGAGCTCTGGAAAAACAAAAGCGCTGGCAGCGAACCGAGCGAGACGAGTCTGACCAACATCTGCAGAGACGAAAACAACAATCAACAGTTCATTTTGATCAAGTTAAAGTAAGGCCAGTTGATACACTGCATAAAAGTATTGGTCTCTTGTTTTCCAGAACAGATGCCATCACTTGAGAATGACATGAGATGTTAAGTATTGTTTTCCAAAGAATAAGAGATAAAAATGAGTTTATGCATAAAACTAAAAGAATATTTGTCAGTGGGTTAAGAAAAATGTAATTCAACGGGAAAATTTATGCATTAAAAGATACTTAAAAAAACAAAGAAAATCAAATCTTTTAATTTGTAATTTATTCCTGATTTTTCAGCATCATTCCTCCAGTCTTCCTTAATTATTGATTTAATAACGTATTTATTTATTCGACTCTTACAGTAAAAAATGTTGAAATATTTTACAGTTTAAAACTATTATTTTATTAAGTTCATATATGTTAAGCTGTAATTTATTTCTGCGAAACACATCTGTATTTCCGGCATCATTCCTCTAGTCTTCAGTGTCACATGATCTTCAGAAATCAGAATAATATGATGATTTACTGCTCAAGAAACATTTCTGATTATCATCAATGTTGAAAACAGTTGAGCTGCACAATATTATTCTGGGTAAGTAATACTTTTGTTCAGCTAGGATGCATTAAATTGATCAAAAGTGACAGTAAAGACATTTCTAATGCTACAAAAGATTTCTGTCGCGAAGAAATGCTTTCTTTTCATCAAATAATCCTGAAAAATAAAACATATCACTGTTTCCTCAAAAGTATGAAGCAGCACGACTGTGTTCAACACTGATAATAATCAGAAATGTTTCTCGAGCAGTAAATCATCATATTATACTGATTTCTGAAGATCATGTGACACTGAAGACTGGAGGAGTGATGCTGAAAATACAGATGTGTTTCACAGAAATAAATTACAGTTTAACATATATGAAATTAGAAAATAATTATTTTAAACGATAAAATATTTAAAAAATTTTACTGTAAGAGTCGATTAAATAAATACATTATTAAATAAATAATTAATTTTAGTGAATAAGACATATCTTTCAAAAACATACAAAAATCTTAAGGAATGTTTATGTATAAACTCGCTTAATTTTGATACATTAGCTATACAAAAAAAAAATGTAATCTTAATTTTTCTTTTCAAATGTATTTTGATTTAAGAATTTGTAATGGGGAAAAAAAGAGAAAAATACCTAGTAAGAAAGTTTTTTGGCAGCAAGCTTTCACACTCAATGTCCTTACTTTTCCACAACGCCTCCACAAGTGAGATTCTTTGAGTTCCTGCCAAACCAATGAGAAGGTATTTTTTCTACAAAAAAGAAAAGAAAAAAGAGTGACACATAAAAGAGGCGATGCAGAGAGAGGGCAGGATGCATGCTTGTGTGTTTGAGTCTGCGGTGAGTTTGTTGAACCTAGCAAAACACACGAAATTCAACAAGCAGGGGCCAGATATCACGTGTCAGTGTGAGGTTTATTACTGGGGCCCTGTTTGACTGAGGAGTGACTCAGGGCTTTCAGTGATGGAGAGGAGGAGCTTTAACACTCAAACCTCTCTGAAAAAGCCTGGAAGAGAAATGCTCCACATATCTGGCAGCTTTGCAGAGGCCTGCCCCCAATTATCCTCCCACACAGCTGCTAGAAACACACAAAAGCATCTGACCGTTTGATGTTGGCACGTAATGTTTGACAGAGAACAGGACGGCGTTGAAAAGAGAGGTCTGTGTGAACTTGCCGGCCCTCGTTCAACGTTTGGAAACGAGGCTCGGGGAAGCACATGCCTTGGATTGGAAGCAGCTGTTGAGTTGAAGAAACATGGTTTTAAACAGGGCCGTATGTGCCAAAACGTCTAAAAGTGTCACTCGCTGGCGGGTTCACTGCTGAAGAGATGCTGATAGGCTTCAACACCACTGACACATTAATACTACACTCACAATTAATAGGAAATGATGGTGCAATGTTGATTAAATGTGTCAGATAAGTGATTGTGTGCATGGTCAGCCAACTAAAAATCACATTTAAAAAAATCTGTTAGAAATTAATACTTTTTATTCAGAAAGGATGAGTTCAGTCGATAAAAAGTGACAAAAAATCCCGAAAGGGTTGTGCATGAAAAAGGCAGAATTATGAGACATGAACTCTGAATTATGAGGGAAAAAAATTGATTTGTCAGATAAAAAGTCGCTATTACATTAAAAATAAAAATGTATTATTACATTTTTAGTGTGTGTGTATAAATACACACACACACACACACACACATATATATATATGTATATATATACACATGTATGTATACATGTATGTATATGTATGTGTGTGTGTGTGTGTGTGTGTGTGTGTGCGTTTGCGTATTTGTGCGTATAAATATATATTTATACACACACACTAAAAATACACAAAAATATCAATAAAGTCAATAGAGTGAAATTTTTAAGTGAAAAGAAAACTGAAAATACAAAAGGATAAAATCAAGTCCTGTTCAACTTTGTTTGTTTGTTTTTTATATTAATATCCTGATTCATTCAAATGCATTACAGTCTATTTCAAAGGTAAATTGGACTGTGAATTCTCAATAGAGTATGTTAGTATTGTTTCACCTATTTGCATTCTCAAGAAACCCAACATCGATGTTTAAATCAAAAGACATGCATCAAAACTACTTTGAGTCTTGGCTCCTGATAAACGTTATATCATAAGCGTTCTTTGCGCAAGTCAATGACTTTGCATGTTTTTGTTAAACCCCAGAAGAGTTCATGAGTCACATAACCACTTATTTTTATGATCGGTGCTGCATGTTTCATCATACTAAACCAGGCCCTGTGTAAACACACTGAGAGCCATGTGCTGCCCCACAGATGCGAGAGGTGAAGCTCTGTTCAGAAACAGGTCTGGAACTTCCCAAACCTTTTGGCTCACGAGCATCAGAGAGTTTGTGTACACTGCTGCTAGTCCCGACAAGCATCAAGTCGTGCACTAAAGGAAGCTTTAAATGCGAGAGCGACGGTGGGAACGCTCGATCACGACATCAAAGGCATCGGAAACTCTGGGCTCTTTACCGTCGGTTGCATGTCCTGTCATTCACACATAATAAACAACATCGTTCGGCCTTCTGTGGCACACATGTGAGCCGCTGGGTCTCTTTGATGAAGCCCCTTCCCATCTGACAGGTGTACGTGTCTCCATCAAAGCATCACGGCTCAAGAAATATTGGAATCGGCAACCTTTAAAAGCGGAAAACTATGAAAAACTGAAGCCTTAAGTTGGGTTTTTCTGAGGATAGATAAGAGAAAAGACTGCAAAATATGATGAATATGCAAAAAGAAAAAATAATTAACTCCCAGTTTATTAAATTGACGGAATAATCAGTGTTGTTGCTGTTAACTGAACCTATAAAAGCAATGATTTTGTGAATTGATAAAAAGCTAAAAAAAAATATACATGTGTGTGTAAGTTGAAAAACTTTAAAGGTAGCCCCAGAATGTGTCTGTAAATACCCCACATATAATTTATTTTATTTGAAGTTTGAAAATGCCTATTTTTTGAGTGGAAGCAGAAACAGATTATTTTTGTGCATATCTCTTTAAATGCAAATGAGCTGCTGCTCCCCGCCCCCTTTTTCAGAACAGGACAGTGCCACTACATCTCTTAACTCAGACACTCTGCCAATAAACATCTATTTAGTTTTGATTAACATGTTTTTACTCTAAAATAAGTCTTTGGTTGTGTCTGTGAAGGTAAACAGCTAGGAATGAAATCACATGTTTATTGTAGTTCTGTGTTTTAAGTGACAGCAGTGTAATATACCGCTGTTTATGCTGCTAATATGAGCCAAACAAGCAGAAAATCACTCACTGCTCTTGAATTAATGATTTCTATAGCTTTAATAAGAAGGCATTTCTTACTTGAATTCTGTTTATAAATGCTCTAGCTTGAAGTTAAACGGTGGATTGTATGCAGGTCAGTTGGGGCGGGGTCTATGCTTATACAACAGTTGTGGGCGGGGCTTGTAAAATGTGACTCACATTGGGAAGACACTGCTTATGATTTATGGGGATTAAAAAAAGGAGTGGGAGGATTTTTATCATTATGGGGTGGTTGTGTACACACACTGCCAACACACATATGTTCAAACAACATGTGAAAGTAAATTTTGCAAAACAGGTGTCCTTTAGGTAAATTAAAAATCTAAACTGAAATAAACTTAAATCGACATAAATTAAAGCTAAATAGAAAAATAAATAAATAGAAAATAAGCACACAGCAAATTTGCTAAAACGTAAAAATCTTTAATAAAATTAATATAGCTCTAAATAAATATTAAAACACCTCAGAATACATTAATAATACTCTAGCGACCCTGTATCAACATGTGTAAAACACTCCAAGATTCTTAGCAAACGCATAGCAATGCCTGCAACAAACTAACATCCTGGTGGGCCACCAGTGGAGGCAATGCTACATCCAGTGAATATAAGAATGTATTTATTCCGTCTGGTGTCGCTAGTGACTCATAAATGACACACTTCACCTTTCACATCAAAACAAACAGGCCAGCAGAACGAGTATCTCCTCCTGTGTGAGTGATGTTTATGTGTGTGATCTCGAATGACGGTCACCTTCACTCTCCGAGTGTGAACTTCTGCAGCGTTCTCCTCATGTCAGTAATCAGGATCTGTTGCATGCGTGCAGATGTACAGGAAGCGTTCTGAAGCCGCTCCAGAAATAGATGAACCATTTCAACACCTTGCATTTTGAATCTCCTGTGTGTTTGGATATAATTAGTATGCATTATTTCTCATACTTCAAAGCACAGGTGTTTATAGGCTCCTCTGAATAATGGAAACACGCTTGCAGCAACAATAGAGATGGAACATTTATTTAGTTATTTTTCTTGTTTTGAACACAAAGCGTGTGCTTTCTGACTGAATTTAGCAAGAATTGAGGGAACAGCTGCCAAATTCAGCCTCATGTTTTTTTTTTTTTTTTTTGTTAAACCTTTTTGGCTTGCTTTTTGCATTGAAACACAAAAGGAGATGTTTTTAACAATGTCCATGCTGCTGTTTAGAATAAAATGAGAGTGCATCGTTACCACACTCATTTAACTCGTGAATATTTTATATACGATTTTTATGTTTTATTTTTATAATTTTGTTAGGGCTGGGCAACTTAACGTGTTATTATCGTATTAATGCATTAACTGATTAATGATTTATCTTGCATTAATTTGATTCCATTAATGTTATAAGTTGCGTATATAAATGACAATAAATATTTTAACTGCTACTATGTAAAATGAACACTGCTGTAAAAAAGCACTTTATTTGTTTAAAGTGTTTGCAACTTTAGTTCATATAGCAGTACTTTTCAAATGAAAAAAGTGCACAATAAACTACTTTTGAATGCATTATTGAATGTTGTGCATAACAATGCATGCAGAGTCACCTGAATCGGCAAATAAGATATGGTTTAACACTCAGCAGAGCTGACTCAGTGCTGTGGAAAGGTTTGAAACCAGGCTGAAAGATTTCTGAGATATGGCTTCTACTCAGAAAAGACACAACACAATCTTTTCTAGTAACTTAGAGATAAAAGAGACCACAGAAATTGCCCGGTACTTGTTCAAAATACAATTACTTTCAAACGTGTTTGTTTTAGTTTACAATAACATCTGCTGAATGTGTAAAAGGGCAATGTCTTATTTGTAACTTGGAAAAGTTTTATTGTGCATGGCTTGTGGTTGAGAAACTGGACTGACTAATGCTTTAACACAGAAGTGCACGAGGTCTTTCGTCACCCAGGATGACACAGAAATCACCCATCCCTTTTTTTCTTGGAAAGCTGAGGACGACACCCCCGCAGAGCACCGCCTAAACCTCCCATGAACACCTGCTCTAGCACTTCATCAGATGGCCATAACTATCAGGTGACAACTGTGACTCATGACAGAATGACATGTTTGCATATGTGTCTCACTCACACACACACACACACACACACACACACAAGCTGTAGTTGTTCTTCAGGTTCTTTTGTTCCATCTGCAGCTGCACCCTCGTAACTGAAGCCATCGGCAGAAATGAACATGTGACACAAAACATGTTTTCAGTAAACATGTCCTGATGTAAGACGAATATACTATTACTATTCATAGGAGTAGAAATTATTGTTTAATAGCTATTTTTCTACTACAACTGTAAATTATTTATATAAAAAGGGGGGATACACACACATACACACCTTAATTATTATTATTATTACAACTGTATAATATTTAAAAAAATCTATAACTACACAGGTAAAAATATATATAAACGTTCTATATGTAAACACACATGTGCACGTTTTATATTTTAAGTTACATTTTATATTCTTGTATTAGTACTATTTACACCGTTTTGTATTTTTAACATTATTTATAAGTAGTAGTAATATCTTTTTCTACCACAGCTGTACAATTTATTAAAAAAAAATATGTAAACAATTATAAACACATATATGTTTTATATTTTGTTTAGTTTAAAACTGTATTATAAATTATTATTATTATCAGCTCTATATATACATACGGCTGTTTATAAAAATAATACAAACGAAACTAAATATGTATTTGTTTAGACTATATATATTTAAAAATAGTATGTGTGTGTGTGTGTGTGTGTGTGTGTGTGCAATAGTGGTCATGCAGATATTATCTTTGTGCAAACCCATCCACCACATCAGATGCAATCATGACGGTGCATTTCCCAGTAACCGTATAACCTCACACACCCACCATTTACCGTCCTGCATGGCCAAAGCATCTCATGACACTCTGTTATCCCTGAACAGAGCAGCTGGCGCAGACACTGTTGTGTTTCCCAGGCAATCTGTTCAGATGACCAGACTCAACACATGCATGTCACACGATGAGTAATGTTACTGCAGCACAGCGGGAGGATGATGCAACTCATCTGGTGATGCAAGGGAGAAAGAAATATACTCCCTCTCAGTTGATGCACTGATAGAGGCGCTATTACATTCAAAAGGAGCTTGAATGATTCATTTGGTTATACTTATTTCCTTTTCTTTTTAAAGCTTAATTTAGCAATAACGTTGAAAGGAATAGTTCAGCCAAAAATGAAGATTTTCTGAAAATGTGCTCACCCTCAGGCTATATGCACTGTAAAAAATAAGTGTAATTTTAACTGTAAAATTTTGTAAAAACGCTACGGAAAAAAACTGATAATAGGTTAACAGTAAGTTCCCGTACTATATACAGGGAAAAACTGTAAAAGATCTAACAAAGCATTTAATGTAAATTTACAGTAAAATTCTGTTAATTATACAGCTTTTAGAAGTAAAAAAAGAACAAATCAATGTATAATTTACAGTCTAAAACTGTAAACTGATATTCCCAGAATTCCCTGCGTGACACTCCACGTTTGAAAGTATTTTGTTTAAATAATCATGTTTTTAAATAGTTCTTGTTATCAGTTATGTACATTTGAGCTTTATGTTACATCTTCTGTTGCTTAATGAAAGTTTTTTGCATTATTTAAGTATCACGTGTGTTACCATGATGGTGTTTTGTGTTTCCATAAATGTGCACCTTCTATATGTTAATATATACTTCTGCTTGTGGTGAAGCTACTTGTGATTTACTTACTTACTTTATACTTTATTGTCAGACTGTGTCTGAAATTTTTCTTGCATAACAGTATTTATGTTTACAACATTTAACATACATTCTACATTGACATTCACTCTAGCACGTACAATTATACATTTCATACAACATTTATACATCCGCAACACCGTCCCAATACTCTTGATCTCTGATTAGGTGTTTTTGTTCAGTGCAAGGATTGCCTGGTGCACAAAAGAATTTTTCAGCTTCACTTTCTTAAATTTGGGAACTCTATACCTCCGTTGTGACGGTAATAATTCAAAGTCTTTATGCAGTATATGCGTAGGATTAGAGACTATATTGTTAGCAAGCCTAAGCATCTTCTTATAATAGGATGAATCGTAAAGCTTCTCAAGCGGCTGACCTACTATCTTTGAACAGATTTTTAATTGATTAAAAACCTTGTTTTTTAGCGCAACAGATAAACTTTTATACCAAATAGAGTTGCAGTATTGCAGTAAGCTCATTATCACAGACCTATAGAACAACAAAAGAATCTGCCTTCTTACTCCAAATGACCTAAGACGGCGAAGAAAATAGATTCTCTGCTTTGTTTTTTTACATAGAGTATCAATGTGATCTTTCCATGACAACATGTCGTCTATAATTACTCCCAAGTATTTATAGGTCTTAACAAATCTAATTGTCTCGTTGTGAATAAAAACAGGAGTTATATCCGCCATAGACCCGAATACAATCTCCTCAGTTTTACTTGTATTAATGATAAGGGCATTATTGTCACACCACTCTATCAATTTAGTTACACCTTGTTGATGAACCTCAGAACTATCAGAGTCATTCAACACAGATATTAAGACAGTGTCATCAGAGTACTTCAGAATATACTGATTAAACATGTCCGTTCTACAGTCGTCAGTATATAAAGTAAAAATTATAGCAGAGCTAACGCAACCTTGCGGTACTCCGACATTTGTAATGATTTCAGACGACACGGTTTTATTCACCATGACTCTCTGAACTCTATCAGTGAGAAATGATCTATACCACCAAATCAGATAAGGATTTACCCCCAGCTGTGCAAGTTTTAACACCAGTCTGTCAATCTGTATTGAGTTGAAGGCGGAAGAGAAATCCAAAAACAAAGTTCTTACAATTGTTTTGGGTTTGTCTAAATTTTTTGAGATAATGTGCACTAAAGAAGCAACTGCATCTTCCGTACTACAGCCTTTCTTATAGGCGAACTGCCAGGGATCTAATTTATCTTTAACTACCATAACCAAATGATGGAGTAACAGTCTCTCTAGACATTTCACAATTACAGAGGTAAGAGCTATTGGTCTGTAGTCTTTACATTTTTTTTGGACATGATATTTTTGGTAGTGGTTTTATGTATGCAGTCTTCCATATCACAGGAACAACATGTGTGTCGACTGAAGATTGAAATATTGGTTGCCACACAGGTGCTAATTCATGAGCAAAATTTTTTAAAAGGCCTGCACTACAACCATCAGGACCCACAGCCTTTTTTGTATTGATAGATTGAAACATTTTCCTAACATCTTCAACCTCAATGACAATTCTCTCTGATGATGCTAGAACTACATCTGTTGTTTCTATGAATTTGTCTTGTTTGCCTATTAGTTCAAACCGGGTAAAAAAAGGTGTTTAATTCATTCCCAAAACCAAGTTCATCATCAGTTACAATGGATTTTTTTGAAGATGACAATCCAGACATAGTTTTCATAATGTCCCAAACCTTTTTAGTATTATTAGTTTTGAGGGCTTTTTCCAGACACTTCTTATGAGCTTCTTTTGTTTCCTTTAGTTTAATTTTTAGTTCTCTTTCCGTTTGTTTAAATACCTTAATATCTTTATCCTTGAACGCTACTTTCCTCACATTTATCATTTCTTTAATATCTTTAGTCACATATGGTTTATTATTTGGAAAAACTTTAATCTCTTTAGTAGGTATGTTCAGCTCCACACAGAAATTGATATAGTCATTTAACACTGTAGTTCTTTCGTCCAGTGAGCCTTCATCAAAAAGTCCCAGTTTGTCCAATCAAAACAGGCTTTCAGTTGTTCTACACTTTCATTCGACCATATTCTGATCATTTTCGTTTCTGGTTTACTTTTTTTAAGTTTAGTCCTGTACACGGGAATCATGTGCACAACATTATGGTCAGAATTTAAAATTGGTGGCATACATTTGGACACATAGGCATCCTTTACATTTACAAAGCACTTATCCAGAATGTTGTTGTTTCTTGTTTGAGTCTTTACATACTGTTCAAATCCCGGCAACAAAGTCTCCAATTTGCACTGGTTTAAATCGCCCAGTACGATCACAGGTGCATCGGAGTAGCTGAGTTGCAGTTCGTGAACAGGCTTGCTGCCTGAGATGGTTTACCGTTGGGCGGTACATATACCACGAACAACAAAATACAACCAAATTCTCTAGGCAGATAAAAAGGTCTTAAGGTCATGCCGAGAATTTCCACATTTGAGTCACATATTTTATATTTTACTGAATAAGATCGACACCATTTCTCATTAATATACACACAGATGCCTCCCCCTTTATTTTTACCTGACATTTTATCTCTATCCGCTCGAACTAGTGTGAATTCAGGAATTTCGAAAAGCGAGTCAGGCATTGTAGACTTCAACCAGCTTTCCGTAAAACAAAGCAAAGATGCTTCACGAAATTCATTACAGTACCTTGTGTGTGATCTTATCATGTCCATTTTGTTATTCAGAGAACGCAGATTACTGAAGACGATTGACGGCAGCGGTGGTTTTTTAAATCTCCTTCGCAATCGGCTCCGAATTCCTCCTCTTCTTCCTCTTTTCTTTCGTTTTGTTCTCACCAGCTCACGTGGAACATTTTCAAACAGATTCTTATATTGGCCTGTTATCGATGAGCTTTGATACTTCATGTGGCTTTCTCTTATACAGTACCATCTTTATTATTATGGTGGTTGTCAGTATTTTCAAGGTACAAAACAGATTTAATTTTGTGTGTTGTTGAATTTACTGGTTTATATTCACATTTTCTTGTTTGTAAATTACAGCTTTATATTGTAAAATTAACAGTTTTTGACGTAAATGTGTTTACAGTTTTCTGTATTTTTACAAAATTATTCTGGCAACCACAGCTGCCAAAAAGTTTTTGTAAAAACAACAAGAAATTTTTTACAGTGGGAGATGAAGATGAGTTTTTTTCCTTCATCAGGTTTGGAGAAATGTAGCATTGCATCAGCGTCTCATCAGTGGATGCTCTGCAGTGAATGGGTGCCGTCAGAATGAGTCTAAACAATTGATAAAAACATCACAATAATAATCCACAGCACTCCAGTCCATCAGTTAATGTCTGCAGAAGACAAAAGATGTGTGTTTCTGTAAGAAACAAATCCATACACATCTTATAGGATGGTGAAATCTGTACAAAATGCCTGGGATTTGGTTCATTTATAGATAAAACAAATTCAAAGGACATTTAATATCAAATGATTATTCTGACCTCGTGCTTTCCTCTGAAACGATGCTTCAGTGATGCTGCGAAGGAAGTCCGGTTGATCGTCAACAAATGCAAGAGGACTCTGTTTAGAATTGGCCTTTTATACAGATGTATGCAAACTTAATATTTAGGCCTGAATGTAAGATTTATGTGTTTGAGTTGCATTTAAAAATTCCATGCATATAGATTACGCAGTTTTAACATAAACAAATAAACTTAATATGATGCGATGAATACGATTTTGTTTTCATACATAAATGAAACAGGTGAGATTTCTGTAAATGTACTAATAAATTGCATGTGTTTTAAACACACAATAACCAGCATCATCAATAAATACAACTTGTTTCATTCTCACATTTTACCTGAATATTGCTTGTTTTGCAGCTAGCTATATTTTTAAAAGTTCATACTTTTTAACAGTATAAATGTAATTGTTGCAGGTTTAGATAGAATTGTATTTAATTCAGACATGAATTTTTATCGTTTCAATTTTTTTTGTGTATTAAATGATTTTTAAAACCTATTTTTATTGTGATTAGTTTTTTACTGTTTTTTTTTATAATATTTTTTAATTGTCATATATTATATATATATATATATATATATATATATATATATATATATATATATATATATATATATATATATATATATACGTTGAACAGATTTAAGCTGATTCTATTCAGTTTAAAAAATGATTGCAAAATGATTGCAAATGATTGCAAAAACATAATAAACTATGGCATGATTTTTTATTTTATGTATTTAGTTAATTAGTAATTGTACAAATCTGACCTGTTTCATTCATGACTGACGAATATGCACCACATTAGGTTTATTAGTTTCTTTATGTTAAAACTGTTATGTTATTGGTTGAAAATTCTATATCAAATCCAAATACATAAATATTAAATTTATGCCTAAATATTTTTTAAATGTCCATTATTTCTTATGCTTTAACTAAATGTTCAATGCTGCTACACATAACTTTACATGCATATTGTGACGAGCACTCCCAGAGGAATCAGCGTCTTTATATATTAAAGTACATATGATAAAGACTTTTCCATAAATGAGTCGTCAAAAGACACATGAAATGGTCGGAAAATCAAAGTCAGCCTTGATCCGTGATTATATGTTTTGACCTACTGATTAACAGCCAATAGCACTCAAGGGAATTACAATATAGAAATGGCACTAATCAAGCTATTCCACACATTTATTGACTTGCATTATCAAGTTTACATGCGCAGCTGTGATTATCTAATTTATGTGAGCAATTTTGTACTAATCAATTTGCACTGTCGAGACATTGTTTTCCATTCATTGAGATGTAATTTGTTGTTGTGAAGCAAACGACAGCCTTTGACACTCAATTTAATTTCATCCCAGACTCAAACATCCCTTTCAGATCGTGTTAATGAAGTATTGAGCATAAATAAAGACATTCAGTCTGAAGTTCAACCACAGAAATGAGTCACTCCACAGAAAAGAAATCAATTAGCCTGCAGAGCTAAACTAGTTAAACTGCACTTATTCGTCAGAAAGGAAAATAGATTGTAACCGTTGTTCAGTAATCTTAAAAAATAATAATAATAATATATACTCAAACATTTCTTACAACATTATACTACCAAAAATATAGTTATCTTTTAATTTCCTAAAACACTTAAATGTCTAGTTTTGGTGTCATGATTGTAACTTTATTTAAATGTTGCAAAAACGTTTCTTAGAATGTTCATCAAGCATAAATAACATCATACGGACGTTTTTAGAATGTTGATCTCAGAACACATTCTCAACATTATGCAAATGTACAGTATATATAATATTAATATAGTTATCAGAATGTTATATTAAAAAATATATTTTTTTTACTAGTTTTTTTTTTCAAAAGTAACATTCCCATAATGTTTACACAATGAAGTTTTTCTTTACATTAACATAAACATTTTTTTTAAACATAAACAGCTGGACTTTCTGATAGCATTCAGAGATGATGTTTTCATAACTTAACGGGAACTTTAGTAAAACATTTTTATTAAAAAAAATTTGTTAGCTAGAAAATACAGTGTAGTTTTTTTTTTTTTGTCATTTAGGGGAAAATTTATCTGAAATAGCTGATATATGATATATACAGTGGCGGCTCTAGACAAATTTGTGATTTTAAGCATTCATAGTCAAATCCATGTTGAAGTGTTCAATGGATTTTTGTTGCATTGTGTCTTTCCAGTAAAACAAAAAAGATGCAAAAACAAAGTCTTCGACACATTGAACCAGATGAGTTGGGCTTTTTGCTCCACGACTGAAGGAGAATATACCTTGGGAGAAAGTATTGACCTTGCCTCATAGATATCTGCTGCTTACCAACAAAGGAAAATAAATAACATTTAAGTTAATTCACAAATGTTACCCAACAAAAGTTAGACATTGAAGTGAGTTGCTGTTTTTGTCATTCTTCTGAAGAAGTCTTCATTCTTTTATTTTGGCAATGCTCCTACACTGAAAAATTTTGGTCAGACTTTTTGGCATTTATTCAGTGTTATTTTGTAAGTGACCTCTTTTTGTTTTCATTTGGATTGTTTGACCATTCAAAAGAGAATACTGGAAAATATTACATAATTTATATTTCCTATTAGCTAAATTTCACATTTATAAACAAAAGTTTACTGGCTATAAACCTCTTTTTTCTTTATTCAAATTGGACTTAGACAACTATGTAGTCAGTCAGATCGCTACTTCAGAGCGGGTTCGCGAATCATTTGAGTCAGAACGGGTTTACGAATCACTTGAATCATTTGAGTCAGATCGCTACTTCAGAGCGGATTTACGAATCATTTGAATCATTTGAGTCAGATCGCTACTTCAGAGCGGGTTTACGAATCATTTGAATCATTTGAGTCAGATCGCTACTTCAGAGTGGGTTCGCGAATCATTTGAGTCAGATCGCGACTTCAGAGCGAGTTCGCGAATCATTTGCGTCATTTGAGTCGGATCGCGACTTCGGAGCGGGTTTACGAATCATTTGAATCAGATCGCTACTTCAGAGCGGTTTTACGAATCATTTGAATCATTTGAGTCAGATCGCTACTTCATCATTTGAGTCATCTGAATCATTTGCGTCAGATCGCGACTTCAGAGCGGGTTCGCGAATCATTTGAGTCGGATCGCGACTTAAGAGCGGGTTCGCGAATCATTTGAGTCGGATCGCGACTTAAGAGCGGGTTCGCGAATCATTTGAGTCATTTGAGTCAATCTTTCAGTGCGCAAAACCATGATAATATGAAACGCTTCAAAACTGAGCTCATAAAGTGATTTTAAAAGTTTACGGCTTTTAAAACGTGTGTGATCTAACAGGCACAAGCGAGTCTTTTAAAAAAAAAAAAACATAAAATACAAATACACAAAATAAGTCATTTTATGCAAATCCACAGCTTTTTTTTATCTACAGATCAAGCATTTTTAATGTGAGTATATAATATTGTAGAGAGTTTTACCATGCATCCTGCTGTAAATGGACGAGGTGCGCGCTATTTGAATACTGAATGGAGAATGATTGACAGCCGCAGAGGAGGGAAAACAAGGTTTCCGTAAACATTAATTTAATAATGTAAATAGTCTTCTGTCCATAACATTAAGCTATGGAATTGCTTCAGATGACCAAGTCACCCAAACTGATGTGAAAAAAATGGGAGGCGCCGAAAAGCGCGATGTTTGCATCCCTGAATATGACTCTATATTGTAGATCAGTGGATTAAGTGTTTGGGTGCGCTGCACTAATTTACCCGTGTAGAACGTTGCGTCACATTAGTTCCGCTTTTGGCGCTCGCGTGTAAAATCATATTACTTTTTTTTCAGCACGCGGGGGAGGACATGTCTACAGAGGCACGGGCCTCCCTGTAGAACCGCCACTGGATATATATGTAAATAATAGCTGCATATACAAACTATTGTATATCCATTTTAGCCTATATCCAACTGTACAGAGAAATGACTGGAAATAAAGAAGATTTTATCATTTACTTAAATCATTTCTCAGTCATGACTCCGAACCTACACATCAATACCTAGTTTCTTTGCTTCTCAAACAAAACTATAAATATTCTTTCAAAGTTTTTATGCCACTAACCTGGTGAATATTGTCAAAGCAGTTAGTTCTTCTTTAAAAGTATTCAGTCTAGTATCTTCAACCCAAAATTCACCCAACTTCTGTAAGTTGCATAGATTCAGTAAATCAGAATGAAACAGCTTGTTGAATTTTTTGTGTGCAAGTGTTAATATAGCAAACAGACATCCAATTAGACATTCATTTTAAGTACATTTTATCATATTTTTGTAGCCATGCTGTGTATAAATGCATTCATGACTTTAAAGGCTATTCTTCAAGGGTCCTCTCCAGTTTTTGATCCTCGAGGCTGCTTGTCCATCCTCTGCTGATTGTTGCTATGGTGACAATAAGAGTGAAGCAGCCTTTGATGTGCATCACGCAACAGTAAGAAACTGAACACAGCGACTCAACGGTTGCATGTGCCTTTCTAACACCCTTTTCAGATCCTTTTCTTCTTTTATTGTTCTTTATGTTCTGTTGATGTCTTAAAGGGGGGGGGGGGGGTGAAATGCTCGTTTTCACTCAATATCCTGTTAATCTTGAGTACCTATAGAGTAGTACTGCATCCTTCATAACTCCAAAAAGTCTTTAGTTTTATTATATTCATAAGAGAAAGATAGTCTGTACCAATTTTTCCCGGAAAAACACGAGTGCCTAGAGGCGTGACGTGTGGGCGGAGCTAAAGAATCACGAGCGCCAGTAGGCTTTTGCATTGAGAGGACAAAACCAACCAAAACAAACCATGGCTAAGAGTCAGATTCAGCGTATATTTATGATCCCGAATCAGATCCAGAGGCTGAAATTTAACAAGAGCAGCATCAGCAATCAGTCTCTATGTGGTATGTACTGAAACTGTATATATTTGCTTAGCGGTTTTGTAAAATGACTAAGTTCCACTTTGTCGTCTTTTTTTTTTTTTTTTTAAGCTGTACATGTGGAAAGTGCAGTTTGATGACAACATCGCATGTTGTTTGCTGATGTGCTCACGCGCCGATAGCTAAGTTAACAACACAGAGATATTTGAAGCAGTTTTACTCACCGCCTGCGGTTCCAACACACGATCGTGACCCTTTTTCGTTGGGACTGCATTATCCTTAAGAAATAAACGTTGTGCAAATCCGTCGTCAAACTGGGCCTTGTTTGTAAAACAAGCATCTTCGAAATGCAGGGAACAAACACAAACACTTGCACAACTCCGTTGATGCTCTGTAAAAATAAACTCCATCCACTGGTCCCTTAATGCTGTTTCTCTTTTGGTAATCTGTGCAGGGTTGTCTTGCCCTGGCAACCAAAAACACACTTCTTTTGTGACATTTGGCGACGCTCTCGCTCTGATCAGTGAAGTCTGTTGTGCTCTCAGTGCTCTGCTGTACGGGAGCGCGCGCTCTTCCGGCAGAAGTGCGTCAGGACCCATATAAGGAAATTCCGCTCCATCTAACGTCACACAGAGCCATACTCGAAAAAAACTTTCCGAAACTTGTGACAAACCGGAAGGAGTATTTTGGGAACAGAAATACTCCTTCAAACGTAAAACTTCATTTTTGAAACTTTGTCCATGTTTAGCATGGGAATCCAACTCTTTAACAGTGTAAAAAACTCAGTATGCACGAAATAGCATTTCACCCCCCCCTTTAATATAATAATTATAGGGATGGGCAATGTGATCTTATTTCATCAAAATTATTTTTGTTTTACGATAACAATTTTATTAAATTTTTTATTTGCTTTTACAATTTTTTTAACTAAAACCATAAAAATACCTGATACAAAAAATAAAATAAATAAATTAATTAATTAATATGATTTTGGCAAGTGTCTCATTTTTTATTTTTTTATTATTTTCAAATTTAATGTATTAATAAAAACTACATAGACCTTTTTTTTATTAAATAACATATTTAAAAAAAATCTTATTTCAGTTAGTTTTCAAGGTAGCATTTTTATTCATTTTCATTTACTGTTCTGTACTGTTTAACTTGATTTACTGATATATGTAAAAAATAAACTGAAATGTCAATTAATTACAAAAAGAAAATGAAACTAAATGAAAGTGACACAAACATTTAAATAATATGAAAATACAACATTTAAAATTAATTCTATAATATTGATACTAAAATTCTATTAACTCTAATTAAAAGTAATAATATTTCAATTATAATAAAATAAAACTGCTACAATATACACAATAGCTATTTATTGCCATCATATATATTCACCATACTGGCCAGCCCTAAAAAAATAACAAATACTATATTCTTGGTCATTCTGTGTTGATACAAAAATGGCTAAATTTGATATTTTTAAGCAAAAATGTAAATTATGCCATTAGAAAACAAAATGCATCTTGGCTCTGTAATGAAACCTCTCATGTCAAGGTTCATGACAATTCAGCTATTTCTCAAATCAGCCTCAGTGTATCTACATGAGTGAACCGGAGTGCATACATCATCATAAACATCCATAGTTTCCATGGAAACCAGCTTTCATCCTCCAACTAAAGGAACATGTGAATTTTTTAAGTGACAGCTGAGATATATTTTTTTTATATCATGATCATACAGTAAGTTATGAATCCTAATCATAAACTTAATTAGGAACTAACCTTATATATTTTTCATTTGTAAATGCCAATTTATATATTACACAAAAACCTCTCAGAATGCAGTGACGCTTTACTCTTTTCATCAATATTAGATGAAAAAAATAATAATTATGCTTCGCCAACTTGCATTAAAATAAGCTGAAGTACTAAAATTACTCAAACGGATATAGAAATTTAAAAAAAAAAATATTAAAAAAGCAATAAAACATTTAAACGCACATAGCAGAATTTAAAATTAAAAATGAAAATATAAAAACAAAGGCTAATTCAAAATTTTTATAAAAACCATAATAGGTATATAAATAATAAAATAATAATATAATATAATACTAAACTTTCCATAGCCATTAGACAACTCTATCGCTCTCTCTTTGAAAAAAAAAAGTATAAAATTAATTTTATTTTAGCTACAGTAGTTACCAAAGGCAAAAATTCTTATTTTCATTTAGCTTAACTTTAAGTATTAAAAGAACTAAAGCTAAATAAACTAAAACTAATACATATTAATAAATAAAGAATATACAAACATATTTAAAACAAAAAATGTACAATAATAGAGAAAAAATGTACAAAAACGAAATAATTATATAACGTTATAAGTCTTATAACTCATGTTTACTAGTTTTTTCTTGTCCTGAGACAGAAAGAGAAACAGAGAGACAGAGAACGAGGCACGAAATCATCATCGCTGGCTCTGTCCCTGTTGTATATAACAACAACGGTGCGTGCGAGAGAAACTGACGCTCCCGCTGCGATCGGCCTTCTGTCTGAAGCGCTGAGTGTGAGGCGTCTGGACGAGTAAACTCTTTACAACACAGAAGAGAGAAACGAGAGCTTCTGTCAGCTGAAATATCTGAGAGTGTGGAGAAAACACACCTTGTTCTGCAAGTAAATCTCAATGGATGAGTTCAAAGACGTATCCAGCAGTGTTTATATTAATGCTATCAAACGATTAATCGCGATTAATCGCATCAAAAATAAAAGTTTTTGTTTGCATAATATATGTGTGTGTACTGTGTTTATTTAGTATGTATATATAAATACACACATACAGTATATATATTGACATTGCATTTACATGTGTATATTTATTTTCAATTTATATGATAAATAAATGTATTTAATTTTGGATGCGATTAATCGTGATTAATCTTTTGACAGCACACAACAATGTTTATTAGGGATTCAAATAAGATCTATTTTGTAAAGTTACAGCCAGTTCTAATTACTAGAAGTAGTAATAGTAACTAAAATTATATCCCAGCTAGCAGGGAACATTCTTTCAAAGTTAAACAAACGTTCTTGCAGTAAGGCAAATAGAACATTATGTGAACATTCTGAAAAAAAAACATTAAGGGAAAATCCCATTTTATAATTTTGCAAACATCATGGGAATATTACTTTTGAAATTTCTTAAGTTTAAAAAATAATAAACATTTAAGAAAGCGTTAGACAAACATCCAAGTAAAAAGGTAACGTTCCATTTTATTATTTTGAAAAACAGGAAACGTTCTCAGAATGTTCTGGCAAAGTTCTCTCAAAGTTACTCAAACGTTCTCTAAATTTTAGCACCAAAATGTTATTTATACATCGTTCATGGAATATTTTTCTGAAACAGTTAAGTGGGACACCAATTTAACATTTAAAAACAAATGTTCTAAATTATAACAATGCTACTTCTGAATGTTCTCTGAATCAATAGTTTTTAAGTTTATATAAATTTTGCTTTTCTTTATGATGTTAACATTAGAGAAAAAATGCTAAGGAATCATTCCATTTTATCATTTTCCAAACATCATGGGAATTTTACTTTTAAATGATGGAGATTCTTAAACAAGTTTAAAAATGGTTAACATTTTTAAAACCAGAAGAGTTTGATTTAATAGTGAACATTCTCAGAAATGTAGCTTATGTTTTGGTTCTCTCAAAGTTAGGACAAATTTTCCTCCAAGAACGATCACACAATATCCATTCAAGGCTATCTGGTATTTAATAAACTTCTCAAAGTGTTAGCACAAAAATTTTATTTGTTCATGAAACATATCTTTTCTGAAACAATAACATGATTTCGGAATGTTCTCTTAACATTCAAATGTTACTTTTCAAAATGATTAAATGTAACATTGCATTAATGGTTTCACAATTACAGTCACATAAACAATAAAAAAAATTAACTGGATATTTGGATGCCCAGAACATTCAGAAATAACTTTTTTTATAACTTAATAGAAATGTTATAAAAACATTTTTGTAAGCTGGGATGGGGCACGACACAAACAACATCAAAATAAACCATCCTAGTCTATCATATTTTTTTCTCATGAAAGTGGTTCTCAGGAGAGCCTTTCAGAACGATCTTAATCTACGATCTCTTCATCTGTTGAAAGACGCATCTAAAGAAGCTCCCAGTTCGCCTTCAGAAATAAATCAGGCAATAAACAGGAAAAGCAGTTGCTGTGAATGATGCATGAACTTCATATGAAATTGATGCTGGCGCTTGATTATGTAAGTGTGAAAAGTTTTCCCAAGAG
Source organism: Carassius gibelio (assembly GCF_023724105.1). Taxonomy (NCBI): domain Eukaryota; kingdom Metazoa; phylum Chordata; class Actinopteri; order Cypriniformes; family Cyprinidae; genus Carassius; species Carassius gibelio. The sequence goes on along the minus strand of NC_068408.1, from coordinate 3,061,234 downwards.
CAAACGCTTACATAACTAACTACGTTCATCTGCCCACAAACAACAGCACTGCACTTGTGGGATTTTTTACTAGCTGATTTTTTTTGGGGGGCTGAGGCGCCAATTTCCTTTTCTGCAAAGAAATTGAATAACAGAGCATAGTAAGAACATGTCTTGGGTTTATGTGTTTCAATAAAACATGGGAGAAACCTGCAAAGGCCAGACGTGTGGCAGAAGAAGACAAGATAGATAAACAGTGAGAAGTGAAAGACCAGACGAGAAACCAGTTCGAGAGATGAATTTGTGATAATTTGCATCATCTGTTACCTTCTCCTTGTTCTTGGCCGAATAACAGAAGCATTTTCTCTCTCTATCAGTTACACAATCTAACACTGAGCTCAGTTAATGTTTCCAAATCAGTGTTGTTGATGTCAACTAAAATAAATATGTAATATAACCATGAAAGACAGAAAACTGATATATATATATATATATAATATTACATGAAAACTAAAAATTATTAATAAAAAAAATTTATATTACTAAAATTTACACAAAAAAATATACAATGTAAATACAATGTAAAGCTAATACAAAAAAGAAATTAATATAAAAAATTATAGAAATAATTCTAAAATATCATTGTTCCAAATATGTTTTCTGAATTTGTATATGTATATTTTGACCCTTATTTTAATATCACTGAGAAACTATTAACATTTTTTTATATTAATTGATAAAATGTTTTCATTTAAATTTTAGTTAAAGTTTGTCTTTTTTTTTTTTTTTGTCTTTGTATGTTTATAAAAATATGTCTATATTGTTTGTAATAGGTTTTTATTTTCGTTTCAGTTTTATTTTAATTATTAGTTTTTTTGTATTGTTGTTGTTGTAGTTTGTTTTTTAGGGTTGAATGTAGAGCACAAATAATTGCTACATAATTGCTACATCTCACTACACTTTCTAAATAAGGTCATTTTGTATTTTATTTATTTAATTCATTTCAAGTTATGAAATTTATTTTCGTTTTAGATCACTACAATAACTCAGAATTTTGTATAAGCTCATATCACATATATCCCCCTCTCTATATTTGCTAATTGCTGTGGATGGTGTTTGTGTTGCACGGATGTGAACCGTGTGCTTCACTCACTGAGGCTTGGATCCATGTCTGGATTAATGTGATGAAGTGAAACTGACCTGCACTAATGAATGAGATGTCACTTCTGTTTAGAGCGGCACCCATCCACACGCACAGGAACCGATATGGAACGCTCTCGTCAGAGGAAGAACAAGACAAAACAAACATAGAAAAGAAGATAAATGTTTCTCTGTCTGGTCTAAAATCTTCACTGAACAGATTGTAGACTGTATTTTTAGATCAAAGGTGTCTCGAATAGCAGGATGTAATCGGTTTTGATAAGTGTTATTTTGTGCCAAACAGGAATGTATTTGTACAATAATATTCACAGTAAATGGAACAATTAATACTGTAGGATATTCTTTATGAATGTTTTCCATAATTTTAAATATGCAGGTTATCATATTAACAATCACACAAACACACACACACACACACACACACACACACACACACACAATGGCGGCTCTAGACAAATTTTACTACAGTACTTTACACAATCTAAACATGTTAATAAAAACAAATTACTATTAGTACTCTTATAAAATTAAATCAGGCAATCATACATTTCACAATTTAATATTTATATATGAATGTCAAGAATTCAGAAGTGTATACATTTATAATGCTTACACTACACTACACAGAAATAATATACAATTAAATTAAGCTTATTTTAAATGTATTGTGCAGGCTAAAAATATAATAAGATTTTAATAATCTTTCAGTGCGCAAAACCATGATAATATGAAACGCTTCAAAACTGAGCTCACAAAGTGATTGTAAGCATTCATAGTCAAATCCATGTTGAAGTGTTCAATGGATTTTTGTTGCAGTTGACCTTGCCTCATAGATATCTGCTGCTTTCCAACAAAGTAAAATAAATAACATTTAAGTTAATTCACAAATGTTACCCAACTAAAGTTAGACATTGACATGAGTTGCTGTTTTTGTCATTCTTCTGAAGAAGTCTTCATTCATTTATTTTGGCAATGCTCCTACACTGAAAAATTTTGGTCAGACTTTTTGGCATTTATTCAGTGTTATTTTGTAAGTGACCTCTTTTTGTTTTCATTTGGATTGTTTGACCATTCAAAAGAGAATACTGGAAAATATTACATAATTTATGTTTCCTATTAGCTAAATTTCACATTTATAAACAAACGTTTACTGGCTATAAACCTCTTTTTTCTTTATTCAAATTGGACTTAGACAAGTATGTGGAAACTATACCACATCCTGACTTAAGAGCGGGTTCGCGAATCATTTGAGTCAGATTGCTACTTCAGAGCGGGTTTACGAATCATTTGAGTCATTTGAGTCAGATCGCTACTTCATCATTTGAGTCATCTGAATCATTTGCGTCAGAATCGCGACTTCAGAGCGGGTTCGAGAATCATTTGAGTCAGATCGCGACTTCAGAGCGGGTTCGCGAATCATTTGAGTCGGATCACGACTTAAGAGTGGGTTTACGAATCATTTGAATCAGATCGCTACTTCAGAGCGGGTTTACGAATCATTTGAATCATTTGAGTCAGATCGCTACTTCAGAGTGGGTTCGCGAATCATTTGAGTCGGATCGCGACTTAAGAGCGGGTTCGCGAATCATTTGAGTCGGATCGCGACTTAAGAGTGGGTTCGCGAATCATTTGAGTCATTTGAGTCAGATCGCGACTTCAGAGCGGGTTTGCGAATCATTTGAGTCGGAGAGTTTTACCATGCATCCTGCTGTAAATGGACGAGGTGCGCGCTATTTGAATACTGAATGGAGAATGATTGACAGCCGCAGAGGAGGGAAAACAAGGTTTCCATAAACTTTAATTTAATGATGTTAATAGTCTTCTGTCCATAACATTAAGCTATGGAATTGCTTCAGATGACCAAGTCACCCAGACTGATGTGAAAAAAACGGGAGGCGCCGAAAAGCGCGATGTTTGCATCCCTGAATATGATTGAGTCACTGATCTATATTATATATCTATATTATAGATCAGTGGATTAAGTTCCTAAGTGTTTGGGTGCGCTGCACTAATTTACCCGTGTAGAACGTTGCGTCACATTAGTTCCGCTTTTGGCGCTCGCGTGTAAAATTATATTACTTTTTTTTTCAGCACGCGGGGGAGGACATGTCTACAGAGGCACCGGCCTCCGTGTAGAACCGCCACTGCACACACACAAACTAAGATAATATATTTTTACTGAATTATATACATAAATTATAATAAATAAAATGTAAAAAAAAAAAAAAGAATTACAGTTGAAATAATATATATATATATACATGTGTGTGTGCGTGTGTGTGTTTGTGTCTGCTATGTTAATATAGAGGGCCAAATAAAAATGATGTCATATTCAATGTTTTGATTGATAACATCGTCTGCAAGAGTCAACAACAGATCTTTTACTGTACCATCCTCAGCCAAAGCATTTCAAAATATACGTGTGTCCTTTACATATACATAATAAATAAACACCGTACACACACATATATTATGCAAACAAAAACCAAAACATTTAAATTGCAAGTCTCATTTTCACTTTATGTCTGGAGCGCAAATGCTGCAGCTGCAGGACATGCTGAAGTTTAATACTTAAAGATGTGTATACTAATCTTTAGCATGAGCATTAGTGATGTTTGACTTATGAATCTTTTCCTTAATCCACTGAACTCACATCTGCTCACCACACTATCGTCTTCCATTCTTCTCATCAGACCTGGGCAAGAGTTGATGGTCAGCACTGCTGCAGGGTCACAGGGTTGAGGATGCACCCCGACGGTCAGGACATCCTTCAGCGTGAGAGGTGTCTGCTCCTGTTCATGGCCTTTGATCAGAGACACGAGCCCAGCCTTGAGTGACACACACAGGAAGGAGAGATGATGTTTCCTCGGGGTCTGACACCCGACGACCCCTGACACTGATGAAAGAGACGAGGCAGGGCCGAGCCGTCACTGTAGCCTGATGGCCGTTCACTCAAACAGGGACACCTTTCAAAGGGCAATATGTTCAGATGCAGTCTGTGAGAGAAACATGTTTGGAAACCATCATTATTTCACAAATTCATTTGCTCCATCAGAAGCTTAGGATTCAAAATGTGTATTTTAAATATACTTATAAAACAAACAAATGGAAAGTTTTCTTAGGTTTACACAGAACTCATAGGAATATAATTTACTGTGGAGAATTTGTTCAAAGCAAACAGTTCACAAAGCTCCTGCATCATGTTAAAGTTGTTGTTGGTCAAACAAATGAAAATATGTGTGTAAATATATGGGAATCTTAAAAAATAATAATAATAATAAATGCAAGGGAAATAAAATATATTTTGCATTAATTCTGAATGAAATGCATCTAATTAAATTGAATGGAAATAAAAATGTAACATTCAAAATTTGAGTGACATTTGAATCTTTTGATCATTCTAAAAGCTGCATCAATGAATCCTTTCAGAATCCCTTGCTATATGTTTAATAACCAGGGTAAATTCATTTAGGAAATATAACCTTTTAAAACATCAAGTCAAGAATTAAGAAGATCTCTTTTTTATATAAAAAAAATTATAAGTTGTATCAAGTTGCGTACAACCTAAAACAAACTAATTAATAATTTAAAAGCATTGCATGTAAATAAATGTAATAAATAAATAAATAAAAAGATGAAATTTTCATATGAAAAAAGAAAGATTTTATTTTAAAAATGTATGGTTTTAGTTGACTTAAAGTTGATTTAGTTAACATTTAATGTGCATTATTTCCTTATGAACAGTAACTTACGTTGCATTAAATGAATAAATTATATTATCAGTCCATGTATTCCCTGCATAAGAATCAAATTCCTGACCTTGACCTATTTGAGCTACACTTCATGTTCAGAAATGCATATCAGCTCTAAAGCAGCTACTGATGTAACTGAGATTGTGTCATCTATTGTGTGAATCCGTGACCTTTGTTTGACCTCTGGCTGTGACATCATAATCCACACACCCTCCTGCTCTGGTTTACGCTCAGAAAACTGCAGACCTTCAGTCCATGTGTGGGATAAACACACTCACTCTCCTCTCACATATTCAGAGCATTTCCTGAACCATGTTTGGTGAATTAACTGGAAAGAAGCTGGAAAGTGAGTCAGTCCCCGTCACAAAATAAACAGGATGCATTGAACTATGTTGTTATACTGCAAATAGTAAATATTCCAGCCAACGTATATTTGTGTTTTTCTGCAGTTGACCACGCAGTCACTTCCCAAAAAAGAGTTCAGATTATACAAGGCCATTTGGCAAATGTTTGCCAGACCGTGTAAGGGAGACACGAAGAGCTTCAGTCTGAGAGCCGCACAAATAATCTTAAATTAAAGTGGATCAGTGTAGAAACTCAACAACCTTCTCACATCCACATACGCACAAGAGTCCAGCGCACATGTTTCTCACTACGGCTCTAAAAGAGGAGTTTGCTTTGATTCATTGAACTATTTTGGTTTCCCAAAGAACCCTTTCTTTGAACCTTTTTTAGAACCTTGTGTGCAATGGAACGGTTTCAATTTCTTCCTTGATCCACATATGCCAATAAAAAACCTTTAATTATTTTTTTTAAGAGTGTTGTGTTCATTTATTTCACTCTAACATTATCGCAATATCACAGTAAGTACTCTAAATTAATATTCTAACAGTAAGTATTTTTATGTAAATTAAAGGAAAGAAAATATTTAAAATTAAGTGGCAATGCAAATCAGACCAACCAAATACATTTAAGAACACTAGAATCTTCAAACATGACGCCCTGAAAAACAACAACAAAAAAACATGATGAAATCTTAAACCACAATCTTGGACCCAGGTGCTTCTGACATGTGTATAAATGTACGAAAAGGGTGAAATATTGAAGAAAATGCATTGAAAAAAAGTTACTGAGCTATGTTTTGATTCAACCTCCCAAATTCTCCCTCTCTTTTTTTTTTTTTTATCAAAATGTGGTTTTTACCTTGCAATGTGTAATATAACTTTATCTTTTTCTTTAACAGCCATCAAGATGTTTTTAACATTTAAAAATGCACTGTGGTGCTTGCTGCAAATAATAATTTGTCTTTTTTTTCGCAAAGTAGTTCTTCCTTAAAGGGGGGGGGGGGGGTGAAATCAGGGTGAAATGCTATTTCATGTAGGGATGCACCGGTTGAACTGCCATAAATCGGAACCGGCCGGTTTTTGGTCTTCTTTAGGCCGATTTTTCCGGAAGTGCGGCCGCGTGCACAGACTACATTGTAATCGTTCGCTATGTCATTTGTGTGGAAGAGTATTTCGAAATCTGTGCGCAGGACACGGGCAGCCGATCAGCACTGGAAATGCAGAGCTACATGTCTGAGGCACAGATAGCAGCAGGAAGCGATCAGCCGTTATTGTACTGGCGCACAAATAAGAGTCCCTTTTCTGCGCGCACTAAAGCTGCGCGAGCTTACTGTTACCGGTCTGAGCCCTGAACACATAGACAGTAAAATAAATGGACACAGCGACCCCATTGGAACTCAATTGAGACAAGTTTTTAGCGTTTTTTTAGCACTTCCGTTTCTGACACGCAGACTCACCAACCTGTCTGACAGATGTAAATCTTCTAATTTGATTTAAAAATCCCCTGCTGTAGCACACTGAGAAAAAGTTTTTTATTCATCCAATTAAAAAGATTTAGGGTAATGATTCACATCTATATTTTTTACTTGAGAGAATAGTTATTTATTTTTCATTGGCTCAAGTGGAAAAATATAGATGTGAATCATTACCCTAATTTTTTTTTGGATGAATGAAAACACCTTGCATCTTTGTTTTTGCACCAACATTGATTAGTTTTTTTCGAGTATGGCTCTGTGTGACGTTAGATGGAGAGGAATTTCCTTATATGGGTCCTGAGGCACGTCTGCTGGAAGAGCGCGCGCTCCCGTATAGCAGAGCACTGAGAGCACAACAGACTTCACTGATCAGAGCGAGAGCGTCGCGAAATGTCACAAAAGAAGTGTGTTTTTGGTTGCCAGGGCAAGACAACCCTGCACAGATTACCAAAAGAGAAACAGCATTAAGGGACCAGTGGATGGAGTTTATTTTTACAGAGCATCAACGAAGTTGTGCAAGTGTTTTTGTTTGTTCCCTGCATTTCGAAGATGCTTGTTTTACAAACAAGGTCCAGTTTGACGACGGATTTGCGTATCGTTTATTTCTTAAGGATAATGCAGTCCCAACGAAAAAGGGTCACGATCATGTGTTGGAACCGCATGCGGTGAGTAAAACTGCTTCAAATAATTAAATAATAATAATTTTTTTATTATAAACACACATATACACATATAAATCAATGAATAAATAAAAATGAATGAATGCATAAATAACTCAAGAAAGTGTTCTAAAACAATCGGACACTAGTAATTAATTGTGTCATATAATATAATGAAATATCTGCAGATAAATATGATGCTTGAAGAAAAATGTCTGATTTTCCAGTGTCTGTCAAATGAGAAAAATGGTTTTTGCACTCACACTCTGCAGTGACAGCATCCACCAGCAGGGGCTAACTAACTAACTAACTAACCCGTGCTAACCAGTTAAACCGTGACCCCTGGTTCAAACAAACCTGATGATTTCCCAAGCCATGCCGTCTCAGTGATGTCAGCTGAAATGGAAAGTAGTTGCAAAGCAGATTGCATTATCATTATGATGAAAGATTACGAGGACAAACTATTTTTTCGGTTCACAATAAACCCAAAAACATGTTTTAAGGAAGTAAACAAGGTCATTAAGGACGGAAGTATACAAGGATTGCATTTTATGTTGACATGAAGTGCAGTGGGGGATGTGTTATATCATCAGATGTGGGTTATTTAGTCTGACAGGCGGCTCATCCCTGTGAAGGGTTAAGCCTGGCTCAGAGAATTCGTTTCATTTCCTCTCCATTTTCATCTGAACAAACAAGCGGGTGACCTGACAGAGCACAGAGGGGTGGAGGGGAAGAGGAGGAGGGCGTTCGTGACTCGATTGAAAGCAGAGAGAGAGAGAGAGAGACAGAGAGGACACCCATGCGACCGTGAAAAGCCTGCAGTGTGCAGACGGTCGGGGAGGGGCGGGCAAACCCCTGACGAGAGAGAGAGAGAGAGAGAGAGAGAGAGAGAGAGACTGGCTGACTGACTGCTGACTGCTGATGCGGCTTTAACACAATAACAATTCCAGGAAAGCGAGGCCAGGCTTACAGTGCTGCTGCTGTTTACCTTTAATACCACGTGATTGACTGCCTATGTTTGGAACAGCATGCTACTAGACTACTCTTATCATTTCTGCAGTATGCATACTGTGCACAGTGCAGTCATTCATGCTGGATTTGTTTATGCGGCAATGAAAAACAAATCCATTTCATGTTAGCAATAATGTTTGCATCAGTATTTTACGACATAATATAAAAGCTAACTTATACATTTCAATATGAATAACCTTCAAGTTACATTAATGTTAAAATTAGAAATTTTCAACATTACTTTCAATATGTGTACTGAATCTCGACTCGTTTTGATTGAGACAGCAACCTACTGTTACTACATTTCAGTGAACGTGTGAAAATTACTTTGAAACTTTTAAGTGAAGCCATGCACGAAGTGAGTCGGTGATTCAAATTCGAATCACCAATTGATTCATTTACAAGAACGACGGCAATCAGGTGATTCGTTTGTGAATTCAACAGCACATTACACTCATTGATGACACCGATGAGTTTGAACGATTCAGCAATCGATTCAATTGATTCATTTACAAGAACGTCGACAATCAAGTGATTCGTTTGTGAATTCAACAGCACATTACACGCATTGATCACACCGATGAGTTTGAACGATTCAGCAATCGATTCAATTGATTCATTTACAAGAACGTCGGCAATCAAGTGATTCGTTTGTGAATTCAACAGCACATTACACGCATTGATCACACCGATGAGTTTGAACGATTCAGCAATCGATTAGATTGATTCATTTACAAGAACGTCGGCAATCAAGTGATTCGTTTGTGAATTCAACAGCACATTACACTCATTGATCACACCGATGAGTTTGAACGATTCAGCAATCGATTCAATTGATTCATTTACAAGAACGTCGGCAATCAAGTGATTCGTTTGTGAATTCAACAGCACATTACACTCATTGATGACACCGATGAGTTTGAACGATTCAGCAATCGATTAGATTGATTCATTTACAAGAACGTCGGCAATCAAGTGATTCGTTTGTGAATTCAACAGCACATTACACTCATTGATGACACCGATGAGTTTGAACGATTCAGCAATCGATTCAATTGATTCATTTACAAGAACGTCGACAATCAAGTGATTCGTTTGTGAATTCAACAGCACATTACACGCATTGATCACACCGATGAGTTTGAACGATTCAGCAATCGATTCAATTGATTCATTTACAAGAACGTCGGCAATCAAGTGATTCGTTTGTGAATTCAACAGCACATTACACGCATTGATCACACCGATGAGTTTGAACGATTCAGCAATCGATTAGATTGATTCATTTACAAGAACGTCGGCAATCAAGTGATTCGTTTGTGAATTCAACAGCACATTACACTCATTGATCACACCGATGAGTTTGAACGATTCAGCAATCGATTCAATTGATTCATTTACAAGAACGTCGGCAATCAAGTGATTCGTTTGTGAATTCAACAGCACATTACACTCATTGATCACACCGATGAGTTTGAACGATTCAGCAATCGATTCAACTAATTCATTTAAAAGAACGATTCATTGGTAAATATGCATAGTATTGCACTGCACATTTGTTAATGTTTTCCCAAAATGACTAGACAATCAATTAAATTGATTCATTAAAAACATGCTAACATGCACATGCTAATGCTATCTGTTCGTGTGAGGAGAAAGAGGGACAAAAGGAAACAAATAGATAAAACACGTAGAAATGTGTGCCTGAGACATCTTCATTTTCGACTGCGCAAGCTTAATTGATTCAATTGATTTGTTTGAAACAACCAACGGCAATCAAGCGTTTAGTGTAAATTTCAACTCCTTTTGAATCAGGCAACAATTCAGTGAGCAAGTGACAATTACATTTCTATTTGACACTTTTATTCATATTGAAGAAAACCGCAAAGTGGATCATCTCAGTCACTGATTCAAACAGGTGATTCAGACTGGTTCAGTTCATAGGAGTCTTTTGGGAATTCAAAAGCACATTCCACTTAAACATAACTGTATAATTAATATTAAAGAATGATTCAGCAATCGATTCAAACGATTCTTTTAAAAGAACCGTAATAGATCATTGAATCCACGGTGCACCAATACCTGCATAAAATCTATCATAATATATTAATAATATGACACAATTAGAGATCTATAATCACACTACTTCAGCTAGTTTTGCCTTTAAATAAACACTAGATCTGTTGCATTATCTAAAGCATTTTAAAGCATCATAGATGCAAAGCACGCTCCAAAATAGAGTAAATATGCAAACATACGTGCATTCAACAGTTGAGAAAAAAATATAACTTCTCTATTCCTCGCTATGAGCAGAGCTCTTTAAATACAAGCAATGATTATTTTTTCATAACTCAAATGCATACCCGCTTCAAATGATTTTTTTGTGAGCTCAGTGTGACATGAACTACTTTCAACAGCTCTTTAATTATTATTTTTTCCCGTCAAAGCCAATCTCTGCTGCGGCTCTGGCCTAGATTGCTTCAAAGGAGTTATCTAGGACAGACCACATCCAACAAAAGTCACACAGAACGCTCCTCACGGGGAAAAAAGAAGGCTTTTCCATTGATTTGAGTTGACCGGAAAAATGCAGAACTGTTGCACTGTGATAGTGGTGAAATAAAACACAGAAATAGTCCTGCACGACCTGCAGCGACGAGATTAAACGAGGTCATTGTGGGAACAGAGAAAAGAAATGATTCCACATTGCAATGACTTCTGTGGTTCACTGGAAATGCCTGATAAAAAGTGAAGCTTCTTGCATAGACACATGATTCTCAATTCAAACATGCATTAATTCATGCTTTAGTCCAGCTTAACATTTGCCATAATTATATATATTTTTTTTGCTTTAGCATTAAAGAAAAGCACAGCAGAAATAGTCAGATGGAGATATTAGAACAGTGAACTAATAAATACACAAACAACAGGGATGTTATTGTTAACTAAAACATTAATTAAAAAGCTGAAATAAAAGAGATGAAAAATATCAACTTAAATGTGTCTCAGGAACTAACTAAAATAAAATAAGCTTAAATTAAATAATAAAACATAAAATGAATAAAAATGACAAAAAAACATTAATTACTAAAACTAAAATACAAATAAAGTTAAATAATAAAAAATAAAACGAATAAATTGAAAAAATAACTAAAACTAAATGAATTTTTTTTAAATAATTAAAAATAAAACTTAAAACAATTTGAAAAAGAAATCATTAAGTTTATATAACAAAGAGAATAAATATTTTACTTTAATTAAATATAAACATAAAAGAAAATTCACCTCAAAATATTTCAAAATGTTCAGAAATAAATAGTAGCCAATTCAAAATAATAATAAGAGTTGTATTTAGTAAAAATGAACTAAAAGTTAAATAAAAATAAAACTAATAAAAATGACAGAAGCACAACAAAATTATCAACATTTTAAGTACATTTAAAATAATTATTAGTTTGAATTAAAATAATTAGCAAATATTTCAATTATAAATTGTATTGTTATAAATCAAATTAAATATAAACATTAAATATAAAAACAAAACTTAATTCAGTTTAAAATATTAATAGAAAAAAATAGCTAATTCTAAATATTAATAGATATTACATTAAGATAAGTGATAATTAAAATATAAATTATTAATTTACTAATATTAAAATAGTTTACAGCTATTGAATAAATATAATTAATGAAATAAAATTACATGAAATAGTTTATATTAATAAATGTCATGAATTTAATTGACTATAAATCAAGTAATTAAATCAAATAAATAAAACATAACACAAAAACTGGTCAAAGTTAGTTTAGGTGTGTCAGATCAGTGTCTGATATGCTTTTGATGATACTCAAAGAATCTGCTGATTGAGTAAATGTAAATAATACAGGCCACAGTGAGAAAAAAAAGAAACCCCAAACTCACAGAAGAAGCATGAATGCAGCTGTAACCTGTGGTGTTACATCAGCCGCGTGCCCCAGGGATGGATGGGAGGTGTACCTGCTCCATAACGCCCCATCACGGCCCATTCAACCCTATCACACCACATCTATAGCCAGCAAAGACCACCACACAAAGAGTCTCTCACACAGCCTGTGCTTTGATTCTCTCGCACCTCCGTATTTTCTTTCTGTTCTCCGCGGTGCGTTTGTCCCGTCTCTCCTGAGGGCCTGTTAAGACTTCGCCCCGGCCTGAAAGCAAGGTGGAGTCGAGGGGACGGATTGTTTACTACAGATCCAGGGACAAAAAAAACGAAGCCCGTGGGCTATTTTCATTGGATATTGTAAACCTACACAAGAGGAATTATGAAGAAAAAAGGGCAAGATGCTGGAAGGAAGAGACATGGCTCGTTGAGGAGGGCACAGACTCTGTTTATCTCACTCATCATCATTTTGGTGGTAATAATATGTGTGTATTTCCACTTGCTTCTGTCCACTCCCTGGAGTGATTTTGCATCGTTCCCCATACTGTAATTTCAATGCTTTTATCATTCAAACAGCCTGGTTGTGCTTGTCAGTGATATGCAAATGCTATATATATATATATATGCTATATTTTGCACAGCTGTACACAAATGTTATTTTAGATTGCACTGATTACTAGTGTACATTGGCAAACGTTAATCTTTATGATACATCTATATTTTTATTGCAGTATTGATCTTAATTGCTAGATTGTAAAGGTAATATTGCACCCATTGAAGAAGTTTTATCTCTGAAAGTAATAACTTTTTACAAATAAATAAAAGTAAAAAATATATTATTTATTTATAATTATTATTTTTTAAATTCATTTTTGAATTATATATATATATATATATATATATATATATATATATATATATATATATATATATATATATATATATATAAGAATTCTAAAATTTATTTTTAAAAAATTATAAATAAATAATAAACCAATGACTTGTCATGTTAATAAATAAAGTAATATAATTAAAAATAAAATTCTTTATTGTTTTTTTATATTATATTAATTGCATTGCAGAATGTTATATAGGAAATAGTTCAGAATTATATAGGAAAGTAAATATTATTAAAAATCCACCAATTAAAAAAAATAACTTTGTTAATGTGAATTTCCAATTTAAATGTAAAAATGAAAATTATACAAAATATATTATAATAAATAATACAATTAAGATTCTTATATAGTAATAGTAAAGTAAAAATAGAATTGTGTATTATTTGTTAATTCACAATGCATTAATTCATGTTAATAGGTAAAGGGCTGTTCATTATCCATTCATGTTTACCTGTTAACTAATGTTAACACATGAACCTTTATTGTAAACCATTACCAATAATACTTGGTTAAAATAGCTCATGTAAACTTATTCCATTAGTATTCTATAATAAAAGTCACATGGGAGCTGGCATGTTGAGGTCACATGACCGCTGTAACACTGCTCACTTTCACTCATGAAATAAATTAATTGCTGATTGCTAATTGTGTATTTTTGGAGTAGCATAAAACTATTGCTTTTGCATAATGCTGCATCAACGCCACATTAAATATATTTCAAACACTGTGTCTAATCTAAAAAGCATGCATTTTTTAAATCACATACACCCGCATTATTCATATTAGTGGTTAATTGATATGTTTTTCTTAAACCTTTACATTTGATGGCCTCAGACGAGCCTCAGCTGAGGATCAGTGCTTGTGTTTTCATGCAGTCTGCCGCAGAGCCAAACAAACAGACCATAATAAACAGAAGGAGCCACAGGGGCCTGGCCTCGAGGCCGCTGCTGGGGCCGGATGATTGTTTCTAGTGTAACATAGCAATGTTGAGCAGATCCCACACAACCACAGCAACACGACAAACAGGGGATGCTGCTCGCCGTAAAAACCAGAGAGAAACATTGCAGCAGAAAACAGATGATGCAAACGAGTGTTAGAAATGTCTACGTGCACTGAATCTGGGTTACAACGAAAACCGTTCCAGCTTTTTTTACCTTATATGTGACCCTGGAGCACAGAGTCTTAAGTTGCACAGGTGTATTTCTAGCAATAGCCAACGATGCATTGTATGGGTCAAAATTATTCATTTTTCTTTTATGCATTATTTTCTTTTATGCATTATTTTATGCATTATTTTCTTTTATGCATTATTTTATGCATTATTTTCTTTTATGCATTATTTTATGCATTATTTTCTTTTATGCATTATTTTATGCATTATTTTCTTTTATGCATTATTTTATGCATTATTTTCTTTTATGCATTATTTTATGCATTATTTTCTTTTATGCATTATTTTATGCATTATTTTCTTTTATGCATTATATTCTTTTATGCATTATTTTATTTTATGCATTATTTTCTCTTATGCATTATATTCTTTTATGCATTATTTTTTTATGCATTATTTTCTTTTATGCATTATATTCTTTTATGCATTATTTTATTTTATGCATTATTTTCTCTTATGCATTATTTTCTTTTATGCATTATGCATATTAGCAGTGCATTTTACAAAACTAATTCAACTCAATATTTAGATTTATTTTTTGCATCCTCAGATTCCAGAATTTCTTGTTTCGCGAACATGGAGAAAACATTCCACTTTATAATTTTATGGGAACGTCACTTTGCATGTTCTGAAACTGCTATAACATAAAAAAAAAAAAAACTCAGACGAACACTCAACTAAAAGGTTTAGGGGGAAAGCATCCCTAAATGAAATCTAAATGATACTTTGTGTTAATGTTTTGAGAACATTTTAAACTTCAGATTAATTTGAAGAATCGTTGTGTTAGTGTTACTGAAGGAACGTTTGGGAGAACCTTGCCAGAACGACCTGAGAAAGTTCTCTGTTAGCTGGGAAAAAAACAGTTTATCAAAGGTTTAGTGGTAAAACTTCATGATATTTTCTAAAAAATGGTGTTTCTTCATGAATCACTTTTAATTAATTTATACAAAATCTACACTGAGCAAAACTCTTCATCCTCTATCCTAACCTGTCTTTGTGTCAGAAGGTGTGTTGCCGGAGGCTAAAACTACAAAAGGTATCATTAATCAGCATGTGCATATTCAAAGAATAGATCTAAAGGAATAACTCATCCAAAAATGCATTTATCATAAACTTTTCCATATCTCCATCCAAACATGAACTACTTTCTATGCAAAACGCAAATGCACTGAAAATATACCCGACATTTCACAATTAAATACAATGTTGAATTTAATGAAACTGTGGAGAAATGGTGAAGACTCAATACAAGTGGAAGGAAAGGAATTTTTTGCATTAAAACGTATGATGGTAGAGGCCTGCACTTGTGTAAGAAACCCACTGAAGTGCCTTTTGTATGACTAGTCTTCTTACAGTAAGTGAACATGGAAAGTCTGTAAGAAACAGCCCACATGCACAAACACAGTCTGTCATTTGGAGAGTATTTGACTCTGTTTCTAAGCCAGGCCTCTCAAATAGCTTCCATGTGTGCGAGGTTGAGGGGAGAGGCAGATCTCGGTGGGTTTGCTTTGTCTGAGAGCTCTTGGCAGCGTTGGGAGGATTCCTGAGAGCCAGAAAAACATGGCGTCACCCAAAACAACTCCCTGACTCAGAAGCACAAGGGCGTCCAGGACGAACTTCCTCTTGAACGTACGAGCATCAGATATAGGGTTTCTCCAGACAGGAAATGAGTCACGTTTTATTCATCCATCCATCCATCCGTCCACTTGTTCTCCGGTAGCACTGCTGCTACTTTAACCCATCGACTCGATTATTTAATAAAGCTACGGCTGCGTTTCAAACTGTCTTGAAAGCCTGTGAGATTTCCAACCCTTCCCTGTGACTGTACAAACCTGCCTGCTTCTTGATGTGCATCCTGAGCTGCGACTGCGATGGAAATGATCACGGTTCATGATTTGACCAGATCTGGACGCCAGGACGCCTCGGTCTTCAGCGACGCTGCATGCACATGTATATGAATCATAAACACAGTCATGCATGCGCATCCATCATTTTTTGTCTGGCCAGATTATATTTATGAATATATATTAGTTTATCTGAATCTATATTGCAAGGGGAAAGATATATCGGATATCTATATGTATATATCAAGAGGCAAACACATTACTTATAGATATAAAAAATAGATATTAAAATTCAGATTGAATTAAATTATCTTTACATATTTTAATTGAAAAAAGAGCAATCCTTAATCAGTTATTAAATTAATAGATTAATCGAAAGGATAATTGAATGAAATTTGTTACACACACAAAAAGTATATATTTTCTAAATATTTACATGTATATATTTATATACACATGTGTACATGTGTATTTATTTATAAATATACACAGTGAACATATATTATGTAAACAAAAAACTAATTAATCATTTGACAGCACTAATATATATATATATATATACAGTATATACACATATGTGCATTTATTTATTTGAAATATAGATGTTTTTGGTAGAAATATAAGTAACTGTAATTATAAATACACTTATATAAATACATTTTAACATCTATACTAGTGATGCATTTGTGCCACTATTTGAAGTATATATATTTTTTTAATTGTCACACTTTTTACATCTGTGATTTATGTATCATAACTCTCTTGACTGAAATGAACTCTATGAATCTCTGTAAATATTTGTTTTTGATTGCATTTTTGATTGCCCTTGCAACAGTCTCCCTAAACAAGCTTTATTTTGTTTTATGTGCTATTTATTTATTTTATTTTTTATCTTTAACTGGTTATTACAGGTGCATCTCAATAAATTAGAATGTGGTGGAAAAGTTCATTTATTACAGTAATTGTTTTTCATTTGTTGGGTTTTTGTTAAATGTGAGGCAAAATCATCACAATTAAAAGAACCAAAGACTTAAACTACTTCAGTCTGTGTGCAGTGCATTTATTTAATACACGAGTTTCACAATTTGAGTTGAATTATTGAAATAAATGAACTTTTCCATGACATTCTAATTTATTGAGATGCACCTGTAATCACTGATTATGTCAGAGATATAACTCAAGTGATCTACATAGTGGGCATCTTGCATCTAAATGCCTCTGAGTATCGTTTTAAAGACTGGATGCACATTTATTTAGCTACAATCCATTATATCAACTTCATACATTTCCATGCAGACTGGTGCCTCTCCCGATTCCTGGAAGTTGAACAGCGTCAACCAATTAGACTGGAGCCACGATCAATCAAATCTTGGCATTTTGCGCCAAAGTAGGGACTGAAACTAATGGCATCGCAACTTTAACAGGTTGTTCTATTGATTAGCTTAGTTCCTGTCTGGAATCAGCTGGATTTACCAGTGCAATATATAAAATGCACACGATGAACCACATTTCCTTGCCATGCATTCGTCAATTTTATGCATGTGTGTTTGTCTGTGAACTGCATTATCATTAAAGCATGCATAACACATTTACAGCTGAAACCAGTGATCATAGCAACAGCACACCATCCTCACATGAAAGCGATCCTGGCACTGAAAAAAAAGAGAAGGAAAAGCGGCTACCAAGGGAACAGAGGCTATTCTGAGCCTGCAGGGTGACAGAGGTTCACACTGACACGGTTTCCTAAATAAAGTGCTGCGGCCTGCGAGGAGGGGGAAGTTCGAATCGCTGGCTATTCTTCTTCTCTCAAGTGTCATTGTTCAGACAGGAAACACCACAGAGATGCATTAGTTAAACACACTATTATAAGTAGGTTAAGGGCACACACACACACACACACACACACACACACTCCACTGACTAAACCGTCCTCTTTTCTTCAAGCCCACGTCATCGTCATTGTCTATTAATATGATAACCATAAAACAAGATGGCTAAATTCAGTGTTTCTTTAGTGCAAGATGCTGTAATCGCCGTAAACGAACCATCGAGAGGTTATTTTGGTTAGTTGCCAAGAATGCATTTCTAATTTTCATGTAAAGTTGGACTAAAATTACAAAAACTAAAACAAAAATAAATAAAGGTTAAAATAAACATTTAAAAAACAACAACAAAAAGTTATTTGAATGAATAACTAAATAACTGAAATTGAAATACTAACTAAATACTAACTAAAAACTAAAATACACTAACAACTAAAATGTTAATTCAAGATTACATCGAATTTAAAAAAAAAAATAAAGTTGTAATTATAGATTACTGGATTATGTTTTACAAGAAAAAACAATTGTATACTTTCTACGTAATTCGATGTTACTTGCTTGTAATTATTAGTACTTTCTGAGCGAAAATCGTTTTTTGCACAATTTCTCTTCAGTGTATTTCAATGAACAATTAAACTGTGTTATAGCTATAACAATTAAAATAAAAAGTATTTTTAGCTATCGTTAACAACACTGACCGACAGACTGAATCATGATCAGTTTGAATCAGTTTGAATCTACATCATTATATTCATAATAAATGAAATGAAAGAATTGTAATTTTAAGTGACCTGTCCCTTTAAATATAGCAGTCTAGGGGCCCAGTTTCATAGACAGGGCTTATCCTAAACCAGGATTAGGTCATAGTTCAAGCAGGACATTTCAGTAATTTTTTTATAAACACTCCTTAGAAAAAAGCATTACTTGTGTGCATCTTAAAACAAAACAAAGGCACTAACATGTTTTAAGATCAGTCAGCGCAAGTTTCTTTCAGTTGAATCAGCTCAGATTATATTTTACTCTATTTATATTTAAGCCTTGTCTGTGAAACCAGGAGTAGGAGTTTTGTTAAAGGATAGTCAACTTCCAATATAAAAAAGTGTGTGTATGTGTGTGTTTATATATATGTATATATTAAGAAAACAACTTGAAAATAGTTTTTTCCTTGACTGGGATTGCTTTGAAGCTGTATTTTTGATACTGAAATCATTAGCCACCACTCTGCGACGGCAGAAATAAAGACATGAACATCTTAGATTACAAGTGGGTGAGTAAATTATCGGGAATTTTGTATTCTGGAAGTGAACTTATCGTGTAAGGAATCTAAACCGGGATCATTCAGTTCCACTGATTCTCATCGCTGACGGGAACCAGTGACATCATCGTCTCTCTCTCTCTCTCTGTGTTCAATCACAGCTGTGCTTTAATACTCAGGCACAGAGCGGCGTGTCCAGACATGTCGGCCGCTGTAATAAAGCACCATCACCATCCCTTCCCTGCACAGCCCTGTCAGTGCTGATCTCTGTCCTGTCCTCCCTCTGGAGCCCAGCCATACGCATTCTGAGGAAAGAGAAAGAGAAAAGCGGGAGTCAAAACAGAGGTGTGATTCACAGGCCTGATCCAGGCCATCATCATCATCATCTGAGCAGCTGCTTCCTGGAATTAGAGCTGCGGGGTGTGTGTGTGTGTGTGTGTGTGTGAGCAACTGTTCTTTGTGACTCACTCGAAAAACAGGCTGACAAATGTATGTGAGAGAGAGTATGAATGACTGAAGCGCTTAGCTGGAGGAAACAGGATTTGACTTTTCCTTTTTTTCAATAGAGCAAAACAAAGGAAAATCCTATTCATTTTCTTAATGGATTTAACATGTTTGTGTGTGTGTGTGTGTGGTGATACTGTATATAAAGATACTGTTGTCTGTTGTTTACCATGTTAAAAGAGCTCAACAGTTACTGCCGCTCCCATAATGCACTGCAATTTACACCGCCATTAAAAAGTTTGGGGTCATTACGATTTTTTATATTTACGTTATTTAAAACAATTCATATTTTAATCAGAAAGCATGGATTAAATTCATTACTACTTCAATGCTGACTAAAAGAGTTAATTTCTTTATTAAAAGTCTAATCTTTGTATTCATATATGTTTCCAGATTCAATTTAGTCACTTATTTAGTTATTAATTAATTGAATGCATATTAATTAATTAACAGTGCATCTAACATTAGATGAAAAACTTGAACTACAGAAGAAATAGATATGTTGCCTTGTATAATTTGAACCTGAAATACTAAAAGTACTGAAATTCTGTATCTGGAACTGAATTAAAAGTTAATTTAAACAATTCAGAAATCAATTTTTAAAAAATGAAAATCGCATTATATTACTAAAAATTTCACTAGAATTCAAACTATAAATATACAAATAAAATCTTAACAGTATATCAATACTAATAATACATGAGTAGTTTAGTATGGTGTTCAGTTAGTATCTGTGGAAGAATAAGAAGAACTGATAACATCGTGAAAACAATGAATATTCATATTTTTTAAATGCAATCATTTGTGAATAAAATCTGCTGAGATGCACAATGGCCAAGAAGTTCAGAAGAAGCAAGCATTGGTGAATTAATACATCATACTAGAGATTTAATGATGCATTTGTGTGTGTTTGATTTTATTAACAATATTTTGGGGACAGATTTGTAACTGGAAGTGAGCTAATTCTGACAAAAACCCCCTAAAACCTAATTTTGGGGATGCACTTTCATTTGCAAAAAAACTAAGTAAATAAAGCTTTTTCTTAATTGTAAAAATGCAGAAAGTTTTCTGTTAGGGTTAGGCTACAGTATTTATAACTAGCTGTATATAAAGACAATAGATGTTTAGATCTGTGTGTGTTTGAGAGGTCAGGAGACCTACCAGCCCTGCATCTGGATTGAACTGTGTGCGTGTCGAATGCATTGTGTGTGGCTACAAGCTTCGGTTCGGTCATATTTGAGCAAGCATCAGTGCAGACGGTTCAATCTCAGCTGTGAGACACACAAAGGCTGACTGAGCTGCATGGCCTGTGGATGGGGGTCTCTGTTTGGGGGGAAATGCTTCTGTTTGACGGCCGAAGTCCTGCTGTGATTGTGTGGCTCAGAAAGCTTTCAGCTCAGGAATGTGACCTATATTCTCTGTCCGCTGTCTCTCTCCCTTTCACTGTGTTTGAACGCGGGAAACACAGGCATGCTTACTCTTACCGCAGTAACACACGTGGATTTAAAAGTCTGTTCGAAAATACAGTCAAATATGTGAAATAGTTTTACAATGCAAAATAATGGGATCAAAGCTGAACTTTCAGCATCATTCCTCCAGTCTTCAGTGTCACATGATCTTCAGAAATCAGAATAATATCATGATTTGCTGCCGATTATCGATGTTGAAAACGGTTGTGCTTCTGAATATTCACATGGAAACAGTGATACATTTAATTGATGAATAGATAGTTCAAAATAACCTAATTTATTTGAAATAGAAATCTTTTGTAATTTTATAAATGTCTTTAGTAAGTTATTTATAGAGCACTATTCACAGATACAACCACAAAGTGCTTTACAAGGTACAACCACATTAATATACAAATAAAATTAACAAATAAAAAGTCTAAAGTAGACTTTACTGTCACTTTTGATCAATTTAAAGTGTCCTTGTTAGATAATAAATAACATATATATATATATATATATATATATATATATATATATATATATATATATATATATATATATATATATATACACACACACTTTTTTCAGCAAGGATATAAACATATAACACAGCAGAGGCTAGATTTCCTAAATGATGATGTAAATCTCTGCTCTCTCCCTGTATTAAGGTCATTAAGAGCCGCCAGTGAAGCGGAGGGGAGGTAGGAAAGGGTTAAGTCGTGTTGGTCGGTGAGGATGGAGATTAAATGGAGTCTGGAGTGCTGACTCACTGCATTAATAGCCTGTCTCTCTCTCTCTCTCTCTCTCTCTCTGTGTGTCTCTGTCTCTCTCTCTCTCTCGGATCATGTGGATGGGGCGTGCGAGCATGTGGAAGCCTGTCTGCTTGTGCCGGAAGAACAAAAGTGCAAAAATAATAACGTCTAACAATATCAGCAAACCACTGGTGACTGGAGTGTAATAGTGAATCTGTACAGAATGCCCCAGCATGTTGAAAACGAATAGCGTGTTCATTCCTGTCATGTTTCAGCTTCTCGATGTCTCATGTCCAACACCTACATGATGATGTAAGTGTTGTTTTTTCGGTGCCAATATCATACATTCATATAATTCACAAAAGCATTGATGATGCTGGAAGAACCGTACAATCTACTGCCATGAACTGAGAGAATGCATTTTTATTTTTGGGTGAACTATTCTCAACCGAGAGAAAAGGACTTGCATTCTCCAAGGAGAGACACCCGTGTTCACACAGTTAAACAGAGAAAGTGTGATCCTCAATAAAAGGTCTTCTTCCACGTCATGAGAGCTACGGTTCACACATCAGACGGCGTCTGGAAAACAGAGTAAACAGATGTCAATTATCAGGGTTGGTGGTGGAAACTCCCCGAGCTCTTTTATTACCATCAACTTCTCAAAAGCGTGTGTCTGTGTTATCATGCATGTTTGTGATTTCAACACTTGATTGCTACGGTTGCTCTGTGGAAAACAGATTAGCCTAAAGTGCTAAAAGCTGATGCAATGAGCAACAACATGGTAACCCAGTGACATTTGAATAATGCTATGAAAGTGTGACTGATACAGTAAGGTCGTATATAGCGTGCAATGATGCAACTTTTGCTAAACCATAGTAAATATCCATTTTACATCGTTCTCATTGAAATTGTTCCAAATATTTGAGGGTTAGATACCTTTATCACTTCAGTAAAGAGAGTGATAATATTTATCAGTACTGACTTCGACGCCTCAAATGATCTGAAGTCAGAGGTTGACATTTTGGAAATTTCCAAGAGCAGATTCTTAAATCAGATAAAGGCCAGGAAGCGACGGAAAACGATCAAAGGGGCTGGAGTTGGAAATGATGTGGTTGATGTAGTGCTTCAGATGAAGGTGTTAGTTCATATTACACGTTATTCGAGTAAAAACTCCCCATGAGGATTTTCTGAAGAGCTTCCGCTGTTCGCCGTGCTGAGGAGATTTGAAAGGTCACGGCCATTAATAACAAACCTCAGCAGATAAAGAGGCATGAGATATGTGCAGATAAAACCTTTACTGAATAAAAGTGGAGCTTATTAGGTCATAAAGCACCTCAATAAACTATAGGAGTGATACTGTATGTCAGGTATTTGTCTATTCTACACTAAAACAATTATCAAAGTAACAATAAGAACTTATATCTAACGAATAATTAAGAAAAAAGTGGGGCCAATTTTTGACATTTTATTTTAAATCCAACAAACTGACTAGGATTGATAAAAAATGGTATAATTATGAACATGGAAATAAATAAATACTTGTTTAATAATCAAGTCAAATAAAATGGTGTCAAAGTTGCAGTGCACATTTTTGACACTTTTTGAATTTAATTATTGTTATAATTTTCATTATTATAATAGAAACTTGTGTTTAATGGATGAAAAATGTTGTAATATAGTGACGAAAAGTTATATTAAAATTAAATGAGTAAAAACATAGCATTTTATAATTAAGCAGAGCATCTTTTTGACACTTTAAGTTTAAAACTCTTTAAAAATATATATTAGTATCAATAAAAATGTTTATTTTTAAAAGTTTATGGATGAACAATGTAATATAATGCTGAAAAATGACTAATGATTAAGATTAAAAGTAAAAAAAAACTTACATTTAAATAAGTTTAGTAAATTATTAATAAACACAAATTCTGGCATAATGTTATAGGGTTATAAATTATGGTCTAATTTGACTGCGTTATTAAAAAAAATGAAAAGGTAAATGGAAAATGGTTTGTAATATACAAATAAAAAGAATTAGAAATGTGTCTTGAAAATTCATTGAATTGAAATTGAATCGACAAAAATGAAGCTTTAAGTTTAATGGACGAGAAACTCTGTAAGTACAGATATTGTACAAGTAAAAACTGTAAAAATAATGTAAGGTAACACTTTATTTGAAGATGTCCTTGTTACGCTCATAACATAATAATAACAATACATGATGCATAATAACATGCAAGTAATCCTAAACCAAACCCTAATCCTAACCCTAATAATGTAATGTAATTAATGAATATATTAAAATAAAGTGTAAGAATGTAATACTAAACCTCTCTCCTTCATTACATTTAAATTTAGCAGATTCAGACTATACACTTTTTTTTTCCAGTACGTGTGTTCCCTGTGAATTGAACCCACGACCTTTTGTGCTGCTAACGCAATGCTGAGCCACAGGAACTCATTACATTGCATATCTCAGCCATCAGCCACCCACTACTGTAAAGAACCTCATTGCAAAGACCTCATTTTCCAAATTAAAAGGATGCAATGATCTTTAAACATTGCTATTTTGCTCCAAAAGTCAAGAACTTCCCCTCGGTAGCTCACGAATGAAGCTTTCACAGAGGTCCGTTGCGTAAAGCAGTGGACATGACCCACTTACAAGCTCCGATTCCCCCCGCTTGCCATCGGCCCATCATGAGAAACAGATCTGTGACCTTCAGCTACAATTTGGCCAACATGGGCCAGCCAATCAAATCACAGACAGGGGTTCAAACAGCTAAAGGAGATAAAAGGCATGAGATCAGCGCGTCTGTGGTTGCTGAGCTGTGACTCATGGGGGATTACGTGTCTGATGGCTTTGATGTGCACGCTGCTGCCAGGGCTATTTTCTGCCGTGTGCGGGCGGGACGCACCGAATGCTGAACCGAGACAAAACCTCTGAAGCAACGACAACAGCACAGATGCATTAGGGACATTTCCATTTGTTCAACTGATTTACATGCATGATCTTATACTCGTCTTGTGTTGTGTTTCTCTTATGTTTTCTTCTCTGTAATTTGGTGACTATTTCTCCTTTAGGGTCATGAATGTGCATGCAAAGTCAAGTCAGTTCAGTTTGAACCCCATTCGATTTTTTAGGCTTGAAAATTGGTTGAACTATTTATTTCTTCATGAAATTTTGTGGCTTACCCTCATTTAAGGTCAAGGATGAGCATGCAAAGTTACGTTTAGGAAAAGCTGAATACAGTCTTTTCTGTTGGGGTCAAATTTATTTTTTATTTTTTTGATTGCAAATAGTTTTAACTTTTATTTCTTCGTGACATTTGGTGACTTCTTCTCATTTAGGGTCATGAATTTGCATGCAGTGTTTCAATGTGTTTTGGAAGGGGTTTACAGAAATTATTATGACTTTTGTGTTAAAAAGCAACAGAAGGGTTAATGGAACATCCTAAAAAAGCAATGCAAAATTTCATGTGATAAGTCATTTATCTGTTCACAGTGAACGAGACGATGCAATATACTGACATCTATAGCTCTGCAGTGATGACATACTGGATTCTTGAAGGCCAACCTGTGAGTTAGCAGATATATGCACAAATAAAACAGACAAATCCAGCATGAATACAGTGAGTGAAGACATTGGTGTTGGGATTCAGCCACTGTTACAGTTACACACTGTTAGGAAGTTGCACAAGGTTAATGAAAAAAAAGCCACTGCCAAAACCACAAACTGCTCAGTGCTGATGCAATGAGATTGCTGCTAAAAGACGGATGCTTCTGTGTGTATTAGCAGATTGTCATTGGCGTAACGGGAGGAGAAAGAGCCCTGGAGACAGACATTTGTCATGCTGTCTGTCAGATCAGAGAACACAGCGGCACGACGGAAACACTGAGCCGAGAGTTCAGCAGCAAAACATGTAAAGTACTAAAACAACTACATGAAAGTGACAGAATCAATTATTAAAATTAATCACATCGACATTAGACCAACTGGTTCTGCTTCAGTTTCTCAAATAAAAATTAAAACAAGCCTATTATAAATATTTAGATTAAATATTGTTCGTATTAATAATATTGAATTGAATCACAGTAGCTTGTATTTAATAAAGCCCTATTTTACCCTGTGTAATTTTTGAGGATGAGAGCATCGCTCAAGCGCTCAGTGTTGCATCAGTCCATTACTCTCAATTACTATATTAAGTTGCATTATATCACTTAAGGTAGCATTAATTTCCCCTGTTTTTTTTATTTTATCATGACCGAGGTTAATATGCTAAAATTAAAAGCATTAAAACTATATATATATATGTATTCTCATTTTCATATAGTTTAACTGAAGTTCTAAAATAACAAACTGAAATAAAATGAAACTCTTGAAATAAAATAAACATCAACTATGAAATTAACTGCAAATATTTTATTTCAGTTAGTTTACAAAGTTGATGTAATAAGATAATAAAAACTAGAAATAAAAAAATCTAGTATATTAAAAAACTAATACAATAAAAAAAAAATATATATATATATTACTAAACATTAAAAAAATGTAAAAATGGTCATGACCCATCAGTTGAGAATCACGGATTGACCGCACACATATATTTTATTGTGGACTAGAACATTATTCAAAATTTAACATTATTCAAAGTGAGTTTTGGGTCACACTTTATTTTAGGGTCCAATTCTCACTATTAACTAACCATTAACTATGACCTTTGCCTCAATTAACTCCTTATTTGCTGCTTATTAATAGTTTATAAGGTAGTTGTTAAGTTTAGGGTATTGAGTATGGATGTCATGCATTATATGTACTTTATAAGCATTAATAAACAGCCAATATGTTAATAACAGACATGCTAATAAGCAACTAGTTATTAGTGTGAATTGGACCCTATACTAACGCGTTAGCGTTTTGCTCACCAAAACCTCGTAATGCATTATAAAACACTGCGTCGTGAGTCTATTTGTGAGAACCGTCAGTCGCTTCACAGCCCTGAGCTGTAGATTTCTTCTGCGTAACCTACTTTCTTATTTTCTGACACATTAAAGCTGTGCTGCGCTTCCGAAGGCTGTCATCTCTGAAGAGCATCATCAGAAGGATGCTGCTCTGATTCCCCCAGTTGCCATGGAAACTAGTTGCCAGTTGCCAGGAGGCTTGTGCTTCTGTGCAGCTGGTTGCCTTGGAGACGGATGCGGCGGCTTACATAAGCATTCATCTGGAGACGACCTCATGATGAATTCAGCGCGAGGCGGATGGAGCTGAAACAATGTCACTGAGGCGCGGATGAGGACATTCATGTGCCGCCCACGTTACTGTCAGACAAGGTCAGGATAGTTTCCCTGGCAATCACGCCGAGGCTGTCTCTGCAGCAGATGCCCAGCAGTCCCAAGGTGACATTTCAGATATCTACCCCTCCTGTTCTTCAGATGAGTAACAATGTGGCGGCAGGTCGGAGACAAACCTTAAGGGAGCTTCAACTCAACAACACAGCCATTCGTCCAATCAGACTACAGCGAATGAACATCTGTTGGTGCAGATGACATAAACTCATCTGATGACTGACTACACTGGAGTTTGATGCCAAGTTGCAACAACATGCTATGCAAGTACACAAATATTTAGGTATATATTTTTTTCATTTCCCCACAAATTGCCATATTTGATGTTGTTTTGCGTTTTACTGTGCTTGTTTCAATGCATTATGAACCGAAATAACTCCTCTTAAAACACTCCTCAAGTCATAAGCGTGCATATAATGTCTTAAAACACCACCTACTGTACATAGCCATCATACTAACTGAAAAGAGCCCTCATATGGGAAAACTTGCAAAACCAAATAATGACTGACTTCACTTTGAAGCGAAAGTTGCAACAACATGCAATGCAAAAAAATATATTGTTTGTGTATAAGTGAATCCAACGATTTTAGAATATTTTCAGCATAAAACACACATTTTTAATCCTCTTTTCTTCTTTCTTTTTGTTTTCACTGTGCTTTTATTCAATGCAATATGATCCTGAGAATTTGACAAAAATAAATCAATAAATTCCTTTTTAAATCACTCTTCAGTGCACTTACAATGCCTTACAAATACCACCTACATAGGCAGCACACTAACCAACAACACTTACAGTAAGTAACTATAGGCATTGATTGACTTCATAAGTGAATTTATAAATGACAGCATACTAATAAGTGATCAAAATAAAAACTGATTTCACTAGAGTTTGATATTAACATCTCTAAGCTATCGATGCATCACTCTGATAAACATCAAAATACACCAATATTTAAAAAAAGATAGTTCTTTTATAATTATATTGAACTATTTTGCAATGTTTATCCACATTGTATTTTTAATTGGCCCACATTGCCCACCATATTAGATGTCATTACATTACATTATTGCCTTACAATTTGGCCAAAAGAACATATTTGTGTCCCTGGAGCTTGAGTCTTGAGTCTCTAGGGTATATTTGTAGCAACAGCCAAAAATACATTGTATGTATGTACTTTTATGCCAAAAATCATTAGGATATTAAGTAATACAATGTTCCATTATGATATTTTGTAAATTTCCTAATGTAAATATATGCAAACTTAATTTTTGATTAGTCATATGCATTGCTAAGAATTCATTTAGACAACTTTAAAGATGATTTTCTCAATATTTAGATTTTTTTGCACCCTCAGATTTTAAAATATTTGCATCTCAGCCAAATATTGTCCTCCTAATAGACAATGCATCGATTAAAAGCTTATCATTTCAGCTTTCAGATGCTGTATAAATCTCAATTTTTAAGCATTGACATTGAGCATTGATATTTCTTCACAAACACTCTTCAAATGATAAGTGTGCTTATGATGCCTTTTTATCTTGTTATTGTTGTCAGTATGCTCGTTGCAATGAATTACAGGCCTTGGAAAGGGGCCAAAAGAATGTGACGACTAAAAACACACTCTATAGGATTTGGAACACAGCCGAAGATTCCGTTCGACTTCTTCTTTTCACAACATTAGTTAGAAACTGCGTGCATTACTGTACTTCTGCTTTCCTTCTAGAGCTCTGAGTGAAGCAGACGCTGTGCTTCTCTCGCTACGGCCTGCGTCAGTCTTACTACGACCTCAGGAACTCGAGAGATGGAGAGAAATAAACAAGTCAGTTAGAAACCACAGCGTGACAAATGCTCGGCAAACGACGGAGTCATACGACACAGAGGGAAGTGGTGGTTTGTGCTCAAAGCTGTCAAACCCTTCTGTGTTCAGACTTCCCTTCATGTGTATTTCTCTGAGCATGTGTGCATTTCTGCTTTTCGTTTCCGTCAGTAATCTGCTTACAGTTAACCTGGTTAAAGGATGTGCTTCAAGTACTGAGCTCGCAGGAATGCATCGCAGGCGTGACTAAATACACAAGCTTCAGGTGACAAACACCTCGGAGAACGTGACGTTTATGTGAAGCGAATGACATGCCAGTTCTCATAGCACTCTCCTTCAACCGCCTTTGTAAAGTCTTAGCCAACCAACTGTTCTCGGTAATAGCAGGAGGTTAACCTGACAGTGTTTTGTCTCAAACAAAAGGACGGTTGTGAAACCAAACAAACAAACGCTTTGGCAATGAGTCAATGTGGAAACAAGGTTAAAGAGGCTGGATTCTAGTTGGTTCGTTATTTTGGGTGTTGCTGAAAACCCAAGTTCGCGGATCTGATTGACTGATTTATTTATGGGTTATGGGTTAATGACACACTCCCTAATTTAGTTTCACTATAAAAAAAAGGCACAGTTGTGAAACCAAACAAACACATTTTCAGAGAGTGAAAGCTGAATGTGGAAACGAGATTACAGAGGCCGGGTTTTATTTATGTTGTAAGGTTTCTTGCTAAACTAAACTAGCTTTAGATGCTTTGTTGTGAGCAGATAAAAAGTGCAAAAAGAGACCAGAAAACTGGCTTAGGCTGGACTAAACTTTGTTTTTTTAGTTTCGTTTTAAACAAAAGCACAGTTTATGAAACACATTGGCAACAAGTCAAAACTAAATGTGGAAGTAGTGCTCAAGGGCCTGGCTTTATTTTTATTTTTTGGCTTTCTAAAAACTAAATACAATCTGCTGAAAAGCTGCTCTTCAGATTAACTGCTTTAAAAAGTGCAAGTGTTACTTTAAAGAGCGATTTCTACTTGATTTAACCCATAAACGGCGATACATTCATGGTATAAAATAACGTATTAGAGTTGTAAAAAATTACATTTTGACTTTTAAACTACCATTTTTGCATGCCCGAAACTTAAAAATAAATAAACTAAATAAACTAACCACCCTCTAGTAAAAAATACATATATTTAAAATACATTTATTTCATACTAAGTATAATTCAAATCTATTAACATGTTCACTGACGGATAACTCGAGACTAACTGATATAAAAAGTATAATTAAACTTAACTTGATGTACTACGTTTATTAATATTAAGTGTTTTAATGTCACTTATATATATATATATATATATATATATAAAATATCTGTCTTTGAATACTAAATATTGAAAGTTTATCTGAACTATAATTGTGATAGTTCTCACTTCAGCACAATCAAATTATATCTTTAATTGTATTTCAGTATTTCTGCACAATTAAAGTGCATTAATAACAAAACTGGTTTGAATTAATTTAGCAAACTTTAAGTATACCAGTTAGTATACTACAAGTACAACTGAAGGGCATTTTATTAAGTGCATAACTATTAAAATGTATTTGTAGTATACTTTTAAGTATACATTTAAGTAGATTTATTTTTCACTAGGGCCACAAAACAGATTTTTAAAGAGCTAACTATAAGCAAACTAATTTAGTTTCATTGCAAACGAAGGAATAGTTGTGAATAGAGTCCAAAGAGAAGCTGCAAATAAAGTTAAAGTCATTTTCTGTCAGTCAGAGTTTCTCCTAAAACTCAGGTATAGGTCGTGTTTAATTTAAGTGACAGAAGGGTTAACTTTGAGCCTGCAGTGATGTTCACGGAGTTACACAACACTCGGCATGACTTCAGATGAATGGTATTTGTTCAGTGAGCATCAGGAGGTGTTCTCCTAACCGTCCAGAGAGAGTTCAGACTCAGATCTGAGCCCGAGGACGTGGATGACAAGTGCTGGCACGAGAGGCGTTGTGTCAACTAAAGCAGACAGACTTGTTTAACAGTTCGGCGCTTATTCAGCACAGCACAGATCTTAAAAAACGAGGGCTAGGCGTTACACAATTACACAACTCAGGCCAGAAACATTCACGGGTACACAAACACAATTATTGCCTTTCTGGCCACACGGCAAGAAATATAATATTGATTTCTAAATTAAAATATATTTTACACATATGCTAAACATGTTGCAAACAGTGAAGCTCAATTACATATATTTTTTGAAAATTTTACATGTCATTAGTTTCAATCTTCATATCCTAAAATATATTTCAGGAGCGTGAAAAGACATTTTCAATCTTAAAGTAGCCTGCATTTAAACTGAATGCAAATGTGGATGGAATAAACTAGACTCCAAAACTAGATTCTTCTTTATTTATTGTTTGATTGTGACATATGTGAATGTATTTTCTTGGCTTAAAATATATGGAGGATATATATTTGGATTTGAAATATATTAAATATAATAAAATATTTAGTGCCTTTAAAATTTATTCGTATTTAAAAAATATAAGTATATATTTTAATGCCTTTTATATATATATATATATATATATATATATATATATATATATATATATATATATATATATAGTTATTTTGTTATTTTGTTATTTTGTATGTTTAAATTTATTTTAATTAATGTTTTAGTTTTATTTAAAAAAATAATAATATATATATATATATATATATATATTTTATAAATAAAACTAAAACATTAATTAAAATAAAGTTAAACATACAAAATAAATTATTTAAAAAATTATATTATATTATATTAAATATTAAATGTTTATTATTTATTTTTATTTTATTTTAAATAACTTATATTTCAGTATGTTGCCAATGCATATAAAAACCATATAGACATTAGAAATAATTATAATAAAAATGACAAACTAAATGTTTAAAATTAAAACACAAAAATAATACCCATTTCAAAATATTAATGCTTCGTGTGTAAATACAGTCAAGATTAGAATTATTGATCTATTTCAGTAAAACAACCCGGAGGATAATAAATCTTCCTATAATACACATTGACACATGATAATAATTATAATTAGTTATATTAATAGAAGTATATTTCCTTCTATATTTACACGCTTGAGCACATCTAATGTCTATGAAGATGAAATTGTCCAGTCGTGACTTTCTGCTTCTTAACTATGGCTTTCTGTTTCACAGTTATGAGATAACACAAAAGCCAAATATACACATCTAACCTCTTTTAATAAAAAAGCATCTCCCTCCAAACTATTATGACTGGCACAGAGACTGTGGTCAATGAACTCTTTCTGAATACAGCGCTGAATACAGTGTGTGCACATGCCAAACTACTGACAGTTCGACATAATGCTGCCAAGCTAAACTATCCTGAATATGAACATGAAGCCGCAGGATGTGTTTGTAGCCAGTTGCATTGTGGGAAGCGTGGTTTGTGTCTCATGAGCTGTGGTTTAGGGTGTCGCTATGATAGAAAGAGCGATAGAAGAATTGAAAACAGAAGGAAACCAAGCCTAACACTCTTTGCATCAGTTCGCAAAGCAAGCTGAAAAGCAGAAGAAAACAGACTTATATTACCATCTCTGCAAGAGGCCGTTCTGTGTGTTTGTTCTTTATGATACATAATTCATAACTGGGGGTTCAAGCAAGACGTCTTGGAGAAACGATCAGAGAGAAAGCAGGAGTTGCAGTGAGTGAATGCCACATTATTATCAGCACGCCGCAGTTTTCCAGATCATTTGCTTTAGCTACAGTTACACGGCTCGAACTCTTCTCATTATTAACTCTCTTCCTGCTAAAGATATCAAAACAAGACCCAACCATCAGATCCCAGGCTTCCCATGATGCACCTGGGCACAAAACACTGTTGCACGACACCAGACGTAAAGACAATAAGTCATTATTTACTCACCTTCATATCATAGCAAATCAGTTTTCTGTGGAACACAAAGAAGTTCAGACTGAAATTTAGGTTGTTATTCACGGAAAATATCCCTTTATCCCTCAAATCTCATTCTCTATTTAAACTAGTGCATCATATTTGGTTTCAGAAAGAAATGATGGCATTAAGACCTTAATGACAAACCTGTGTCAAATCTGGAATTACATCTCCGCACGCTTTAAAAATTATTCTTTTTGCAGCATTTTTTTATTATTTACAGAAATACAATATATATATATATATCTATACACACACAAACACACACACACACACAAACACACACATTGTTATCGTTAACTGATACTACAATAAAGAAAAAAAGTTACATGAAAAACTATAAATTACATGACATTTTTAAATAATTGAAACAAAGTAAGTTTTATTTGTACTAAAGAAGTACTATTACTAAATCTGAAATAAAAATAAAAGGCAAAACAGAAAATATTAAAAAACTAATAATGTCAAAAGCACAAAACTATCAAAAGTTAAATTTAAAATAAAAAATAAAAGACGTGTACATATTAATAATTTAACTAGAAATATTCAAAATGAATAATAAATGCACAACAAAATTATTACAAATTGCACTAAAATTGATTAGACAGATAGATAGATAGATAGATAGATAGATAGATAGATAGATAGATAGATATAAATATTTGTAAAAATAAATTTACAAAACAACACAAAATTAATAATAATGAAAAATATAAAGAAAATATAAATATATTAATTATAACATAATTTTAAAAAACTAAAAGCTCACGGAAAATATTATTAAATACTATAATGGTACATAATCAAAATTAGTATAAATTTGTTTGAAAAAGTTTATTTGTATACACATTTTTAGTTTGTCTTAAAAGTGAACTGGAACTGAGTTTGGCAAATAAATATGAACACATACAGAAGAGTCACTGCTCCATATGTGAAGTCTGCTCAGAGTGCACAGTCTGTTGAACAAGAGTCAGAGCTGATAAGTCCAGCGTTATCTGCCCTTCTGTTTTTAGAGGTGGGACTAAGCATCTCCAGAGTTCAATTCCTCTGATCCTTGGTGGAACAAACGCTTTACTGTGCTGTTATCTCTGTGAGGTTCAGAGAAGAACACAGCGTCATAACAGAGAGAAGAGATGTAACACAGTCTCAACAAGAGCTTAAACGCAACAATAACCTGACGCTCGCTTTAATGCACATGTTCACGGAGAAATGCACAGAGACATGTTTTCATGAGTGCGAAGTTGAATCGAATCGACTCTCGGAATGTTCAGTTGGAATTTGAATTGGATTTAATTTCTCCAGCACTTGCTAAATAAATTTAAAACATTTTTAGACCAAATATACCAAGTTACAAAATTAACCAATCAAAACATTTACATTTGGTCACACAGCACCAAAAAAAAAAATAAAAAAAATTTAGAACTTGTAATAATAATACTAATATTGATTATAATGAAATGAAATCAAATTAGTTTGAATTTAGTGAAATTTTATCTTATATTTTTATTTTAGAATTTAAACACAAATTTCTTATAATAACACAGACTTATGGGAAGACTTAAGTGTGAGTAGTTGCTATTAATACCATCAATAATAATAATCACTGTCGTTATCATAATGAATATTATTATTTTCATCTTCATCAACAACATCAATAATAATAATAATAATAATGCAGTTGTATACTTAATTTGATTTAATAAAAAGTTAATTAAATTAAATATGTCTGGTTAATTTGCTTTGTTTATGAGTAATTCATATAAAAATAATTAAAGTTAAAGTTAAAGTTTCTTTACATTTTTTTTATTATCTTATTTTAATTTTGTTTCCTTGATTTCAAATGATAATTGGGAATCCTGTTTGCTCGATTCAAATTGATTTAAAACAATTTCAGGTCATATGTATGTCCTTGTTGAGGGTCAAGAAGCCATTGGAAACCTCAGTATGGTCGGCCTCTCTCTCTCTCTCACACACACACACACACACACACACACACACACACACACACACGCACACACACACAAAGCTTAAGGCTAGCACTAGTGTTTATCTGGGGAGTCCCAGCCATCTGAATGACTGTCCACAAGCAGTTATTTCAGGCGCTGTCAGCAGATTACTGACCATCTGATGCTCCAGAAAAACACAGGAGGTCAACGCAAGGAAACTGAGAGCAGAGGAGGGATGACCTTTGACCTCAGCTCAGTGGCGGCCTCTTAGAGCCAGATGAAAAACACAGAAATCCAGGACACGACAAATGACATCAAACTGCCTCACTGTTAACTTTCTGCTCGCACTGTGAGCGATTCACCAGTGCATGTTAATCCAAATAAAGAAAACATCTTTTTTAGTCTTGAAACTTTCCTGGGCGATCCATTTTTAAATGCATTTCCATTAAAATGCAAATGTGGAGGTTTTGGGACTGTGTTCATTCTTTGGTGCATGGATGCTTGTTTACTTGCGTGTTTGTGTCTCCCTGAAGAGGATTGCGGTTTAAAGGAGTTGTCTGCATCCTTCAAGCGTTAAATGACTCTGTCTATCAGATGTTTGTGACTCTGAGGACGAGCTGTAAGAGTTCAGAGAAATCTGCTGGGTAAACACACACACACACACACACACACACACTGCTGAATAAGTGAGTTCAGAAGCACATAAAACAGCATACACAAAGACATTCTGGCCTAAAGTGAGACTTTATCTCTCGCTGTCGCGACATTCGGGCTGTGTCTAGTCCTTATTTTAGGTCAAAATTAATCTCTTCCAGAGTCTTTGACAGCCTTTCAGCATGCGGTGTACACCATTACAGGAAGAAATACTGTCATACATGTAGTCATGTTTTTCAAGAAGCCAGAAGATGTGATGTTGCAATGCATTTTTGCTCAAGAAGTGACTCAAAATAACTGCTTGATGTCATCAGGGCCAGGGTTATTACTGAACAATAAAAAAAATGCCAGCTGGAATAAATTTATGAATGCAAAGTAAACAAACGGTTAAATGCAGTAAAATAATAAATGTTTTTCTAATTTCTGATTGTTGTAGTAAGACTAAAAACTAACTATATTCTTGAAGAAACCAGAGGATGTGATAAAAAAAATAAATAAAAAACATTTATGCAAAATAAACAAACAAATAAAAAATTAGTTGAGTGGTCCTTAAAATTTAAATAAACAAATTAAAAAATGTTGTCAGAGTCAAACTAAACTACAAAGAACTAACTCTAAGTACATTCCCACCAGACAAAGACCAAAAAAAGGCATTCAAAAATTAAATGCAAAATAAATAGAAAATTAAAACAAAGGAGATTTGGTATTGTCAGAGTTAAACTAAATTACTTTAAATTACTTAACAATATTCTTGAAGATACCAGAAGATGTGATTTTTGCTCAAAAAGTGACTGACTATTTGACGTCATCTGGACCAGGGACATTATTATTGTAAAATAAACAAAAAATTATAAAATAATGATAAAGTAATAAAGTAATAAAATAATAAAACAAAAAAATACAAATACAATTAAATTAACTTAAAAACATAAAAAAATGCTGCTCTGTGCAAATAAAAAAGTAAAAAAAAAAGAAAAAAAAAAAAAGAAAATTAAAACAAATAACTGGTTGAAGAAATAATGAAATAAGATTATAATATTTATTTTTTTAATCCTAGCAGGCTTAAACAAATGAATTAATGTAAAATAAACAAAATTAAAAGTGATTAAAGACATTTAAAAAATGTATATTGTCAATGTTAAAATTAATTGTAAGTAACCAGGGGCGGATCTAGAAAAATATTGATGTGGTGGCGAGAAGGGGGCAGGTATTTTTGAGGGGTGGCAACATATGGCAGACGTATATCTACTGAATTTAGTCACAGTTATCACAGTTTGATGATAAATATATGTGCACACTACAAAAGGACACAGGCTGCCATTTACAAACTTAATCTCATACAATGTCTTGCATTTGAAACAGTTCATATAAGGAATAAGTGGCAATACCCCATAAGCACCACCACACTCACTAATGCATACAGTATGCATCCACATGTAATTAAGAGCATTATAAAAGGTTCAGAGTTATCAATATTTCAATTTATTATAAGAAACACAAGATTTTAACAGCCAATGACATTTCCAGCTGGGGAGACTCAACTGATTTTCTACTGTTTAGTGTTAATCATCATCTAACTCAACCAGTCAAGAGCTACATTTAGCCTTAGATGTTATATGTATATGGTCCCTGAAGCATAGGTTTTATTAGCTGACAATAATAATAAATAAATAAACATTATAGGTACAAATACAAATGTACTTTTAGAAATTGTTTTTGAAAAATATGGTGCTATTGTTTTGGCAAAATTCTATGAAAACTTGTGTGATATTCCTTTAAAATAATGTTTTAGTATATATTTTTTAAAGTATATTTTACTGTGCAATTTCTTACATAATTTCTTTGAGTTAGTCCAAACTTTTACTTTGGTGAGTTGTAGACAGAGTTTCTGTGTTTTTTAATTAACTATTATTATTAGCTATTAGGCCTACTTGAAGTATAGCATACTCTTCTTTGCAATAGTACTATATTTCTGTTTGAATTTCTTCAAGTTATACACAAATGTTATTTTGACAGGTTGTCGTAAAGACATTGCCGTTTCTGTCAGTCTGTGTATACGATACGAATGAATGACGAGAGTTTTATCAAATGAAATGGTGAAATCCTCTCATAGCGTGCTTGCATGCACATGTGTAACCTACATAATGTGTCAATATAGTGAAGAGCTGTGTGTGTGTGTGTGTGTGTGTGTGTGTGTGTGTGTGTGTGTGTGTGTAGTAGAGCACACATTCCCAGAGATGTGTATAACAACACCTTCAGGGCCGCTGCTGGTCAAATGTGTGCCCATAAGCAGGATTGTATTGTTGTGACCCCCTTCCTCAAATATGATGATGGAAAAAACACCTACTATGGGGTGAAAAAAGAACTTTAATCTAATAAAAAACTAAATGAATAAATTGTATTATTTACAAATCACAATTGTAGCTCTCGACATTTAGCTGTGGCTATAACTTTATTATGACTCTAATTTATTTTATAGTCTCAAGCATTCAGAAATCATGCAAAAGGAAACTAAGCAGTTTTACCATGATAAAACCATGGTTTATTTTTGTAAGGGTTGTGAGATGCACGTTTTTTGTTGAAGAAATTATAAATCCTGTGTCATCTATAGCAAAAAGGCGTCCAAAAAATGAAAGATTTAGTGAATATTTGAATGAAATGTTTGGTCAGTAGCCTAAACAAGGATTTGATCGTCCTGTAAGTGTAACAGCAGCAATCACATGGCATTTGTAAAAACATGTACATAAATTGTTTATTTTGTAGGCTATTTGCCTACATTATGTATTTTAACAGTGTTATTATTAACCAATCATTATTGCCTCATTATTTTTTATATAATGCATTTTAAGCCATTTTAAAGGCTATTGATGGCTTAGGTCTGTTTTTATAGCAACAACAACAACAACAACAAAATATTACAGTATATTAATACTTTGTAAATTATTAGAGTTTGGGGATCGCTAATCATTTGAATCAGTTCGGGAGCTCGGAGCGGTTTCGCGAATCATTTGAGTCAGCTTGGGAGTTCAAAGCGGGATCGCGAATAATTTGAGTCAGTTTATGGATCGCGAATCATTTGAATCAGTTCGGGAGTTCAAAGCGGGTTCGCGAATCATTTGAGTCAGTTTATGGATCGCGAATCATTTGAATCAGTTCGGGAGTTCGTAGCGGGATCGCGAATCATTTGAGTCAGTTCGAGAGTTCGGAGCGGCTTCCCGGATCATTTGAATCAATTCGAGAGTTCAAATCGGGTTCGCGAATCATTTGAGTCAGTTCGGGAGTTCAAAGCGGGTTCGCGAATCATTTGAGTCAGTTTGGGGATCGCAAATCATTTGAATCAGTTCGGGAGTTCGGAGCGGGTTCGCGAATCATTTGAGTCAGTTCGGGAGTTCAAAGCGGGTTCGCGAATCATTTGAGTCATTTTATGGATCGCGAATCATTTGAATCAGTTCGGGAGTTCTGAGAGGGATCACGAATCACGAAAGATTCGCGCTCGTAAATTTTCAAATTGGCCATAACCTTTAATTTGTTGCTGCCAACCCAGTAGATCCGCCCCTGTAAGTAACAAATTCTTTCACAAAAGTAACTAGTAAATTGCATTTCATTTTTATGCATTGGCAGATGCTTTTATCCAGAGACACTTGCATTGCATGGAATGTTTACATTTATCAGCTCATGCATTCACTTTGGCAAATTAAAAGTGCATTTAAAAATAGTATTATAACAAAGATGAAGCAGAAGGTGCATAAACTATAATAACCGTGATCAGAAAGAAAACTGCTGGGATGAAAGAAATCTCTGCAACACTTGATTGCTCTGGAGATCCAGGAGCGGCAGCATCTTCACTGAACTGTCAACCACACAAACCCAATCATCCTCAGAGCAGCTCTGCTCTGCTCGCTCCATCGGCCACACATATGCTTCATCCGGATGAATCATCTATCAGTTATGACATCTCATGTGAATTCGACGGATTTATCACTAAATTCATCCATCTGTGATTCTTCTACACCTTCCTTCCTCACAATGCCAACTGATTAAAGTCACATTTGCTTGCAGATGCATGCTATGGGACAGACTCGCATAAAACAATCAGGGCTGAAAATGATTCTCAAAAGACTAATAAAATGTGATTGCTTTTAACATGAGCCCATTAAGACAAACTAGTCACTAGATCTGTCCTGACACAGCATTGACTTCACTTGGCAGAAATCCCAGCTTTCATCCATGTGCTCATTACAGTATCAGGCTTGACTTGCATCAACCTGATTGGAATCAGTCTCTTTTATTGGTTCTCATGACATAAAGGAATGGTTTGCATGGTATATTTGTGACTGAAACGGAGACACGTGAGAGAATAAAGGTCTCTGAGCAACCAGTGCATTACAAACAACACAATAAGGTTGCTAAAACACAGCGAGCTTGTCTGACACAGAGCCAGGTTGCTAAAACACACTGAAGTGGAGCTCTGTGCTATTTCTGGTTGGCGACACCTCCGTTTCAAAGCAACATGGCGTTTGTTGTTGCCTTTGAAGCTGCTGTCAACAATCAATCACATCCCACAGACGCAAAGTGCTGTGCTGAGATAATGATGATAAAGTCGAGATGCTTGCTGTAAGGCCAGTAATACACTTATGTAAGCATGCAACAATGGAATTTTTAATGCAACATCATCATACTTGTTTATAGTAGCTAAAAGCAATGCTTTTACTCTATCACCTACCCATAGTTTCTGCTACTCATGTGGTGTATTATGGGTAATCTTCTGCCTTAACCGCGTTACACCTCCACAATCTCCTCTTGACAAACTGCGACCCACATGCAATGCCCTCAACCAGACCAGCACCTATCATCTATTTGTGTCATTCTGGAGGTGGCTGTGGTGCTCGCACTCTATTTCAATCCTAAAATCAACAAAAACTGCACTCACAACCAGTTTCACATCATGTCATCAGTGGAGAGCATTATTTGAATAGTGTTTCTATATGAAAAGAAGCTGAATTGGTAGTCTCAGCCTCAGCCTATGATCCATATGGGACACAAAAGTGGAAGAACTTCAGGAGTGTCGAAGTCGTCATCAGATTGTTTGAATTCTACAGGATTTTTGCAAAATGTTTGTGTTGCGTTCTTTAATGTTCCGCCAGGAAACAAAGATTCCGTTGCGCCAAACTCCCTCATGGAAGAAGAAAGCTGTTGTGTTTACAACTGTGATGATGAGCACTCATCAGGAACAACTAAACGCTGGGTTTTCCAAAGTATGTGAAATATTTAAAGTTTGCGGCATAGAATCTTTAACATATCTACACACTGGTCTGTTATTGTGGCGACATTTCCACGCCTCGAAACGTGATGATGAACGAAACTAACTTCGATTGATTGTTTGACATGTCGGTCAAACGGTCTCAGGCGGGCTTTGGCCAATAAAATCTGGATGAGCTGATGGATGATGGATGGGTGCTTTGGATGAATGAGTGGATGGATGGGTGGATGAATGAACGGATGGAGAATGAATTAATGGGTGGTGGATGGATGGATGATGGATAGGTGGGTTGATGGATGATGGGTGGGTGGATGGGCAAGATACAGTAGATGGATAAGTAGTGGATAGGTGGATGGATGGATGAATGAATGGTTGGAGGATGGATTCTTAGGTGGTGGATGGATGATGGGTGGATGGGTGGATGGATGGATGGATGATGAGTGAAAGGGGTGGGCGGATGGATGAATGGGTGGGTGGGTTTTTGCACTGGGTAGACAGACAGATAGATGAATGGGTGGATGGATGATTGGGTGGTGGATAGTTGGATGGATTAAAGGGTGGAGGATGAATTAATGGGTGATGGATTGGCGGATGGATGGATGATGGATGATGAGTGGATGGATGAATAGGTGGTGGATGGGAGGATGATGGGTGGGTGGGTAGATGGATGTATGGGCAGATAAATGAATGGATGGATGCATGAATGGGTGGTGGATAGGTGAATGGATGAATGGGTGGAGCATGAATTAATGGGTGATGGATGGCTGGATGGATACATGGATGATGAGTGAATGGGTGGGCGGATGGATTAATTGGTGGATGAATTGGTGGGTGGGTGCACTGGGTAGACAGGCAGATAGATGAATGGGTGGATGGATGAATGGGTGGTGGATAGGTGGATGGATAAATGGGTGAAGGATGGGTGGATGGATACATGGATGATGAGTGAATGGGTGGGCGGATGGATTAATTGGTGGATGAGTTGGTGGGTGGGTGCACTGGGTAGACAGGCAGATAGATGAATGGGTGGATGGATGAATGGGTGGTGGATAGGTGGATGGATAAATGGGTGATGGATGGCTGGATGGATACATGGATGATGAGTGAATGGGTGGGCGGATGGATTAATTGGTGGATGAGTTGGTGGGTGGGTGCACTGGGTAGACAGGCAGATAGATGAATGGGTGGATGGATGAATGGGTGGTGGATAGGTGGATGGATAAATGGGTGAAGGATGGGTGGACGATAGGTGGGTGGGTAGATGGATGGGTAGACAGATGAATGTGTGGATGCATGAATGGGTGGTGGATAGGTCGATGGATGAATGGGTGAAGGATGGATGGATGGATGGATGATGGATAGTGTAGAGGTAGATAGCAATAGTTTTATTGTCAGTTGTTGAGTGGTTTGTATCTGATCTCTTCAGTCGCTCTGGATCTCTGCTCTTCACTGATGTTAGGTTGTTTGCTGGTAATGGACGGATGTGTTCTGTGGAGCAATGGCACATAATGCAGCCATTATTATTATTATACTCATAACATAACGATCATAAATGGCAGCAGCGGCCAGCAGAGTGAAAGAACGCCAATTCAGCCTTCAAATATGCACAAAAAATATCAGGCTATTATTTTCCGCCAAAAAGGGCAGGATGGTCACGCTTGTGTTGACAGCCTTCAGAACAACAGCGATCTGTCCCACCCCGAACAAAGGGATTCCTGTGTTTTTGTGTACGTGTCTGTCCTATTGTCATTTGAAACAGCTCTTTGTTTCAGAGTAAACAACCCGTTGTTTAGTTATGCTGCATTTGAAGAGACATTTGAGTCACATGGCCAAACCAAAACCTTATTGCATAACAAGCATAAAATAACAAAATCACAGTTGCACTCCCTTCCCTACATCCACCTTCAGCTCTGTCTGGCTGATTGCATTTGCATTTATTACACAATGTCAAGCACTCCAGGGCTTTGGGTGTTACTAAATCAATGCCAGCACTGAACTCACCGATTTCAGTAATGAACAAAGTTGTCTGAACAGCCCTGGAGAATGATATGACAGCAAGGCTGAACATGTCATCTCTAACAAGCTTTCCCAGGCTTCAGGGCTGATTACTTGTAATTGAGAATCTTAAAGAGGACAAAACATTGTTACTCAGACCATGAATAACAAAGCTCAGGCGAATCATTATTGGTGCAACTCATGGTAATTTTGATGAATTATGTAACGCCCCTCCCTGCTCTCATAAGAATTCGGGTGAGATACTTTCTCAGATGACAAACTAATGGATGACGAGACTGAAGAATGAGGACAGCACTATAGTTTCTGATGATGATATACAGATTTCAGTATTACTCAGCTCGGATGTGTGCCTTTCAGAATTGAGTTGAAAATGCATTTTAAATTCCAGTTAAATTAATGAATTGGAATTGAAGTAGCAAACACAATCCGAATTTAACTGCAAATAAAGCTGAATTAAAATGACCTGAAATTCAAAGAAATTAATTATTAGAAAAGTCTTTAAAGGCATGTTCGATGGATGGATGGATGGATAAATAATTCTGACTCAATTGTGAATTTTGCACAACCTTTCTATTTAACACTGGCATATTTTGGCACTGGCATCACTAAGATTCACTCCTAGTACAGACATTTCACGAATGCCAAATTCTTTTTTTGGGTGTCAAGAATATTTCTTGGCAACCATGACACAACATACTGATCTTTTTTTTCCTGCCATGGTTTCAGTTTTCCAGCACGCCTCTCTATCTCACAGCCTGACACGGAAAGTATTCCCACCTCTCCGAGAATTCCAAGCGGAATGTGTGACAGAGACACACAGATCTGGTAATCCTGAAGTTAAGACCATCTCAGGGCCAATATTCTGCCCCACCATGTCCACCATCCTCCTCCTAAGGCCTTAAAATATCCGGCCGCATCAGCAGTTTTATCTGCGTCCCTTGGCAAGTTTAGACATTGCAGCAGCTGTTGCTCCACTCACAGCCTGGAAAATACCACAGGTACCGCTGGAGATAAGCTGACATGAGCGGACTTCTAGAATTTCTCCCTCAGATGAACCTGGATGTGACCTCAAGTACTTTAAAGGAATAGTTCACCCAAAAATTTACTCAATTTAAGGGTCATCCAAGATGTAGATGAAAGAGAAATGTAGCATTGCATCAGTGTCTCATCAATGGATGCTCTGCAGTGAATGGGTGCCGTCAGAATGAGAGTCCAAACAGTTGATAAAAACATCACAATAATCAACACCACTCCAGTTCATCAGTTAATGTCTTGTGAAGCATAAAAACTTTGTGTTTGTAAGACACAAATCCATCATTAAGACGTTT
The DNA here is from genome assembly GCF_023724105.1 of Carassius gibelio. Lineage (NCBI taxonomy): Eukaryota > Metazoa > Chordata > Actinopteri > Cypriniformes > Cyprinidae > Carassius > Carassius gibelio. Next base: position 3,016,901 of record NC_068408.1, on the reverse strand, counting down.
TTTTTTGGACTCTCATTCTGACGGCACCCATTCACTGCAGAGCATCCATTGCTGAGACACTGATGGAATGCTACAATTACTTGAGAAGCAAACTGTGTTATAAGAGCTATTTTGTTATCGTTAGAATATACAGTATAATAAACCATAAAATAAAGTAGATTTTTATTACCCGACTGGTTACCCAATGCCCCTTGCACTCCCAAATCGAGATATGAATATTACTACAAAATAGATAAATGTACTATTTGATCAAAGGGTAAAGTGTATCAATTGACTAATAAAGTGTCCATGATGCATGTCTATAAATGTAACTGTAATGTAAACATAGGCACAGAACCACATGAGGATCCCCAAACACCAAGCACAGGGGAGACATCAATCACTTAAAAATGTCTCAGAGTATCTTTAAACCTCCAATAAACGCAATTTTTATAAAAAATATAAAAATAAAGTAAAAAATATAAAATTAATTTAATTTAAAAAGATAAAAGTAAATAAAATTGGCAAAATGTAAATAATAATAAAAAATATATTTAAAATATATTTTAATTTTAATAATAGTAATAATAAAAATGTGTATGTAAATATATATATGTGTGTGCGTATATAAATATCATGTGTATACGTGTGTGTGTGTGTATATATATATATATATATATATATATATATATATATATATATATATATATATATATATATATATATATATATAGACAATTACACATAAATATTTATACACACACACACAAATAATATATATACACACACACACACACACACACACACAACTTTAGTCTTTAATTTAATCACTATTGAAAAGAAAGATAATTTCTAAAATAAAAATCTAAATACAAAGTAATATATATATATATAAAAAAATCAAAAACAATGTCACAATGAAAACAATCTTCACGGTCCTTAAAACTGGATGTAGTTTCATCTATTTCTTGTTTTATTTTTGGGGTGATTTGACCTAGAGAATATGAGAATAAGAGATGCATCTGTTTCTGCACCCATTATTTCCCAGTGTGGTCTCTCTGTGTAAATCTAGCGTCTGATAGAGAGCTGTCAGCGGCTGAGGAAGGGCAGCTCTGTGATGCGCGTCATGCATACTGGGGCAGAGTGCACCATTTTCCAGAAGCAGCTGCAGACTTTATGCCAGCACATGGGAATTCTCTCGCTCTCCTTCTCCTTTTCCACTGCATTGTTGGCAGCGTGCCGAGGCTTACTAGAGCAAAACTCGCCCAGACCCAGTGACACCACCCATCTCTCAGCACACACCCTCATCTGACTCCTTCAGCAGGAACCCTGCAATCACTAAACCTGTCCGAGCTCTTTCCTCACTTCAAAGGAATGATTCATGGAATAGGTTACACACACACACACACACACACACACACACACACAACAAATAAAAAAATAAAAATAAGCATCATGATCTCATCCTAATATAATTCCAAACACAACTGTGGTTATTCTGCCCAACACAGAAGGAAATATTTGAATTTAAAAATAATTTCAAAATTTATATTTGAGTTTGTTGAGTTCAAATGCAAAATTCTTACTCAAATCTCACTCAAATTTTAATTCAAACTGGTTAATATCGGCATACACAGATAATAGAATAATAACAAATTAAAAATTCAAACTCATTCACATGCAAAGCTCAAACGCAAATTCAAACTAATTAATAAAAGCAACACTATACAGGTTTTGAAAAATGATTTTAAATTCTCAATTTGAATTCAAATCTCAAACTGAAACTTTAACTCGAACTCATACTTCAAAACTCAAACATGAATTCATATTTCTTTTCAAAATTCAATCTTTTAACGTGAACTAAAAACTTACTTAAATTCAATTTTCTCAATAACAGCATACAACTAAAAAATAATGACAGTTTTACAATTGAATTTCAAACTCAAACTTAAATTAATTTCAAATTAAAATTCAAAATTCTAACTCATTCACATGCAACGCTCAAACTCAAATTCAAGCTAATCAATAACAGCAACTGCATCCAGGTTTAGAATAATGACTACATTTAAAAATTTGAATTCAAATCACAAACTTAAACTTCAAAACTCATAGATTAATTCATATTAATTTTAAAAATTCAATCTCAAATTTTAATTCAAAATTTTAATGTGAACTCAAAACTTCAAATTCAAACTGCTCAGTAACAGCATACAAGTTAAAAATAATGACAGATATTATAATTCAAACTAAATTTAAATTCAAAACTCTCTCAAATTAATTTCATATTTAATTCAGAATTAAAATGTAAAATTCAAAGCTCAAACTCAAATTAATTTCACATTTAATTCAGAATTAAAATGTAAAATTCAAAACTCAAACTCAAATTAATTTCATATTTAATTCAGAATTAAAATGTAAAATTCAAAACTCAAACTCAAATTAGTTTCACATTTAATTCAGAATTAAAATGTAAAATTAAAAACTCAAACTCAAATTAATTTCACATTTAATTCAGAATTAAAATGAAAAATTCAAAACTCAAACTCAAATTAATTTCACATTTAATTCAGAATTAAAATGTAAAATTCAAAGATCAAACTCAAATTAATTTCACATTTAATTCAGAATTAAAATGTAAAATTCAAAACTCAAACTCAAATTAATTTCACATTTAATTCAGAATTAAAATGTAAAATTCAAATCTCAAACTCAAATTTTAATTCAAAACTCTAAGTCATTTCACATTCAAAATTCTAACTCAATTTAACTAAATTCAATTTAGATTAAATATCAATCAAATTTTGAAAGCAAAATTCTAATTTAAACTGGTTATTAGTTTTAGAATAATGACAAATTCAAAACTCAAAATGCACTCAAATTTAAATTCTAATTCAGACGGATTAATAACAGCATACAGGTTTGGAATAAGGATGAATAGAATCCTTTATATATTTCTTTAGTAATTCGTAAAAGCTTAGTCTCAACATTGTTCTAGGTTTTATCCTTTCAAGTTAGGAAACTCTCGAGAAGTGACGCAAGCGATGGTGTACTTTAGTTCTTTAGCTGTGATCTCAGCAGAAGTTCTCTGATCTGAGCTTATACACCTGTGAACAGCTCCAGAGGCTCCGCCCACACGCCGCTATTTTGGGTTCTCTTCATGCTTTGTGTTTGTGTAATGCTCTTGAGGCTTCGAGAGCTTCTTTTGAGAGCACACCTGTTAGTGGCATGCGCTGACAGAGCTCCACGAGCGCTTCTTCCTGCTCTGAAAGCTGCGAGAGGAAGAGGAACATGCTGCAGAACCCTGCTGACCCTGAACGAGGAACAGCAGATGTACTGTCTTTGATATCTTGCTTGTTGTGGCTTTTTGGTTCATCCAAGCTGGTTACATAATAGTACTATGCTGGCAAGCTGAGTGCGGTTTTTTTTTTTTATTTGTTTGTTTGTTTTTTGTTCTACTTTCAGTGGGGTTTTTTTAAAGCAAAGTTCTAACTCATATTTTGATTTGAGCAGCATACACCAGCCAAGTTTTTTTTTTTAAGAATTCTCTTCTGTTCACCGAGCCTGTTTTATTTGATCTAAAATATTGTGATTTTTTTACTATTTAAAATAACTGCTTTCTTTTTTTAATATATTTTAAAATCTAATTTATTCCTGTGATCAAAGTTGAATTTTCAGCAATATCACTACAGTCTTCAGTGTCACACGATCCTTCAGAAATCATTCTAATATTTCTATTTATTATTATCAATATTTAAAACTTAAAACCTAAAAATTAAAAGTGAATTTTTTCAAGATTCTTTGATGAATGGAAAGATCCAAATATCTGCTTTTATCTGAAATAAAAAGTCTTCCCATTCATAAGCTTTGAGGATAATTATTACTATTTATTTTTATATTTTTTGGGAGGAAATAAATTATAGAAATTAATACTTTTTATTTTTTTTAGCAAGGATGCTTTAAATGGATCAAAATTAATTCTAAAGAAAATAATTCTTCTGAACTTTCTATTTATCAAAGAAACCTTAAAAAAATTATACTCCGCTTTTTTTCAGTATAATAATAATTAAACATTCAGCAAATCAGAATATTAGAATGGTTTCTGATGGATCATGTGACTGGATTAATGATACAGAAAATGTAGCTTTGACCACAGGAATCAATTACATTTTAAAATATATTCAAATAGAAAACAGTTATTTTAAATAGTGAAAATATTTTAGAATTTTACTGTTTTTGCTGTACTTTGGATCAAATAAATGCAGACTTGGAGAGACTTCTAAAACAAAAACTAAAAATCTTACAGTTAAAACGTTTGACTGGTAGTGCACTTGTTAATGAAAGATATGTGATGTATTTGTTTTTTAGTGTTCATACTGACAATAAAACACGCAATGAATAAAACAAAAAAAAAACACTGCACAGGCAAACAGAACCCACATTTCCTTCAGAATATGTACAAATCTGAAACTTGTCTCCAAATATAACACTGTCTCTTTTATTGTTCGCTTTTGAACAGAAAAAGATCTTCTGGTCTGAATGAAGCACTTGTCCCCGAGGGCCGAACTGTCCCTGATAGAAGAGGACAAGCAATCTCCTGTATGTTATTACCTTCTCTTCGGTTCCAGCGTGGCCTGAAGCTGACGGACAGGAATAGCTCATCTCAGTGTTATCTGACATCAACAACCGCTCAACAGCGAATGTCCCACAGTTATTTTAAGCCACATACAGTAGTGTAATCTCGTCAAATCAGCCCCAAAATCATTAGCGACGTCAATCTTCAGGCATCAGTTCTGGTCTAACAGTAGAAATCTTCGCTTAGAGCGAGTGTGTGTCCAAAAGAGTCAGTTTCCAGACACTAACTAGTCATTAGCATTAGTTCATACAGAAACAGCACATACTCATATCAAAACATACACAGGATTTTCAGCAACAGACTTTTAGCGGAAAGCATATTCTCTTCCACATTCAGTCCTCAGCTCAAGTGCAGCATTAATGTTAAAAACAGCTGTTCTGTACGGGAACCGTTTATTCAGTGCTCCAGTTTTGGGATTTGGCAGTGCCTTGAGATTGGAAATGGAAACACTGGAAGCACGCAGGCGCTTTTGATGTCTACAAAAAGAAGCATGGCGTGTATAGAAGACTGAGTTCTAATTTCTATTTTTAAAAGCCTGATTTTCTAATGTGGTTATAGATGGATTTTAGAGGTCAATCCTTATTATAGAAACAGAAAAACACACAGTACATGAGGCTAACAACAGAAAATACTACTTCAGTTTTTACTTCAAAATTTAATGTTTAATGCAATGTGTTAGTTTCTACTTCTTTGTAATTATTTGTGAAATCTACTATTGATTTCTTCAGCAATTCTAGCATTTTTATTTATTTATTTTGTGCGTGTAGGCAACAAGTTATGCATTTGTACACCAAATTTCATTATTTTTTATAGAATTTGGTGTTAAAACATTGCTTAGTTAACAACAACACTAAAAAATAGTATGCGAATGCTTGTTAAAATAATACATTTTTAATTACACTGCACTATTTTTGTGTTTGTTTAATAAGCCTACTAATTTTTATGTATTTTTGGTTCAGTGATTGTAAATAAAAGTTATTGGAGTATGTTTTATTATTTCAAAAATTCACATTTAATTCCATGTTATACTTGCTATTCCTTTGTAATTATTTGTAAAATAATTGGAATTAACAGTTTCAAATTAAAAGTGTTTCAAATGCAAGCCTAGTAATTAATTCATTTTAATTTATTTACTTTAATTTATTTATGCATGGTTTATTTTTGTAATTTATTTATTAATTTTTAATAATTATTATTTTATTTTTTTGCAATTTTATCCATATACTTTGGCACTAAATTTAGTGTATTTTTTTTAATAAATTAAGAGATTAATAGATACTCTCCACTCAAAAATGGAGAAAAACAAACAAGTAAAACACTGAATAAAAGATAAAATTATAAAACAGAAAGACTGAAAAGGTTCTTTCTGGTAAAACATATTCCAGTAATTTTATTTACATCTTCAACCAATCATTTTTATGCTGTATGTAGGCAGTGGAGTAGGTTTAGAAACAGAGCTAATAACAGAACGAAACCCCAGTTCCTTTCATGTGCTCTCTTCTTTAATGTTTTGTAAAATTACTGATTTGGGGCTTTATGTGGAAGAGCGACTAAATACCCTGGAAGAACCCACCCCAGCTCAATATCCTCATCCAACCCTGCAATCAGAGGGGAATTTCTTATATGCCCCACACAACCTAATTGGCAGTCAGAGCCCCAGCCATTGAGCACCGGGAGGAAAAGACTTCTTTAGAGCCTGAAGTGGGGTCGAATTCTAAAGGGATGTGCTGATTGATGAAAAGAGACGGATTCCAAGGTGTCCTCGATTCGGAAATTTGCAGGCGACCTTGTTTTTCCCAGGCAGGCCTAAATTAACCGGTGCATCGTCTATACTGGGATTTGGCAAATGTGGACCAGATTCCATTTTTGGCACAGCCCTTCCTCCGCCTCTGTCAATGGATGTGAGCTGCGAGACACACTCGTTAAAGAGTCACCGATGATGGACTAGCGCTCGACGTGTGAAACGTGCAATATAAAAAAAGAAATAAATAATGGCCTAGATCGCACAGAATAGGTGGCCTAGAATTAGTGAATTCTGGATGGCAACAGTCTTTGTGAAAGAGCGTGCATGAGCACAGACAGAAAGACACGCATACACAAGAACTCACATTTAATACACTGATTTCGACAGTTATCGCCAATGCAATCCAAAACACAATGGAAGGATGTGTTGTATTTTCAGTGACTCGCCACAAGGGGTGCAAGTTCTTCTTCTGCCGAAACAAAATAAAACAAAATAAATAAAAATATAAAATGCAATAAAAAAATTAAGGGTATAAATATAGTCTGCTACCAAAAAATTATTAATAAATAAAATAATAATAATCTCATATTTATTTATTTATAAATGTAATATATTTATAAATGTACTGATTAATAGATCAAGTGCAGGATTTATTTTGAAACACACTCCACTCAAAAACAGCTAGTATATTTCATAACTAATATTAAAAAAGTAAATAAAAAACAGCATGTAAAGCGTTTTCAAGTAGAAAGATTTCAATAGTAATTTCTGGTGAAACCCACTCCTGTTATTGTATTTTCATCTTTGACCAATAGTTTTTACATTTTATGTAGGAAGCTCAGTAGGTTTTGCAACAATTAAAAATTAAGTTAAATAATATATATATATATATATATATATATATATATATATTATTTAACTTAATTTTTAATTGTTGCATATATATAAAATGAACTAAATAAAAGTAAAACCTGTAAATATATGTCCGTTCTGCCACCGAAAAAGGAAATCTAATATTTATTTATTCATTCATTCATTTATATATAAACAAATCTCAAGAGATTAATAGATTAAGTGTAGGATTTATTTTGATATACTTGAAAGAATTGTAAAAAATACAATTAAAAACAAATAATAATAAGAAAAATACATATAAAATATTTTATTCATTCATAAATAAAATTATTTATATATATATATATATATATATATATATATATATATATATATATATAAACTTAATTTTTAATTGTTGCAAAACCTAAAATATATATATGTGTGTGTGTGTGTGTGTGTGTGTGTGTGTGTGAAGGCAAATGCAGTTTAATGCATAATGCAAGTACGTTTTGTATTTTCAGCAACTCTTCACCAAGTGAGACTTTTGTTTGAATTTTTTTCTGTCATGCACGATAAATATGCGCAACGGAAACACACTTGCAGCATGTTGGCTGAGAACCCACACCTGCATTTTCACACTTTTGAGGTGTGTTTGTGGCCTGAGCCGAGTGAGGCAGTAATTATTACCTGAGCAGTGTAAACAGGAACGAGACGAGAAGCGTCTGCTCCAGCTCTGTGATGTTCAGTTTCACAGACTTTGTGGGGATTTTCCAGGATCTGAAGTTCAGTGCGTCAGACGCTCCGCTGCTTCCTGCCGTCTTCCTCTTGACAACACATCACCTCAACAGAGAGGTTTTAATAAGACTTATACAAATCATAAAGACTACTGTTATGGTCAAGAGGACATGGGGACATAACAACCAGAGTGGTCCCTGTCCAAACACTTGATTACTCATGTGATGTATTTCCTGTATTTGGCCATAGTGTTCAAGCAAGCATGAAGACCACAAGTGTGTGTAGAACTTTTCATTATGGGACACACTTATGGTTTGTAAAAATGCACGGGTTGACAGAGATTTATATTTATTTTAAATACATTGCATTTTAAAATCAACTTCTAAATGTCTATTCAGTAGTCCCTACAACAGATGACAGTTGAATATGTGGTGCTTCTTATTAAGTGATAAAAAGCAAAAATAGTGCTAGTGAATCAAAGAATCAATCAGAGCGGTTACAGCATAAATGACTCGCTCAATTGAATCGATTCATCTGTTCCTGCAACTATCGCATCTTCAGTTATGTCGTCGTAAAATATATTATTATGTGTATGTTATAAATGAATTTGGTGAAAGGATAGGACTGGATTTGCTTAATGTTGTAGTGAAATATTGTGCCCCTTGATATTTTTCTAGTTGTGTCGCATTATAGTTTTGCAGGTACTGAATGGCCCTTCAGCTTTGACTATATTCACAATAATCATGGCCTTTTTCATAATAAAACACAATTACCAGATCGTATAAAGATCAGTATCTCGTCAGATTGCTTTCTAAGATAATTTGACCCACAAAAAAAAAAAAAAATGCATGCTAACTTTACTCATTGACCACAGCGCAGACGTTACTCATGCCATCAGAAATTCTCCCTGAAAGCTTCAATTAAAAACATCTCCATTTAATCTCATGCAACTGAACTGCCACAACATCCCAAACCAGAGTCAATGCATTGATTAATGATGTTGTCTGGCGAAAATGCATGCTGGGAGTGTCTTACAGGCAGCGAGCCAAACGGGGCGACACGGCGCTTTTGTGCTGAATTGCGAAATGCAAATTGGTTTGTAAAATACTTGCTAGGTGACACGTCAGGAAAACAACATTCCTGATGGTGCAGCAGTTAGGGGATGGAAATATGATATGCATTCAGTCTGTTTATTCTATTTAAAAGCTGCTGTGACCTTCTGCAACAGCTAAAACACTCACATGTCTCATCTAAATCAGGTTATCTGTTATCTAATAATCTATCTTGTGTTAACCAGCTAAACAGGCTTTTTGAAAGGTCACTCATGGTTACCCTTCGAGTTCCTCTGAAATATCAATGTTTTATTGCATCAGATAACAGCACAGTATCTGGGTTCGAAGGCCAAGTTTGGTTTAATAGTAGACCGGAGTGTGCTTTCCTCATTCAAGCATGCTTTCGTAAGCAGGACACTGATTAACCTCTGAACACAGACCCTTATCTGACTAATAAATGAACATTAGAAACCTCAATGCACTGGCAGCAGAGTTTATTTTGCACTAGGAAATCTGTGGTGTAACGTTTTGGGTACCGGCTAAAAATACAGCACTCCCAGAGCTGCACAGTGCTTTCTTTATGCTGTCAAGAGGCACTAAAACTCAGAGGATTGATATTCCCTGATCTTAATAAACCAACACGACTGCATAACCAGGCAACAGCACGTATATGTTCATAAAGAGCGCTGCCAAAACAACTGACTTTAACAGCAGATATTAATGCACAACAGCTTTAATAACTTAATGCATTTAAAAAAATAAAGAGCAAAAATGTAATGATTTTAGAAATAACACTGCCACAATATGTGTTTGTGCAAAGCTTGGCTAAAATCAATTTAAAAGTTACACTTTTCTATGCAATCATTAGTAACAGCTGATGTGATTTGTTTATCTGTTATTTGCCTTTTAGAAGAAACTATTCCAAGATGCCACAGAACTGTATTAAAGTCGATAACATTTATGCATGCACTTTTGTTGTTCACCTACACAAAAAGAACCAATAATGGAAGCAACGTCACCAAAAAGGAAGCTCAAAGCCCAGTCTGATGGTACATTTTGGGAGGAAGGAAGCAAAGGTCACTTCAACACTCGCACAAGACGCTGATCAAAGCCTTACACAGCTGTTTATGTTTCAAACTTGCAAGCCGTGGAAAATATATCCATGGGCCAGACCGCACAGAGATATTCTGAGACGTCCAATGCTCCACACTCCCTATTTCTCATCTTCCTAAATTAGCATTGTCATGCCTTGACGAGTCAGGATTGCATGATCTTCCCTTCACCGTCCCAATTACAATATCCATCTGCGGTGGAGACTGTATGGCTTCATCTACACATTCCTAGTAATCCTGCGCTAAATAATGAGCGGTTTGCTATTTGAGCATGCATTTCCAGTAACAGCCCCTGCTGAAACCACTAATGCGTTAAAGCATCTTTGAATGAACCTTGCTTAAGGTTTCATTTGGGTTGAGAAATGTTACTGTTGAAATGCTGAAGGAATATGCGGTATTTAGTAATACTTTTACTTTTTATCCTTAGGACTATAAAGGCTCAAATCCATCATGCATGCATTTTTAACATACTTATTCAAATGGATGCATGCATTTACAGATGTAATAAAGGCTGAATTAAATATGGTAATTCAGACAAAAAAAAAACTCAATGCATGCAATAATACATTACTACAGCTGAGATACTAAACATAAGTAAACATGGCTATTCCAGAGTTGAGCATGTGAGCACGTGTTGTTTTACAAGCTACCACATTCATTGCATTACTTTTGAGGCTGTGTGTATGTTTGGGAAGAGATTTATGTCCTTGGATGTCAAACCACTTTGCATTATTGTATGGCTCCGGTTATGTAACTGTTTGCATTCTAAACCCATGCATGCATTTAAAACTAAAAAATATGCATAAAGGTATATATATATATATTAAAAAAAAACTTATATTCAACCCCTTCAGAACACTACAGTCAAGATACAAAACACAAGTAAACTAGACCACAGTGAATCAGCTATTCCAGTGTTAAGCATGTGTTGTTTTACAAGCTACCGCATGCATTGCATTTCTTTTGCTCTGAGCATGTTTGGGAAGAGATATACATTCATGTACGTCACACTACACACATACTCCTGTTATGTAACTTTTTGCATTGATTGCATTGATCTGATGCTCTTTTGGATTCATGCATTTAAAACTGCAATAATTCAAGCCAAAACAACCTTTATGCCCAACTTAAATTGATAACATGGCCAACTGAATTACTTTGGTTTGGTATTAAAAACTTACAAGTGTAAACTAAGGAGAATGACTCTAATTCCATTGTTATGCATATGATCGAGTGTTGTTTTACATCTATTGCATTTTTATTTTTTTGAGGCTCTGTGCATGTGTGGAGAGCTTTATATTAATGTATGCCAAACCACTTCATCTCATTGTTAAACTACTGCTGTTACTAACCATTTAAATGTTTGCATGCATTTAAAACTGATATAAATGAATGCATTTGTGGGTATTTTTTTAGCATGCCAATTCAAACAAAAACACGATGCAAAAACACACAGGCCTTGTTAAATTCCCATAGTCAAGGTAACGAGAGTAAAATAGGGACTGTGACTTTGGAATTCCAGAGTTGAGCATGTGACCAAGCGCAGTTTCACAAGCGAACACATTCATCGCATTTTTAAAGCACTTTTTGGGAGAGATTTACATTCATGGTCAAACCACTTCACTGCATTGTTTTACCTTTTTGTTTTATGTAACTTTGCATTGATACTATGTAGAAAAATATAATGCATGCATTGAAAACTACTATAAATAAATGCAGGAGTAGATATTTTTAACATGCAAACTCAAACCAAACACTCTCCATGTAAAGCTAAAACAGATCTCACGGGTTAAAATAGACTCCTACTGACAGCCTGATACTAATCAAGAGTAAACCAGGGACGGTGACTCGGGAATTGACCACGTGTTGTTTTACAAACTACCATAATCATCGCATCTCTCTTGAGGCCTGTGTGGAAAGATTTGTACTCATGCTTTCCAAAACACTGCACTGTTATATAACACCTAGATACTACACTGTTATATAACACCTAGATAATGAGCAACAAATCAGATTTGCATTTTGTTGCAAAATATGAAATATACTTCTAAAACAGGTTTAAATTCTCAAATCGAGTAGCTTTGAGTAGCTGAGATGACGAAACAGATGGTATGGTTTTTCAGCATTAGTCAACACATGCAAGTCGTTTCACCCAGCTCCACCCATGTCTGACGAAGCAATTTCCTGCAGCACACAATACACAAAGCCCTTCTACCTAACGACCCAAAACACCACTCAGAGAACTGGTTATGGTAATGATTTACATGGCAGTGCTCATGTTACACGTCATTGCTTTACCTACAACTGCAATAACAAGCTACTCCGGAAAATTAGAATTATATATTAACCAGGATACAGCGTTTACTAAATGCACCGAAACACAAACCCTGTAACGTAAAGCGTGACCCGGTTGAACTATAGAATTAAAAACATATCCGAGACGACATACATTGGATGCAATGGCACACAGCCAGTGAAAGCAACCGCTCCAGCGCTCAGATCCTCAGAAGAAGCAAGCAGAGACTATACATTAATACAAGATCAGAAAATGTATTTGGCAAATTTTAAACAAGTGCATACAAGTACAGATAGAAGCGTTTTCCAATGTTTGCCAAGTGCTCGTAGAGTTGCATTAGTCACATTCTACGTTTAACAGGAACTGCCACCATACCTAGAAGTACATCAAGAAATCGTTAAACATCGACAAAGTAGAACGTAGTCCGTTATAATGAGTACATACCTTTTATCTTTAAAAAATATAGAAACACAATATATTCAAAAAAAAAAATTTTTTTACAGCAATGTTTACCAAGTATGCATGTCCCTCATGTCCTTTATATACAAGTCCGTTAGTTTCTGTCTGGATGGTATGCATGAGATATTTATATAGACAAGAATATTAAAAAAAAGAAAGCGCAATCAAGTGTCTCGCTCCTTTTTTACTTTGACGTCTCCTGCAAGAATGGTGGCTATTTCGCCCTGCATGAAAGCCCACGGTACGTTGGAGCCCACCAGGGGGCATTTCTCGCCGCTCGGACAGTACACTTCTCCGGTCGCACCCTGCTGTTTGATGCTCTCCCGGGAGCAAGGGAAGCAGAACTTGTGAGACGCCACCGAAGGGCACTGCACAAAGTGTGTGTCCTCCAGCCTCTCGTGGCAAAGCGTGCAGCACAGCGGGATGCTGTTGGGAACCGAGGAGTCTGGGATGCTCTGCGGATGCACCTGATCCATGCCCGGAACGTGAGGCGTCACGGTGCCCTGCGCCAGCCGTCGCTGGTTGGGAGAAAGCGGGCTGTTGCTGTTTCTGCGTGTGGTCGAGTGCACCTGGTTGGCGTCCTTGGGCGAGCTGTTTCCGCCGGCGTTGTCCGCGGCCAGAATGAGCGCTGCGATGGGCGAACTTCCGTTCTGAGCGGAGGCCTCCGGCGGGGTGGTGCGAGGGTGAGGGGATACCGTGGAGGGCACAGAGGCAAAGCTGGGCGGTGGCACTGGGGCCATTTTCAATCCGTCTCCCGCTGGGAGCCACTGCTGTCCGTCTCCGTTAATCTTGGCGGCGGTGCCGCCCTCTCCGTCAGGCTCCGGTGAAGCTTTTCTCTTCAGATTCTTGGGATGTTTGCCCCGATCTGCAAAAAAGCATGAGCATGCATGAATTACAAGTCAAGTCACCTTTTGTGTCAAAGCTGTGTTTAAAGTATTAACCAGGGAAACAGTTCTCATTCTCCTCTGGCCAGACTGGACCTGCAGCTAATTCTAATTACAGCACACAATGCGTCTTCATGCAACGATGACAATGTGGCAGACGCAGTGATGCATTGTAGTGCCAGACGTAACAATGAGGCTGACTGCAAATGCACCACATGCAAATACACGTTGAGCTTTGATCAGCGGAAAATTTCTTGCAGCTGACTCATGCCATAGTGCTCTCATTCAAAGCAGCCGCCATTTGTGAGACTACAGTAGCATTGTATTGTACTGAATGCATCTATCTATCAGTCTATATATATAATAACCAAAACGAGATTGTATGGGACAAATTTTAGACTTTTCTTTTATGCCAAAAATCATTAGGATATTATGTAAAGATCATGTTCCATGAAGAAAATTTTTAAACTTCCTACAGTAAATACATCAAAACTTAATTTCTGACTAGTAATATGCATTGCTAAGAACTTAATTTGGACAACTTTAAAGATGATTTTCTAAATATTTAGATTTTAATTTTTTTGCATCCTCAGATTCCAGATTTTCAAATAGTTGTATCTCGGCCAAATATCGTCCTCCTAACAAACCACACATCAATAGAGAGATGATTTATTCATCTTTCGGATGATGCATAAATCTCAATTTAAGAATATTGACCCTTATGAATGGTTTTGTGGTGCAGTGTCACACATAATATCTAACAATACAAAATTAATATACATATGTACGTATTTCTGCATACCAATTTTTTTTTAAAAATGTACCTGATTTGGAGGCAGGAGCGTTGGTTTCGTACACGATTCTCTGCTGCATGTGCTCTTTCTTAAACCTGCTGTCGTACGCGTTGAGCGTCATTAAATCCCGGGACGTCTTGCCCTTGATCCAGTCGTCTGTGCGAGTTTTGTGGCTGTCGCTGATCTCCGGTGTCATGCTGTCCGGTCGGTGCTTGTCCTTGTCGTGCTCCGTGCTGGAGACCGAGGCTGGCCGCTTGTTCCCGCCGAAATCAGCGGCGCTGAGTCCGGGTCTGCCGTTCATCGCGTGACCCATGCTGCCGTTCACCAGAGGCACTAAGTTGGGCGGCACGCCGCTAGTCCTGCGCGGGTTTGGACTCTGGCGGTTGAGCTCCGGAGGATCGTCCGGTTTTGAGAATCCGTTCGGGACCGGGATGCCGTTCGCCTGCCGCACAGACTGGTATTCCGGACCCTGTCTGGGTGGACGCTCCGTGGACAGCGGGTAGCGGTCTAAGGGCTGCGGCGGGCGCGAGCCCGGGTCTCCGGACGCGTGATTCATAGCCTGGATCTCTTTCCCAGATAACGGTTTCCCCACCGGTCTGCCGTCCTGAAATCCATGAGCTCTTTTGAGCTGCCGCGCGGTTTCAATGACAAACTCGATCCTGTCTGCTCCTTCGTAGTTCACGCATCCCCTGCAAACGGGCTCGGTAAAATCCCAGATCATAGCCCACGGCATGCGGGGCAAGTCGCATAAATAACACGACTGCCTCCTCGAAGCAGCAACCGCCGCGGACGACATCGCTCTTATAGCTGGAAAACCCTCCGAAGTACAGCACAATCCTGTCAGAAATGTTCGCGGGAAAACGAGGTAGGCTCCTCTCGAGTAATAATTGAGTTACAAACAGAACTTCATAGTAGTGTGCGCTTTACTACGAGGCTCTCTCTCGCTCTCTCTCTCTCTCTCTCTCTCTCTCTCTACTACCGCGTCCAGACCGGAGCGCAATGTGGAGCAGTGACGTCACAGACGCTCCCATTCTATTTACTTGATTCTTCGATAGAACTCCCCCTCCGGCGCATGCGCGGTGACAGCGCTCTCCCGACCAGGCTTGCCAGGTTTTCTCAAAACCCTCCCAAGTGCTATTTAAAACACTTTTCATAAGACTGTGCGTGTGATGATCTGTTTAACCATCATCAGTATCGTTAATCCTCAAAACAAAAATATATTTTTTATTATTATGTATTTTATTACCTTTATTCGGTTCGCTTCCACCCGCGGCTTATAGTGTTCAAGTTGCCCAATTCCGCGGGAAAACAAAGCACCTGGCAACCCTGCTCTCGTCACCCCCTCCCGTCTTCTTTTCCTTTATTTAACTCTACTTGAATCGCTGCGAGAAGTAGGAAATGAGCGAAAGAGCGCTTTCGATTTCACCAAAGACGCGTTGGAAACGATTCAAAATTCAAAGCTGTGTTTAGACCAGACTCGCTGACGTACGACGAACGGTATATGCAAATCAGCCAAATCCTTACCGAAAGGGACGTCGGGATTTTTTTATTTTATTTCATACGAATTTGGTTTCCATGATCACGGAAAACATGGAAATATGAGATAATTGCGATTTACAGTCATGAGAAAGTGGATGTTAATGAAATCGTGTATGTAGTGGATTGCATTTCTGGTAATCAACAAGAAAATGCACTATAAACTTTTCTTTCATATACATTAAATCACAAACGACTTGGAAATCATGGAAAAGGTGTGGTTATTTATTCATAATATTTAATTAAAACGTATTTTGCAACTAAAGTTTAATGGTTAATATTTATATATATATATATATATATATATATATATATATATATATATATATATATATATATATATATATAATTTTTTTAATCATAATTTAATTATTATAATTTATTATGATTATTGGAAATTCAGATGCTGGCTGATGTAGACTAAAATAAGATGATCTAAGATGATCTGGGTTCACTCTTGCATTAAAATAGCAAGAAAATAATGTCTACTGTTCGCCTTTTCTGGAGATCCCCCTAGTTGCGAATAGTTGACAGAATCACCAACACGCCATTCAGACTCAAAATTCAGCTTACATTTTTCCGTTCTTCATCATATATGTCATACTCCTGAAATAAAACATTCACACTCTCACTTCCACCACACAAAACCTGTCATTTTTGTTCTCGGTTAGATGGTAATAAACGTCACTGGGTACAAAATGTCCACAGTGTGAGGAGAACCAAGTCTGTAGGTCCTTCCCTTTTGTTTTGGCTGTGTTCCAGTTGAGTGCAGCTTCAGGGCTCTTTGGGTGAAGCAATGCGTCTGAAATCTGCAGACACAAGGCAGGATGTGTTTGTGCAAGCCCTCGTGACGTTGGAAAGAGGAAGTAAGATGTTTAGTCACGTACCCACAGCCCGCCTCGCCCTTCTCAACGAACATTTAATCTGCTGGCCCGCAGCCAAGGCTTATGATCAACCCTCCTCCTGGAATTGGGCGTGTTTTGTACCAGAGAAACTGTAAATATCACCTTTTCTTTCCGGCCTGACAACTACTTCCTCCAGTTTGCATTCTGGGTAGGCCGATCGTATTTCACATGGCTGTGTCACTCAAGGGCAACGTCTCAGAGATAGGTCATCGCTTGATATTGTTTTCTATATCAACTGGCAGACTGTGACTCAAAAATGGGTCAGTCATGAACAAAAGAGGGAAAAAGAATGCTGAATGGAAACAATAATAATGCATATGCATAGACTGGATGACAGGAAATATAAACCAAAATAAACATGCTCTGTGTCGACTTTAATGTGTTTGTGTGATGAGTTATTGGAAAACGAAAAATCACACTTCAGTTATGAAAAGTTTGAAATTAATTGTTATTACAAATCTATGCAAATAAAATGGATTCATATAAAGTTCAGTGATGTTTTTTGGTTTACCTACAGTTTTGGTGCTATATAAAATATGCTTTATAGAACTAATCAACTCATAATCATTCATAATTTGACAGATCTCCAATCAGAGTTTTGACTCCATCATAATGCAGCTTGGGAATATTAATGTTTTTAATATTTTACAACTTTGGTGTTATGTTGAGTCAGCAGCATATAAAATATGCCATTTAAAATTAATGAAATCCGATTCCTTCAAATTGTAACTAGTCATGTATCCGACAAACGATTAATCTCAAATCTGACTTTTTAATTCAACCATAATCCATCTTGAAATAATAATAATAATAATAATCACATTTTGGACGTATTAATACATTCCAGACACAGTGTTAGATTTTTTTTTTTTTTTCAAATTTTTATGATTTACAATTTTGGTGCTGCGTAACAAAGTAAAATTCCACATCCTGAAGCAAAACCAGTTGAGAAACACAGATTTACATGCTCATGACTCAGCACTTCTGAAGCAATGCCTCATTGTGGAACACAGTTAAAATAACACGTCGGAAAAAAGACGTAACACAGATAGGCTCCAGAAACACAACATGTGAACCATCAAAACCAAACGTGTTTTATTATTCAGGTTTGACTCGAGAAGGAAATACTGATACCAGAGCGTATCAGTGTTTTGTTTTCAGACACACAATGTTTTATTCACTTATGTGTTACTTCTCACACAGGCTTTTGTGTTTTTGTCTTTCCCTCTTCCATAACGTGGCCCATTTTCTGTGTTATATAACTCATCCGCTACAGATGTTCAAGGACGTGGTACTGTGCATGAAAACAGCACAAATTAAATATTGACATTGTTATATAAGTCACAAATGCAAAGCTCATTTTAAAGCTTGTAAAACATGTTTACAAAAGGTTCATTTCAGGTCTCGGAAATGGACCCAGACGCAGTTACAGAGACGCAGACGGCATAAAACAACACCAGTCTCAACTATAAAACGTGTTTTGTGCTTTTGGGTTCGCTGGAGTGTGTCGAGTGAACCCGCTGACACAATGTCACTGCGTTTCCTAGCACATGCAGACAGTCTGTAAAATCTCCTTTCCTCCTTTTGATTGGCTGTGAATTTCTCAGGAAATGGTAACCATAGCAACCCCTGCGCTCACCAGGATAGCCCCACTGACAGGCAACATCCTGTTTACTGCGTTGCTATTTTTTTCTCTCTCCAGCGCACTAATTCATCTGAGAATGTTTTCGTCGCGAGTTAAGAGTCTATTGTGTGACCTCAGTTTTGGGATCACTGACCCGTCTAGGGTCATTTCATGCAGTCGGCTACATAAACCACTTATTTCATATATGCACTTAAATACAGAAAGAAACAGAGAATATATACACTTGCAAAAAGCCAGAAATAACCTTAATTATTTACATACTACCCCACTACTGTACTGCATACATTTACATTTCAGCATTTGGCTTTTGTTCACTTGCACAAAAGAATCTGCTAAATGCATAAATCTAGTAAAGATGAATGTTTTTCAACTTAAAGTGGCTTACAATAGAGGAACTAAAGCAATGTGTCACATTTTGTTTATATACTCTCAGAATATAATTAGTATTTTGGGGCCAATGGCAAGCAGATTTGGTGAAACTCTCTCTCTCTCTCTCTCTCTCTCTCTCTCT
Source organism: Carassius gibelio (assembly GCF_023724105.1). Classification (NCBI taxonomy): domain Eukaryota; kingdom Metazoa; phylum Chordata; class Actinopteri; order Cypriniformes; family Cyprinidae; genus Carassius; species Carassius gibelio. Next base: position 2,997,779 of record NC_068408.1, on the reverse strand, counting down.
CTCTATATATATATATATGTATGTGTGTGATTATGTGTATGTGCATATGTAAGAATATATACATACATGGATAGAGAGAGAGATAACTAAATTGCTTTGGCAAATTACTAATAAATTCTGGATATTCTCTAAACAGGCATATATTTATGTTTTTGTTATGAACTGTGTACATTGCGTACGGTCAAAAAATACTCGGAGCGCTCTCACTTGGTCGGTGCAAACAGCACATATTTGGCGACATCGAGGAGGTCCAGCAATTATAAAATGGAGGAATTTAGTCAAAATGGAGGGCCTGGGAGAGAGGAGCAGGAGAAATGTGCCGGGCGTCTGGAATCTGGGGGCTGGAGGCTGCAGAGGTGATGTCATTGGAGCAGAGGAGCTGGAGAAAAACAACTCTCTTTCTGTATTCAGATCCTCTTTGCAGTCCCAGCAGGGGAGGGAGGGCGGCTTGGCAGGGCAGCCGTGGCAGGGGCTGCTGGGAAATGGTAAAGGATGCCAAGCAGGCTCTGCAGCCAACATTAGTGGCTCACATCTTTGTTCTCTGAAACCTGGTGTGCTGCCAAAAGCCTCATTTCAGCTCCCCGCCATGATTACACTGGATGTAGGCCAATTCCTGAGAGCTCGCAATCCTCTCTGTTGCACGCGGCCGCTCTCGCTCTCCCGTCTCCTTCAAAGGCTCGCTGCCAAGCATGCAGCAGTTTCCATGGTGATGGCCAGCCGAACATAAAAAATAAGTAATGATTCAGGCAGAGTGCCAGATGTGCCACATGTGCAACAGTTATATATATATATATATATATATATATATATATATATATATATATATATATATATATATATATATATATATATATATATATATAAAGCATGATGAAGTAGAAAAGGGAGGTCTAGTCTGGTAATTGTGTCTGTTAGGAGAGTTGAAAATGCTGGGAAATTGATGCAAAATAAAAAATAGAACACTAAACCATTTGTTAACAGTTGCTAGGGTGTTGCCAAGGAGTTGTTTAGAATGTTACAAGCAAACATTCCGAAGTCCGGTTACAAAGTAACAGCACGGCTCTTTCAACTTGATACATTTGAAATCAACTCTTTGATCACATCACTAACCTCAAGTTTGATCAATAATGGAGATTAAGATGAAAAAACTGAAAGGTTTTCTTCTTAAAACAGCTCTGGCAAAACAGACGCTCTCATGTTGTCTTTGCTGTAGCTCATGAAAAGCATGCTGTCATTGCCAGATGAGAAGAGATGTGGTTTCCTGTCAAAATCCCCTGTCATTTGCACATACAGCATGACATACCCTCTGAAAAACTCACATTTAACTGTGATAATTGAGCTCGACTGACTTGTACAGGAAATACACGTCTGAGTAAAAAGGGGTTGTGCAGCCAAAATAAGGTCTCTGAATAGCCAGCATAGCTAAGGCCAAGATTTTAAGTGGTTAGCAGTTAAACGGAATAAAAACATGCTATTTAAAATGAATCCAGTTAGATTAATGCGTAATATGACCAGTCGAGGCTCTTTGTTTTATTTATAAAAAAAAAAAAAATCATATATATATATATATATATATATATATATATATATATATATATATATATATATATATATATATATATATATATATATATATAAATTCACTAATTACTAAAAGATAAATCAACAATCAAAAAAAAAAGAAAAAAAGAATAGCAAACGAATTCAACAACACAAATGTAAAAAATTCAATTCAAACTAAATTTATTAAATTGAAAACAAATAATAAAATACATAATTAAAAAAGTAAAATGAATGAATAGAAAAATAAGCTATAACAAATGTATAACAGATAAATAAAAATAATGAATAAAATCAAGAAACAAAAACATACAAATAAACTACTTAAATTTGAGCACATTTCCCCAGATTTATAAGTAAATGAGATCTATACACAAACTTGCATGTAACATGACTGGGGTTGAGTTGGCAGGTGTGTGTGATGACAGCTACAGCTCTATGTAAATGAAGTGTGTGTGGTGTTGACTTTTCACACATTTGGTTTCACATGCATTAATGGAACAAGCCTGCTTTCAGCGAGTGAATCACTAGAAACCAGTTTTGCCATAGAAACATTTTGTAATGTGCACTCACCATCATAAATGTCGTAACAATAACAGTGCTTATTTTAGTTTCAGCTCATACTTTCCAGGCTTTACTAATTACTCAGCCTTAAACTACTTGACAAAAATGACTGCATTTATTCTACAATGATTATTCCTTTTAACTCGACAACCTGTCAGGTCATGCCAACAGAGAGAGTCACACCTACATTTCGCATATTTGCTGATTTTCACTGAGCATGTACATGATCTGATCATTAAAAATCTCGCATAAACTATTTTTTAGCCATTGTCTGGGTTTTAAATTTTTGCTTATATTTGATGGTAATCAGAATAACTTTCAAGAATTGTAAACACTTTCAATATTTGTTACTGAGCACATATCAATCCTTGTATAAAGCTATGATATAGTTTATCCTGAAGAACATCCATCAGTCAGATCATCTAGTGGGCGGGGCTTGGCTAGAATACCTTGAAAAGACTTAAGCCTAGCTAATACGATACATCTCAAAACCTTAGCACAAAAACATTTATACACTGATGGAACATTTTTCTAAAACTTTTTAGTTGGATGTTCATCTAATGTTTTTTTTTATTTATTTTTTTTCTGTTTCGGAATGTTCATTGAACATTCAAAAGTAACATTTCCCATAATGTTTGAAAATTATGAAATGGAATGTTCCCATAACGACTACATAAGTTTTTAAAACAGCATGTTTAACGAACATTCTGAAACGTTTTAATAATTCATGCATAACCAAAAGTTTTTAAAACAAGACATTTTGAACGTTCAGAGAAGATTCAGAAATGTTTTTTTTTTTTAACTCAATGTAACAAAGATTTGTTTCACTTACTTTTTTTAATGGTTCTTCTCTACTTCTGTGGTGTTGATTATTATCGTACTGTTTATTTTCACGTAGCACCAATATTTTGGTAAATATATAGGTCAGGTACATTTTAGAACTATCATCAATTATGAAACACTGTTACAGATAATTCTTTAAAGATATTTTGAAGTTGTTTTTGGAATATTCAAGTGCTTTCTGAAACATTTGGAATTAGTCATAAAAGACAAAAATTATTCAAATGACACTTGTGAAGTTTTGGACAACTTACTTTCACTTATTGTTAGGGCTGCACTATTAATCAAATTTCTAATGGTGATTACAATTATGGATGCCACAATTACGTAATCGTTCAGAGTCCACTTGTTATTCTGTGTGCTTAAAATGCATTTTTTATTTCTTTCTACGCATTATATTTAAAAATTATAGTTTTAGTATGATATTATAATACCATTCATATTTTTACTTTTTTTATAATTTAAAGAAGAAACCAATCCGATGTATAGTTGACTTTTAAGGCTTAATACTAAGGAAAAGCACATAGATTTTTCAGTTAGAGTGTTTTCAGCTTTTTTATTTTCATATAAAAATATGGCACGCAGTTGCACCAAACAATGGTATAAACATCATTCAATGTAAATTGTGATAATCGTAATTAACAATCGCAATTACAATTTCAATGGAATAATTGGCATTTATGATTTTTATCACAATCGTGCAGCCCTACTAACTGTTCACTGAATGATAAAATGTTGTTAAGCTCGGTATTATGAATATAGCATGTAATTGTTATGCATGATTAATAACAGATTAGCTTGTATAAGCAGACATGTTTTATACGTTTTCATAAGCACTGATAACATAATGTGATTTTAATATACAGCATTTCAAACTAAATAATAAAGAATCATTAAAATAAAGCAAAACACAACTTTTAATGGTGTAATTTTTTCGAAAGCTCCTGTAATGTTTGCATAAAAACAAACAGGTTTAAAACAGGATGTGTGTTTGCAAAATGGTTAAATTTAATGTTTGCATAGCAAAAACCAAAAAATAAAAAACAATTTAAAAATTCATAGAACATTCCGAAAAATAACTAACTATTACATAACTTCATGGGAATGGCAGCAAAGCATATTTACACCGCAGGTCACAAATCTTTCTACACAGTAATATAAAATTCCACGTCATCTTCTTTATGACTTATTGCATTCCTGTATAGCTGAGTATCAAAATCATTTCCTGTCGTCCTAGCTGATATATGTGAACATGAACTCTCTCTCTGGATCCTTTCAGTTGCGTCAGAAACCGCTGGAAATCAGTGTCACACCCCGCCACTTACACCAATGACTAGAAGCAGAGAAGAAGACGCGTCAGGATACGTCTGTTAGTCGACTTTCAGAGTGTGGACTTTTTCAAGCAGATTTCTCTCAGAAGCGAGCGACAGAACGAAATCGAGCGAGACACTTGAAAGAGAATGTTCTGGTGTGTACGAATAATCTCTCTCTGGCAGCTTTCATCTCCAGCCATGGCTGTCATTACCCATGCTAGCGCTCTAACTAGCGTTAACCCACTTTAGCAGGGTTATCAGACAGTGACGTAAGAGCTGGTAATACATGTCTAGAGTAAAAGGCCAAATGTGTTCTCATACAGCAAGACTTTGGACATTTGGTCCAAATGCTGAGAGGTCAGAGGTTAAAAGATCAAACACATGCATCACTTTGATAATGCTTTGATAAGTCATAATGATAATAGACTATTGGTTTTGGACCGTGTGCAGTAATTATTTTTACTTCTTGTATATTTATTATTTGTTTTTTGTTTTGTTTTTTCTTCTATGTATGTGTATTGTACTATGGATCCCTCTGGGTCTGGAAATAAAGTTTATTATTATAATATGTTTTGATCTACTTGACATGCATTGTGGTTGAAATATGATCTTGTTATTGAGATTTGACATGACAGAAACAGTGTAATCATAATCAGATTGCTCACAGCTATTTGTTTACATGTGCTGCAATAAATCCACCTACTGCTACCAATAAAATATTAAACATGACAGCATGCTGCCACAGTATTGTATATTATACTGCATTTTGATTTTTAAGATGAGGATGACATTTTTAGTTATTTGTCCTTTGTCTTATCAAATTTTTTATCAAATGATTGAAAAGTAATAAAATGTAGACGTCAACATATATATAATTATATTGTTATGCATGTTAAAACATTGTTTGAAGTGCCTCGTTCTTTGGCAGTAATCATCATCATCATCATCATCAGTGACGGCAGACAAACAGAGTCTGACTTTGAAAGATCTGGACTCGTGGCATCAAACCAAAGACACTTTGCTCTACACTTAACATGGACTCATTTGGATCAAGTCAAAGACAACAGTTCAATGTCTAATGTACTTCCTGTCAGACTGTCAACTTTACACTGTCAGTGTGGCTTTGTGACTGCATACTAGCTCACATGACCGCTAACAACGTTTTTAATAACAACAAAGCAAAGCTCAGCTTAATAAGAATCATGTGACTCAGATGTTTACGGGAAAGAGTTAATTCCTGCAGCTTCCAGTGTTTTACACATTAACCCCAGTCACCTTTCTCCCAGGACTCAGGACAGTATATAGGGTTTATCTATCCTCATTAGACGTACACAACCACAAACGCCATGCATACCTTGTTTGAGAGTGTCAGCCGATCAGTCGCACCCAGAGCACTGACAAACACACACATCACATGAATGAACGACAGCATCAGCACATCGCAGGATATGCATTCATGTAGATCTCCATTTGACAAAGCTGGAGTTCAGTGGGAGTTCAAGCCGCATATCCATTATTCATGCGACCCACATGCACTTTTGTGTAGGATGGTGGCTTATCTAGATCTCCATGGGAGAGGGAAATGATCAAGTGAATTGTATATGATTGAGCGGTGTGTGTGTGTGTGTGTGTGTGTGTGTGGACGGATGTAAGGAAGCACAAACAATAGCATCTGAGTATTCAATAGTAAAATGTCCCAGCCACCATAAAAACCTTGCAGCTCTTATCACAAGGAAGCTGTTAAACTGCAACGTAGGTGAAATGTGCAGGAAGACATTGACAGAGAAAAATTATGAGAGACAAATTCATTCCTGAACAACACTGACACTACATACCAAAGAAACTCACACAGCCACTTCAGAGCAATTAAAAGTACATGAATGTTAATGCATTAGATGTTCTTCAAACAGTAAAGAATGGAGCTTGCAACACCAACGTCATGAGTTCAATCCCCAAAAACTTTTGAACATTACACATTTTTCTTATTTTGCCTAAATATCATATGTTTTCATTTAGTAGTACCCTTCAGAGGCTACAGAAGATATGTACATGTTTCCCAGAATACAACATAAGTAGATTTTTACCCTGATCTTCACCTTTTTAATGCATGGTTTTTCATTCTGGAGCATTAGTGAGCGTTTGAATCTTTTGTAATAGTTGCATATGAGTCCCTCAGTTGTCCTCAGTGTGAAAAGATGGATCTCAAAACCATACAGTCATTGTTGGAAAGGGTTCAAATGCACAAAAATGCTGTAAAACCAAGGATTTTTCTCAAGAACAGCAGGCAGTTTAACTGTTCAGGACAAACAAGCGACTCATGAACAACTATCACTAAACAATAAAACACAGCTGTGGATCATTCAGCGAACAACACCGTATTCAGAATCAACTTTTGAATGGGGTCATCTTCTACGTGAAGTATCTTATTCAGGTCAGTACTAAATAAACAATAACATGCACTTCAACTGTATGTGTGTGTATTTATATAAACATAAATATGCACAGTACACACACAAACATTTTATTTGTGATGCAATTAATCACAATTAATTGATTTGACAGAACTAAAATAAATAGATAAATAAATGGCTTCTACATTACATAAAGAGGTGTTTGTTAGTTTAGAAATCAACTAAAGCAACAGATATATTTTACTAAATTATGCAAATATATCAACTGTCAAAATTAGAGCTAAATGCCATTTACATTTTTCTATTTGCATGAAATGCATTAAATAAAATTAAAATTCTCTCGCGATGACATGGGAGATTGCGTTAGACTTCTCCAAAATGGGCCTATACATTTATTTATGTTTTTATATTTGTTTGCATTTATAAAAATGGTGTATATTTGTAACATGCCGTTTATCTTTGCGGTTTCATCTCTAATAAACAAACATTTTTTATGGGTGGCATGCATGTCTCAGTACAGCCTCATGGTTGTAGCTTAACCGCAGCTTTTACAGTTACTGTGAAAGTGAGAAAGTGAGAGAGCCAGAAAAACTGGGCCAGCGGTAGATATATGAGCACAAGGGAAGTCCAAAAGAAAAATCCCCACCCAGTTAAACCACAGGCCCTGTCAGCAACACATGACCTCATGGAAGGATCGCTTTGTTATCGCTCAAACATTCAAAGCAGCACATTCCCCTCCCCCTCCCCCTCACACACACACACACACACACACAAACCGCCGAAGGGTTTCAGTGGCTGTTGAAACAGAACATAAACAATAGAAAAGCATGGTTGCAATAAAGAAACGATTCAACGGCAGACGGCCTTAAACACTCTGTCTGTCACGTATTCACCTCTGTCTGCATCATTCAGATTCTTCTCCTGAAATTAAAGACCAGGGGAATTAAAAACGGACACAAATGAGTCAATGATTAGCAATCGATAAAAAAAATTGATGCTCCGATTCAGAGGAAATGTCTGGTTTATATTAAGATTCTGATTACAGACTTCAGTATAAACAGACCTGAAACTCAACAGGAGACATGTGAGATAAACGGAGAAACATCCGACTTCATCAGCTCTTTATATACTATTAGACATCTCACTCGTGTCGGATTATTCCTAAATGTTGTTCTCGCTTGTGTCTCAAATGGGCAGTGCTGCACTCCCAAACACAACTGACCTAGAAAACCTGTGCTTATCATTGGTGTTAAAAGGTTAACCCTGAATATCCCATTTGACATCACTATTAAACACTCACTAATTTGAACAAACCCTAAACCCCTGAGGAAATAGAGCACAACAGTTGGATCTGGAAGTTCAAATCCCATTCAACAATTCTGAACAACAACTTACAAGCCATTAGAGACAGATATGAGCTCAGAGATTGTAAATCGATTTAATATGCTTCCGTTAAAATCATAGTTTGTATTATTGAAGCTTATTTTCAACACTGAACAACTGGTGCAAAAATTACATTACATAAGATTTCACAGAGAAATCTCCACCAACCAGAGAACCGAAACAAGCAAACCGCTGCAAACTAATTCTTTAAAATGTATTTTTTTGTTATAAATGTAAAACACATTGTTTCTTTATACACATCTTAAAATCAATAGTTTTATCTTTGTCGTTTTTAATTTGATTGCATCATTTGCAGGGCTTCTTGGGATTGTAGTCGCTCATCTTTAACTGATTTCAAGTATTTATTTTTCGCTCAAAATCAATGATTATAATGTTGCAATTCACCTTGTACCTGAGCTGTTTGGTTTATGGTTTATGACTCTAGAAAAAAATACTTTGGTGGGCATCCACGGTTGCGCTCTCAGGAATTTAGATCATTTGTTTAGAAAACATCACTAAATGTCATGCTTTCCTGCATAATTTCCAAGCTAATAGCCATTTAGAGTAGAGTTTCGCTTGCATAAACAAAGGTTTGCGTCATGGGATTTCAGACATGCATACTTCACTTCTACAGGTGTGCAACTCATCCAAACATATTATAGAAGAACAGCACTTCTAATATCGATATGGCAAGACTGAGAGGGCAGAGCGGCTTTGTTTACCAGAGCTCAGTCATTGACTGAACAGGGCATCACTGAGCATGCTCAGTACCACGGTGGGGTTAGCAATCGCTGGCAACACGTCAGACCTCTCCCATCTGCTGATGCAAAGTGCTGCCCACTCATACAAACACACATTTCCCCCTCTAGCCGCATTTCCATTCAGTCTAGTGAGCAGCCCAATCGATTCACAGCGTGGCAAGAAAAAGCCTCCATGCATCGCTGCAGAATCATATAGCGGAGTATGGTACAGCGAGCCTGTGTGTTTACTTCATCCGAACGCATGCATGAGTCACACACAGGATGACGGATGACTCAGAGCGCGAACACCTTCTCCTGACCTCATAAAAGGGGAAGTCTCTCGTTTCCATTCTGAGTCTAAACCAGCTGAATGGAAATATGGCTGAAGGTTAGTCATGAGGCTGACATTCGGCCAGCGAGCTGTGAGCTCTCCCCTCCTCCATAGTAGAAACCACCACAGCTATAAACAAACTTCAGGCCTTATGAATTTCCCCTTCGGTAGCACTGAAGTAAACGGACAATTCAGTGAAATAAAATTGATAAACAAACTATTTTAATCAAATAACAGTCAATAATGACGTGCATTTGTGAACGTAAACCGCCCAGCATCTTCCCAAAGATGTAATGAGAAGCGCTTATAAGCTTTAAGGGCTCACTGAGGTTTTAGAGGCACAATGCGCAAGTTTTCAGCACTAGAGGTCGCATTTTTAAAATGATAACAAATGCGAAGCTTGATGATGCTAAATGTTCACGGATATATAAAAAAAATAATAATTAATTGCCTGTACCTTCTAAAGTTATTCATACAGCTAATAAATTCTACAGAGAAAGCAAGGCAAAGAACATTTACGCTGTTGAGGAACTGACTAGCGCGAGTTTAAGCACTCACTAAAAACTCCACTTATAATCAGTAGAGCTCTCTATACACTGTTTGATGAATGAATCACATGCTCATATCATTCGTACATCTGCACTTTGTTGTTATGATGAGAGAATGCACAAGAGAGCAGAGTTCAGTCAGACAGCATGCACTCCGAACAAAAAGCTCAGCGATGACTCATCTAAACGACTCTTATTGGCTGTTGCATTCATAAGCTCAACAGAATCGTGTGTGATTGGTTATTATGCACAACACTATAAAAACATGTAAATAGAATCATGGCACAACAATGAGTAGATCTACATTTAATGCTGCAGTCAAAACTTCTTTTCATTTTCTTTTTGTTCGCTAAAGGCTGTAATGGATTTAGTTTAACTGTACAGCAGCATTTTTTTCCATATATACACACACACACACACACACACACACATATATATATATATATATATGTGTGTAAGTTATTATGACTACTGCATTTTACTTGCATTGAATTTAAAGTTTTATAAAATAATAATATATTTTTTCTATAAATAGAAATCATTCCATAGTAATATTTATTGTTTTGTTTAATATTTATTTAATTTGACAACAAACTCTTAGAAAAAATGGATCATTGGGGTTCTATATAGAACCATAGGGTTCTTTACTCAACTCCAAAGAACCTTTTATGCTAAAAAGGTTCTATAATGACAAGAAATTAGGCACAAAGGGTTCATATCTTGAATTTTGTGATCATTCACATGCATTCATAAATTCATTTGAATACACAGAATAATGCAGTGAAAGAACGCACTCAAAATGCACACGCGCCCACTTCATCATGTACATGATTTGTTTAGTTAAAAAAAAATACTTGATACTGTTAAAAGGCACATCATTAAAACAAAAAAATACAAGTTCTCATTTCACACCTAAACAAGCGTGGAAAACGTAATTAGAACTAGCTACTAAATTAGTTAAAAATGCCTATCCATATACGGTTATGATTTGTGAACCCCAAACTGACTCAAATGATTCGCGAAACCGCTACGAACTCCCGAACTGGCTCAAATTATTCGCGATCCCGCTCCAACTCCCAAACTGGAGTCAGATGACTCAAATGATTCGCGATCCCGCAACGAACTCCCGAACTTATTCAAATGATTCGCTATCCCCAAACTGACTCAAATGATTCGCGATCCCGCTACGAACTCCCGAACTTATTCAAATGATTCGCGATCCCCAAACTGACTCAAATGATTCGCGATCCCGCTACGAACTCCCGAACTTATTCAAATGATTCGCGATCCCCAAACTGACTCAAATGATTCGCGATCCCGCTCCGAACTCCCGAACTGACTCAAATGATTCGCGATCCCGCTATGAACTCCCGAAGTGATTCAAATGTTTCGCGATCCCCAAATTGACTCAAATGATTCGCGATTCCGCTACGAACTCCCGAACTGCTTCAAATGATTCGCTATCCCCAAACTGACTCAAATGATTCGCGATCCCGCAACGAACTCCTGCACTTATTCAAATGATTCGCTATCCCCAAACTGACTCAAATGATTCGCGATCCCGCTCCGAACTCCCGAACTGACTCAAATGATTCGCGATCCCGCTGTGAACTCCCGAAGTGATTCAAATGTTTCGCGATCCCCAAATTGACTCAAATGATTCGCGAACCCGCTTTGAACTCCCGAACTGACTCAAATGATTCATATTGACAAAAATAATTATTTCCAAAATATTTTTACAGTCATTTTTGTCCAAATCATATATATATATATATATATATATATATATATATATATATATATATAGCAGCATTAATTTAGATATGATTAAGATTTTATATATATATTTTTTTTACATTTCATTTTTTTTGTTGATATTTAATATTTTCATTTTAGTTAAATGTTTTAGTCATTTTGTTGTGCGTTTTTGTAATTTTCATTTTATAAAATAATGTATTTACAGTTTTTATTAATTTTTTATCTTAGTTTTAGTTCATCAGCCCTACAAACAAGCACAAACAAGCGAATTTTTGGCTTAACATTTTTTTATGATTTAATGAACCTTTAATTTCTTTAACCACACACCCACTTTCAGTTTCACAGTCAACAGGAAACAAAAGGAAGCATTTGCTTCTGTAAAGTACCCAACGAGAAGGAAACATATAGGCGGTCTAAAATACAAGCTAAAAATAGACAGGAAATGCCTGTATATAAGTCCGCAGGCTTCTGTATTAATGGAATTCATGTTATAGTTTACAACATGTGACATTTATGATATATGCTGCTGATTGAGTCTGATCATGGTCTCTTAAATCTGCATGCTCAATGCTTTGCTCTTTAACATGGAAATTATGCCCTTCTGAATATTGAACAGTGTTTTCGACATCAGTGCCAGACTAATTAGACTGTGTCTTGAGGACGGCGTGTTCAGAAACACACAAGATGCTTTAAATGACTGACAATCTCTGGGTTGTGTAATACAGTCTCAAGCATTTCTAGTAGCAAATAACAGCGAACCTCTCCTTAAAGGGGTTTGATTTGAGGAAACATTGTTCTGTTTGTTCACATACAGTAATCCTGCCTGAGCAAAAACACTCATTCAGCGTTTCCATTGATCCAGCTGTTCACAAACTAGATGTAAATAGAGGTTGAAGGCACGTGAAAGAGATGTGAACTATAAGCCTGAAGACAGACATTCGTCTATGGCGGCTCTGTATGCCTCAATGAGACAATGAAGAATTGAAAGCATTGAAGCTCCACACACAGACCCACTAAAGCAAGACCATGTCAAATATTTACCTCAAACACTCACATCTGTGAGCTGCACACAGAGGAGAGGGCTGCATTCAGAAGGGGTTTCAAACAGCACAAAAAACGTCATGCTGGTGTCTGTGCTGTCGGTTTCCTTCCAGAAAATGATCCTGAAGGATGAGGTCATGAAGGAACAGGCTGCTCGAAGGGATTTTAACAGGATGAGGAAACCCTTTCAACTAACCTAAAAAAACTAAATCGACTGAACAACAACCTACAGGGGTAAAAGAGTTTTAAACATTGATGAAATTAAGATAAATGAACAAACAAACAAACACTGTACTATAAGTTTGGATTCATGTTTTTGAAATGAGTCTCTTCTGCACACTGAGGCTGCATTTATTTGATCAAAAAAAAGAAAAGAAAAGAAAAGCAAGACTGTACTAATATTACTTCAAACTTAAGTAATGGTCAAGTTATTTAAAGCCACAATAAGTGACAAAATAAGCACACAATATTTTTGGGCCAAATTGTGAAGCCCTGTATAAAAAATAAAATATATAACAATATATAAATACAAATGAAATACATATAAATAAAATGAATATAATGCAATTTTAGTACCGAGATGAATATTCTGAATGTTTTTATTTAAAAAAATGTATTAATGTTTTAGTATTTGTTTTATACCATGTCTATAACATGTGCCAGACTCAGTTTTATTAATTTATAATTTAGTTTTTTAGTATGAACTTAAAAAAAAAAAGCGAGATAGAGAGAAATGTTAAGGTAATGTAACTATAATATTCCTGAATCAGAGAACCTTGAACATGCAGATGCATGAAATTATTGAAATATTACTATTAATTAAATTCTGAAGTATCAAATTAATTAAGGGAAGGCTGTAAGTAAATATTTTACATCGAGAGGGCTCGACTGACGAAAAAAAAGAAGAGTTAACCAACTCGACGTCTTTCTGTGAAGCACAAGTACTGCAGCGCAGGAATAAACACTGCTGATGGCTGCAAGACGATAAAGAGGAAACAGGAAGTGAAAGTGAATAACGGCCACTGTATCAGCAGAAGCCGAGCTGGAGTTGGCATGAGGCGGATCTGGAGGGCATGATGGAGGAGGAGCGGTCGAGTTAAAGCCAGGCCACTGTGAGCGGCACGAACGGGAACAGAAAGGTCACAGTTTAAGCAGATAAACGCGGGGGGAGGGAGGCCAGCGAGGCCAGTGAAGTCAGCTGAGGCCTGCAGCTGGGCTGGGAACATCAATTTAAGCCTTGTTCTGCTCTCTCCGCTCTCCTCCTCCCACACGCCGCTGATTTATGAAAGTAGGCCATCTGCATCAAAGCTCATGGCTGGAGTCTCCTGGAATCATGAGCCGGCTCTGTTTACATCAGCAGCGACTGCAGCGCCGCATTGCACAATCGCCAACAGCACTGCGGTTATATAAAGCCCACCACACATCTACATCTATTTATTTTTTCTTCATTGTTGTTGTTGTTCAGTCTCTGTAGAGCTGAATCCCTGTCTGACTCACATAAACCTGCCTTCTATCTGTGAGAAACAAAGCCTTTCAAATCGGTTTATTCCACATTGGACTAATTGGGTTTAATTGTTTATCATCACAGCAAGCAAGCAATAAACAAATAAGTTATGCAATTATCAGTATACTATTTTGTTGTTTTATAATAAAGACTAGAACCCAGTTTGATCGATGTGGAATCAATAGGAGCTATTGTCTCAAAATGAAAAGAAATAATTACCTAAAATGTAAGTTGTAAATATAAATAGCAAATAATCAAATGAAAAGAAAGTGGTTGTTATAAAATTAGCTAAAAAAATAATATAATTTGGTAATTTAAATAATATTTTAGAATAAAAATAAAAAAAACAATTTGACGAATGTGGAATAAATAGACGTTTAGTCAGCTTTATGACCCACTTCCAAATTTTACTATTAATTTAATTATTTTAATATTAACTGAAATTATTCAAAAATATTTAATAATAAAAGCATTAGTACATATTTCTTACAATTATTTAAGAATTTTATATTATATTTTAGTCATACAATACTACAGTATAAAATTGTATCTTATTTTGACAATGTGAATTTAATAGATTTGATTGGTCTCCAAATTCCAAATTAAAGTTCTAAATATCTAAATGAAAACAGCAAATATTAAAAATTAATGATTTATATGCTTATTTTATACTGATTTAGTTGACTGGATTATTAGAAATAAGGATAAAAGGACATTTCCTAAAATATATTTTGGTCACACAAAAATCATTAAAAAAAATATTTTATTTTTTATAATGCAGTGCATTACATAAGTTACAGATTAATTTCATATGATTATTTGCCTTCATTTTGGAATTTAGACAAACCATATCATATCAGATGATTCATCAGATGATTCATTTCAAATGAATAATAAGCATGACATCAGTGCAAAAACAGCTTCACATTATGAAACACAAAAGACTAAAAACAGCTATATTTACATTGTAAATAAAACAAATATGTGCCAAATTTGTGAGTGGATTACTGTTATAAAAACAGTTTTTCTCTTGAGGCTGTGGGTGATTCTACCAAAGTTATAGGAATAATAATACCTTTAGTGTAGTAACATCACAGTAACATGGTCTCCCGTGGTTTACTGCTTTGAGAGTTATTCTGCTTATTTTAGCTTGGCTACAACTAAACCTCCATAAAGACCTTGAATCAGTGTGGATTTAGGTGGAAAGGCTTGTGAATGCTTATATTGTTTACTTCTCTTATCCAGAGTCGGTACATTGAACAGGATGAACAAGGTCACTGTGGACAGCTTTATTCAGCTCTTCTCTGAGCTTAAATGTGATTGTGCTTATTTTGCATGTTTACAGTCTGGGATTTAAAACTGTTGTTTTCTTTGTTAGACTTCAACAATTACCTGTGAACCCTTATGTGACGAGTGGGGCGGGGCAGAAATCCACTTAGCAACACCATAGAAACCCCAAACCCTCTTAGTACAACCCAGAACACCCTAGAAACCTCTCAAAACCCTCAGCACATCACAGAACACTTTAGCAACACCCTAGAAACCCCAAACCCTCTTAGTACAACCCAGAACACCCTAGAAACCTCTCAAAACCCTCAGCACATCACAGAACACTTTAGCAACACCCTAGAAACCCCAAACCCTCTTAGTACAACCAGAACACCCTAGCAACACCCTAGACACCTCTCAAACCCCCTCAGCACATCACAGAACACTTTAGCAACACCCTAGAAACCACAAACCCTCTTAGTACAGCCCAGAACACCCTAGCAACACCCTAGAAACCCCAAACCCTCTTAGTACAACCCAGAACACCCTAGAAACCTCTCAAAACCCCTCAGCACATCACAGAACACCCTAGCAACACCCTGGAAACCCCAAACCCTCTTAGTACAACCCAGAACACCCTAGCAACACCCTAGAAACCTCTCAAACCCCCTCAGCACATCACAGAACACCCTAGAAACACCAAACCCTCTTAGTACAACACAGTACATATGACAAATGTAATATTACAATTTCAGTTGTAAAGCCAATAAGCCAAATCATCTAGATTGATTTCATTTTTCAAAAGGTTTAAAGTTTTTGCTTATTTTTTCATCTTTCATCATTTTTTTAAGTAAGAATTATTTTTAAAAGTTCTGAGTGATCTAAAAAGCACTCAGAACCCTGAGCTGGAGGCTGGATGCAAATCATGGCTGAGAGTTTTGCATCAAATCACATTTACTTATTAAAATCTAAAAATCTAGTTTTTTTGGTCCGTGCTGTTTCTGTCAAGCAGCCTGACATTTACTCTCAATCTGCAGACATTCAAAACACAGACATTTCCCGTTCACTGGCGAGCTGTGAAGTGAATTTCTCTTCAGAGCAGATAAACGGTCACAGAGAAATGAGTCAGCTATGAATTTCTGGGCAGCTCGCCTCTCATGAGGTCACACACACACACACACACACACACACACACACAGAGAGAGAGAGCAATTATGAAACCATGTGCTGTCCCATGTGCATTTCATCATCTGACTCGCAGGTGTTTTCCCAGGCAAAAACTATTTTTGCGATAATGCAAAGGGTGTTTGAAATTCCCCTCGAAGCAAATGGCTCTTCATAATAATCGCCAGATTTCAAACAGAAATATCTCATTTGAAAGAGAAAGCACATACATCTCCATTGCTTCAGAATACAAGCTCATTCACTTCTGCTTTGGTTTGCAAACATCTCATTTTCACTTCTACATTCTCATGTCCCCATCAACCATACACAATATATAGGATAACATATTAAAGTTACCGTTTTTTTAAATCACACTAGTTTAACATAAGTTCATAGGTTTTTCCTGTAAGTCTTTCATCAGATCCCTGAACCCAAATGACATCATCCTTCAGGGTGTGACATCATTTTGGTGGGAAAACAACAGCTGATTTTAACATAATACTGTATATATTTTTTTTTACTTTTACACAAACGAACAAATAAACTAAAAAATACAGGCAAAACAGATTATTTCAAATGTTTATGATTATTGACAGGGATGTTATTGTTGAAATATTGCTGAAGTACAATAAATATATATATATATATATATATATATATATATATATATATATATATATATATATATATATATATATATATATATATATATATATATATATATATATATATATATTACATTAAGAACCTAAGCTTAAAAGTTTTAGAAATTAAACAATATTGCCTTAACTAAGTGAAATAAGTTTAAGTACTAAAATTCTTGAAATTAAAAACTGAATAAATTTTTTTTTTAAAGATATACATTTTTGGGGGGGGAAATTTAATAATGACAAAAGCACATAAAATGACTAAATATGAAATGATGAAAATATCAAAATAAAAGCTAATTAAAAATACTTGTAAATATTAAACTAGTATTTATCTTAAAATAACTCTGTTATATCACTAAATCATTAATTATTATTATTATTATTATTATTATTATTATTTATTTCTTGTTGAACAAAAGCGGAGATAAAATATAAATATTATTATTATTATAAAAATAACACTACCAATTTGCAACTTGACTAGCAACAGTTTAATAGCATGTTCAAATATTTAATGTAAATGTTCAAATAAAGCTTTGAAAACCTCCCATTTCAGCCTTTAAATAAAGAAAAGAGTTAAGTCAAAATTATAATTGATTAATAAATGATTATATGTATTTTATCTGCTCCATAATTCTAGATAACTTTTGTGAATTGCTTAAATGTGTAAAATCGATTTTTCGATCGTTTTTCATCAAATTTGCACAGCGGAGCATGCAAATTCGGTCCATTTTTGGCTGAATGTAAATATAAGTCTCTGTAAATCCACTCTCTGACTGCAGGTGGCGCTTCTGGAACAGCAGAATTACAGCTGTTTCCCGTAAAGTCTGTGGACAAAGCAGTATTGCAATCTAAAACACTTCCTTTAGGTACTTCATGGAGCGAAGATGAAAACAATGCCATCGAATTGTTTCTGAAGACTGTCAGAACCTTCAGAGGTACATTCATATAATTAATAAACTCATATATTCATTTGTATGATTCCCTTATCACTCTTTTAAAACCTCTCGGCTTTTCCACCCTGTATTTCACGATTCATCGCCAAACTGGTAATCGTTACATCCTAATATCAATATTAAAATAACACTGGTTATTGGTCCTAACAGTAAATGATAATCTATTTCTATTCCTTTCCAAATCTGCAGGTCATCTCTTTGGATGAACTAATTGTTGATTCTAATTAAACCGCAGCACTGCCTGGCATCACTACAGCTCTTATGGTGTTTTGTTTTGTAAGTGTTATCCGCAGTGAATAAAGACGTGCATCGGGGACTCGAGCGCTCTATGCAAACTTTACAAACATAAAAAACATTCCCGCTGCCAATCCAATATCTCAGACATGTCTCGCGCCAAGGAGTGTTTTTATCTGCCTCTCATGCACATAAGAGACTCTGCTGCTTTGAAGAAACCCTTCACACATCCTTCATGTCTGCCTCATCCCTCTTCAGAACTCAGCTGTTACTTGGCAACATGGTGCCAGTGGCTACATTTAGCCCAGTTGCCATGACAACGGAATTCACAAACATAGAATGGTGGAATGTGTCTTTGTAGCAGTTTGTGTGGAACGATCAGCACTGGCAACTTTAACACACCCACTGCAAACAAACAAATAAAATAACAGTAAAATACTAATTCAGTTCATCAAGAGATCAAAAACACAGTAAAATTTTTTAAATATTATTACTATTTAAAATAACCATTTTCTATGTGATTAACAGTTAAAGTGTAATTTATTTCTGTGATGCTCCGCTGTATTTTCAGCATCATTACTCCAGTCTTCAGAATCACATGATCTTCAGAAATCAGAATAATATGATGATTTGCTAATATGAGTATTGTCAATGTTGAAAACGGTTGTGCTAACGAATATTTTTGTGGAAGCCGCAATACATTTTATTTTCAGAATTATTTAATTAATAGAAGGTTCAAAAGAACAGCATTTATTTATTTTACCATCAACAATGTCCTTACTTTTAGTTGACTTGCTGAATAAAAGTAATGCTTTAAAAAAAAGAATCTTGAAGAATTTCTTTAAAATAATTCTGAAGCTATGTTTATTGCTTACAGTAAAAATAAAATCTCCAGTGTTGTTGTTATTGTTAAATAAAACTATTCAATAATTTTTTTATCTTAAATAATGCTAAGAAAAAAAAAACTGTTAATGTATACCAATAAACATATGCCTACAACGGTCAAGTATACATTTTAACGGTTATTGTTGGATGCCAAAACAGACTTTAAATCAACTGAATGTGTCCATCCTGTATTAAAGTATTTTTTTTTAGCTTTAAAAAAATAATTGAAAAGAATTAAAGTTTAAAATATATATATATATATATATATATATATATATATATATATATATATATATATATATATATATATCAAACTGACCTCAAACTTTGAATAGTGGTGTTACATTTTCCACAAAAATAAAGTGTGTTACAAGTGTTAAAGAGTTAAAGCATCAAAGTATGTAAAAAATAGTTTTTAGTAACACAATTTGAGTCATTGCATTCTGAAACATGTCCATACAATGCAAATAAAAGCTATTTTAAGTAATGTTTATTGCAATATAGTACAAGTTTATTTTTTATTTATTTAATTCAGCACAACAGTAAAAATCCAGTGAGTCAAGTCATTGTTATTGTTAACTATAGCTGACATGAAACAGACATCTGAAGGAAACTATTGCATGCACAATCTGGTTGCAAATGCATTTGTATTCAAGTTTCTGGCCTAAAAACAGCTCTAAATAATGTCTAAGGAGTGGGTGATTAGCTATAGACTCCCTAACAGCAACTGCGATAAACACTTCAACACAAGAGTCATTTTTTCATATGAGACACTTTCACTCTTCACAACGGATGGCACTGTAAGAGTAGCTCTGCTTTCAGCCCACGTCTTTCTGCTTCTACTTCAACGCATCAATTATTCATACCCCGAAGGCTACCTTCACTCAGGGAGAGATGACCGGCACAGACTTTGTGTCAGACTCCTCAAATGTAATCATTACAGGCCCCAGAACCCAAGAGAGACCCGAGCTGATTCCCCACCAGAGTGAAGAAATCAAGCATTGCAGCCAGAGTATGTGTGGAGTATCTGACCAATATTAACCAGAACTGGACGCTAATGTACTGAACACACACTGTTGAGGATCTGAGATTGCATATGTGATCTTACACCTGAGGTTATCAAGTACATCTCACCAAACCTTTCAATAACATGCCCGACTCATATTCCACCTGGAAATCAAATGACATAAATAAGAAATCTCTCATTTGTTTAAAGAAAATTAAACCTATTTAAAAATGTAAAATAAATAAATAAGATTGCTTGCCATTTTTTTCATCAATCAGACTTTCTTGCTAAATTACTGTAATGCATATACTGTCTATACAGTAATGTACTGCCTTTAATTAACTTTTACAAATTTTTTGCAATACAGTAAAAAAAAAAATTCTCCATTACAGCAAAGAAAATGTAATAAGAATCAGAATCCAAAAAAAAAAGTTTCAATTTATTGTATTATTATTCAGTGATTTTCATATATATTTCAATTATTAAAGCTAAACAGAAAATATTCAAAAAGCAACAAAACTAATGAAATTGACAAAAAAAAAAAAAAAACAGAATTAATCATTTAAACTACTAAATGAATTTAAAATAAAACTTAAATGACTAACTTACTCAAATGTAAACTGAAAATATAAAAGCGAATTTAAAATAATATAAAAAATTTTTTAGAATAGGATACAATTAATTCTAAAAATGACACTGTTGAGCATCAAAAATAATAAATGTTGGGAAGAAAATGTGCTTAATTGTCATTAAAAAATGTTATAATGTACAAACCCATAATGGATTTCTTTTGATTTTAGGTTGAAATATGACCTGGACTTAGTTTTTAATCAGAAGAAGAAACCTCACAACGAAAATCAAATCTCAAACTTTATAAGTAATCCCAGGGCCAGAATGAACTTGGATGAGTGCAAAAGCAACAGAATTACTGTAATAATTACTGTAATAGAATATAATCTACTCCAAATGTAGATTTGTTGGCAAAGGTTCAACATATAATGCCACATTCAAGTCAGTATAGTAGGTCAGAAAGTTATTATGCTTTTTTCATTTGCTTTTATTTTTCCATTATTGGTTAAACATACGTACTTCAGGTTCAAAACAGCCATAAGGTTCATTAGGAAGTTAACAGACGCCGTAAATGTCCTCTTGAGGTTGAATTTTCATGTAACACAATAGAAAACCCCAACCATTAGGAGCTCAGAAACAACAGATGATGTCATCCGACAGGCCACATCTCAAAGGAAATGACATCATCGCTTCCCTTCCCCGGCCTCTACGCCTAACAAGACACTCTGATGGACGAAATCCTTCAGACAAACCGCTTTAAATCGACAGCAATCGAGTTTACCTCCCTTCAGAGTTCAGCCACTTCCTTCACAAAACTAAAGTCGTCTTCTCTTGTTTAATTTAATTGGTTTTAAGGCAGGAAGCTGAGGAGTGCATTCATTCCCAGGTCGACTTTTCAGACATGTGTATCCTGTTACAACAGCGAGAGAGCATTTCCAAACAGTACTGTTTTAACTGTATGGATAGTGCCATACATTTAGATTTCACATATGCAAAGATAATGCACTTCATTTAAAAAAAAAATTTTTTATATGAAATAATGGAGCACTGTAAATAGCTCTCTCCCAAAACATTCCATGTAGGTATTTTATCCCTCATGATGCATTCAGGGCAAGTGTAGTTGCAAGTCTAAACCCTAAAAAGACACTTTTTTCAGATTTTTTAAAAAGAGATATAACCATTTATATCTCGGGTCATTTTGGACCCGGGTATGTATGGAGTACAATTAGGCATCAAAAATACTTCTGTAAAATTATGCAAAGTTAAAATAGTGTTGGTTGGGTAAATTATGACAATTTTACTTTCTGAGTGAACTATCTCTTTAAGTCTCTATTTGTATGACACACAGAGTTGTTGCCTATGTAGAACGTTCCATATCGGTCACTTATGAGGATGCCGCCTTAGAAGGGAGCTGCTAATGTAAACAGTAGAGCCACTGTAAATACTATAAAATGGACATATTCATCATTAGGAAGTTAAACTTCGCTTTCTTTAGCAGCATAGTCTCACTTCTGAAAAATTCTCAAACAAGATAAGATTTTGTCAGTTTCATATGAAACTATGTTAAAAACAGGGAAGAATACAAGAGAAAAAAAATGACTGCAAAGATGAGGTTGGATTTGCAGAAGTAAACCTTTAGAAAATAACTATTTTTGTTGGTGTTTCTGCAGGTGAAACTAACTCTGAGTACATCATGTTCATGTTCGAGATTAAACATTTGAGCTTTAGAGTAAAAACAAAAACTAAACATACAGACCAAAGTTGCAAATCTGAAGTCAAAATGTTTGTGCTGAAAACAACTTTATGACCTCAAAAACTAAATCAGTCCTCCAACTTCAACTGATTTTATATGCTTGTTTATTTTTGCATGTCTTGGACCAAAAAGAAAGATAAGCCGTTTGTGAAGTTGCCTGAAGTCACTCGACCTAAAGAGAAATATATATCAAAGTATTACTGATGTGTAAAAACCCTCCGGGTAAAATGTTTTCTTGGTTGTTTTAATATGCTTCAGCAACACAACTCAAACACATGAAAACCTGGGCTTCTGATGATAAAATATACTAGAAATAACAAACTGCATCAGTGTTTCATCAATGGATGCTCTGCAGTGGATGGGTGCCGTCAGAATAAGAGTCTAAACAGCTGATAAAAGGTCTCAATAATCCACAGCACTGATGTGCAGTCCATCAGTTGATGTGTATACATTTTACAAGAATCAAATCCATCAAGACGTTTTTAACTTCTCACAATTGCTTCAGGCCAAAATATGAGTTAATAATGTTTATTGTGATAAACGATTACTGTGATGTTTTTATCAGCTGTTTGGACTCTCATTCTGACGGCACCCATCCACTGCAGAGCATCCATTGATGAGACACTGATGCAATGCTACATTTCTACAAATCTGATGAAGAAACAAACTCATCCTAATCTTGGATGATCTGATTGTGAGCACATTTTCAGCATATTTTAATTTTTAGGAGAACTGTTTCGTCAACATTCAAGGCTCTGAATGAAGGACACACAGCTAGAGAAACATCAATACCACAGCTGTTGAAAGGTCAAACGTACACAAGACATTCTCAGTAACAGTCAGATGTGCTCAAGTGACCTTTAGGTCAAAGTTTAGGCCGCCTCTGTGAGATCCATCCCTTGATCTCTCGGAATAAAGCAGATATGCGTGGAGCAAAGAATGCACTTTCCAAGCAGCTTTGGGAGTGTGTGGGAGATATGAACAGATCTGTGCATTTGTCGGCAAAAGACGTGGGTTGGCTTTCTCTATACTTACAGGCCATGACCCTTCAGTATAGCATCAATCGTTCAAAAAGCATCAAAGATGAAGAAATCCCCTATGAAACAATGGTAAACTTTAATGTTCACTTGATTAGTGTTCCTGTAGCTCAACTGGTAGAGCACTGTGCTAGCAAGCAAGCAAGCGCAAGGTTGGGGGTTCGATTCCCCGGGAACACATGATATGTAAAAATTGATAGCCTGTATGCACTGTAAGTCGCTTTGGATAAAAGCGTCTGCTAAATGCATAAATTTAATTTTAATTTAATTTAAATTTAATTGTGTGTTATTTGCAATTAACTGAAAATTTGTTATAGGATTAATTAAAATTGAATGCAACGTTAAGTGTTTTTTACTGAAATTGCTTAAACGAAAGGACTTAAATATACATATATTAGTAATACACATTTGTCAGTGAAGATGAAATTTAAAATACATTAGCGTTAATTTAATATTAAATAACACTATAGTAAAAATGAGTTGCTTTAGTATGTTAGTCAACATAAAAATAAGTACTGTAAAAGCACAACAAAAGATTAAAAAAATGAATTGTACTTTTTAAAAGTGTCCTTAATTGTGTTAAGAAACAGTCATGGAAGTATACTCTAAGTACACTCAAGTTACCTTGCATTTCATTATATTAACTACAAGTACAGTTTTTTTCCAAATATATACTTTTAAGATTTGAGTACACATTTAATATAATTAAGCACACTTTGGGATACAATTCAGCATACTTTTAAAACATGATAAACAAATACTTTAGTGTAAACTTAAGAATTAAATAAATTTAAAATTAAATAACATGCATTAGTTGAAGTTAAGACTTGTTACTTAAGTAGGTCAAAAAAAGCACTCTTCAGCTACATTATGCACACCTTTATATGTAGTTTCATAATTACTTCTATTGTCTTTGGAATTTGGTTAATTGTGCTCAAGTGTATTTGCAAATGCACATTTGTTGAGATTTGGTTCACTTAAAGCATTTACATTAACTGAAACAGCAAACACTGTTTAATCTAAATCAAGTACATTTTGTTAGTCAGCAAAGCCAAACAAAAATGTATTTGGCAAGGTACATAAACCTCAAAAGGTTTAAACAAAAACCTACAATTGGACATTGCAGAAAGAAAATAAAGTGTATTAAGAAAGTCTAATCTCGGAGTACACTGATTTGACCTTTTATTTCATTAACATTATATTATCTGCAAACACCATCTTATTCTTCTTAGATATCTTTTAGCCTACAAGTGCACATTCGATACAATTAAATGCTTTTCTTCATAAAGATACATTCCTATTTATGTCCTCAAACAAAAACATATGAAAGAGCTGTGCATGTAAAATCCTAAAAGCTGCACACACAAAAGCACCTAATTCTAAAAGGTAAGACACGAGGGTGGCATCCGTTTTCAGTTTCAATCTGAACTGCAACAGGCTTTTCATGCAAGACACTTGAGACGGGCTTCAGTGCTTAAAGGAAGCCATTTTATCCTTCCTTTGGGAACAGCTTTCATGCACTAATGTCTTCAAACGATGTCTTGGAAAGCAGCTCACTAGGTTTGGGAATAGTCTTTGCATTCAGTGCATTCTGTCATCTTGAAGCAGAGATCAAATGCACAAAACATGATCACAAAAATGTGTCTATTTTTCTAAATAATTGTATAATGGGTTAGCGTGTATGTGTGCATCGATCAGCAGTCCAACAGTGAGCAGCAAGTGAGATTGGATGCTCTCCACACAGCGCCGCATTCATGCGCCAACAGATCATCCATTCATGCGTTCAGGAGTGTTGTGTGTCTCTCTGATCGCTCGCAATATGAAACTACACCGTGCTAACAATCATATGATCTCACCCAGCACGGGAAGACAGACCTCATGCTTCTATGAGGTGGTTACCTCCAAAGAAACACATGCTGCCATCATCACTTTGCCCCAAAATGGCCACAAATGCAAGGAAATTGCAAAAAAAAAAAAAAGACATATGTATATAAATATACATGTCAGTGTTTCTCTCCTCCACCATATTTAAAGTTAATAGCTCACCCAACTCGGAAACTTGGGTATCAGAACGTTTCCCAGTTGTAAATATGGCTAGGGATGATGTTCGTGCCCAATTTCTGATTAGAAAACTCATATTTATGATAACTCCAATAGCATATAGCACAACATTAATAGCTGAAGTACCAATACCAGTTCACAACAAGAACGATAACTATAAAGTTTTAATAACAGCTTTAACTTCATAAAAAATACTTAAGTCCACATCAAAACCATAACGTAAACAACTTATCGTAAACAACTTAAAAAAAGGTATCTTTGGAATCACTTCTAGAACATTTTTTTTCCAGCTTACGATTTACGAATGATAAAAAAACATTGCCAGTCAAAATCCATCCATTGTGAAGTGTGCAACTAAGCATTTAAAGTCATAGATAACTACACAATGTGCATATAATAAACTAAACGCTATTATATTTATCGTGATGGTTATCATTCGTGGTGTGCCTTTGGTGTACAAGTCGCAGTTTTGTTTTTATTAATTTTATTATAACAACGGCAAACAATATGGGATAGAAATCAGCACAAATATAGTGATTTGTTCTCGGTCGTCTGTTTTGTCTAGCGTGCTGGATAAACACCTCATCATGGCCGCTACAGTGCTGCCTTCAGTTCCCCTGATACATTATTTACATGTTCCCCTCACAGCTCGTCTCAGAGAATCAGGGCATGAGGAAATACGAGCTTAGTTTGGCCTCCGTTCCCTCGGCTGGGAGAAAAATACAGAGCGGCTGGGGCTTGCCTCTCCTGAGGGCAAGGATTTGGTACAAGTCAATGCAGCACTTACAGTATGCAAAACAACACAGCCGTCTCAGGATTTCAAAAGCGGATCAGTGTTTATTTAACCTGTTGTTTAACTCTTCTGCTTTGAAACGTCACAACAGAAAGGGAGGGAAAAGAAAAGAAGGGTTTCTCTGGGAGCTCCTGCCAAGATGTGTCAGCTGACAAGCGTTGACAGAGAACAGAGATTGAGTTTTATATAATCTCCTTCACTTTGAGAAGGAAGAAAAACATCTAGGCCTTTATTGTGTTTCACTCCCTTGTATTATGTTCCGGGTCAATTAGACCCATTTTGATTTTCGAGCTGTGGAAATACCAGTTAATCTGTGATTTTATTCTTGATATTTTGCGACATTTTTCATTTACATTTAATCATTTAGCAGACACTTTTATCCAAAGCGACTTACAAATGAGAACAATAGAAGAAATCAGATCAACAGGAGAACACCAACAGTATACAAGTGCCATGACAAGTCTCAGTCAGTCTAGAATAGAACGCATAGCCAGTGTTTTTATATAATATATATATGAAAGACAAGAAAAGTCCTAGTATTAGTTGGTTAAGTGCTGGCGAAAAAGTTGAGTCTTTAGATGTACGAATTGAGATTGGGAGGTCATTCCACCAGCTGGGCACAGTCCAGGAAAAGGTCCGTGAGAGTGATTTTGAACTTCTTTGGGATGGCACCACAAGGCGTCGTTCACTTGCAGAGCGCAAACTTCTGGAGGGCACATAAGATTTAACCAGTGAGTTTAGGTATGTTGGTGCCGTGCCAGTGGTCATCTTGTAGGCAAGCATCAGTACCTTGAATTTGATGCGAGCGGCTACTGGTAGCCAGTGCAACCTGATGAGAAGAGGAGTAACGTGAGCTTTTTTTGGCTCATTGAAGACAACCCTCGCTGCTGCATTCTGGATCAATTGCAGAGGCTTGACAGGACATGCAGGAAGAGCCAGGAGAGCATTACAATAGTCCAGTCTGGAGAGAACAAGAGCTTGGACAAGAAGTTGGGTGGCTTGCTCTGACAGGAAGGGTCTAATCTTCCTAATGTTGTATAAGGTAAACCTGCAGAACCGGGTCATTGTAGCAATATGGTCTGTGAAGCTTAACTGATGATCCATCACAACTCCTAGGTTTCTGGTTGTCCTCAAAGGAGTTATGGTTGACGAGCCCAGCTGTATAGAGAAGTTGTGATGAATCAATGGGTTAGCTGGAATCACCAGGAGTTCTGTCTTCGTAACGTTAAGCTGAAGGTGATGGTCATTCATCCAGTTAGAAATGTCACTCAGGCTGAAATGCGAGCAGCTACCGTCGGGTCATCTGGCTGGAATGAGAAGTAGAGTTGGGTGTCATCAGCGTAGCAGTGATAAGAAAAGCCATGCTTCTGAATGACAGATCCTAATGACGTCATGTAGATGGAGAAGAGAAGTGGTCCAAGTACTGAGTCTTGAGGAACCCCAGTAGCAAGTTGTTGTGACTTAGAAACGTCACCACTCCAAGACACCCTGAAGGATCTGTCAGAGAGGTAGGATTTAAACCACAGGAGTGTGGTTCCAGAGATGCCCATCTTTCTGATGGTGGACAGGTGAATCTGGTGATTAACGGTGTCAAAAGCAGCAGACAGGTCAAGCAAGATGAGTACTGAGGATTTTGAAACTTCTCTTGCCAGTTGCAGGGCTTCAGTGACCGAGAGCAGAGCAGTCTCAGTTGAGTGGCCACTTTTGAAGCCAGATTGGTTGCTGTCCATTTAGGGCTATGAAAAGGCATGCAAACACTAATGTGTCTTGCTACCATGGAAAGAAAAGTTTTTCTCATTATTTTCAGTGCTGAGAAAGACTTTCTCAGACTCGGATGGTAAAAGTGAGCTATCATTTCTATTTTCAGTGTTTATATGAAATACTATTTAACATTTTTCTTCCAGCAATGTTGTAACTTTTTCTCATTTAGGGCCATGAACATGTCTAAATAAGTTGTGTTCCAAATTTTAAGTTGAAATTTAAATAAAAATAAAAATTTAGGTTCCTATGCAATTTTGTTTAGACGTTATAACCATTCAAACTCCTTTTTTTCTAATGCAATTTTTCTGTCACAAATGTATACATTTTTTTCTAAATATTACTTCTACACAATTCCACAAATATGGAATCTTGAAACTCAGAGCTTTCCAATGATATGAGTTTTGTCAAGATTAAAAAATGTTTTGATTCTAAAAGACCGTAACACATTTTGTAAAGGAGCCCACTAAAATATTTTAAAGTACCATTTCCATGGTTTACGAAAAATCTGGTTAGAACTCCTGTTATGTTTATCATAAATTAATCTATTACCGTTCCTACATAATTTGTAAGAAAAACAGTGATAAAATATCTACTGAGGAGTCTTTCCAATGATATATAGTTTGTCATGATTAGGTTAGGATTTAACTGTAGTAGTATAAAACATAATAATATAGAAGTAAACAGGACAGTAACAGTTAAGGGGTTAAAAAAATGTGGTTGAACACATTTTTAAAGATCATAAATTTTGATATTAATTGTTTGCACTGTGTGACAAATACGGATACATTTTTTCTGTTCATACCTAATTCCTTCTTGTTTTTAATAATGTGATATTTTGAGAATTGCATTGACGGCAGTTAGGGTCAATTTGTCCCGCTCCATCAAAATCGTACCCAGAAATTGAACAAAACACAAGGGTTAATCTGCCATGGTGCACTTTTAGACAAAGCTATGTAATGATCTGTCGGGGTGGATAAGTGTCAACAATGCAAAGCCCCTACAACCTAATTTAAAGCAGTGAATGGCATTCCTGCAGTGGAAATGCAGGCAGGACACATCGTGAATGCATGCGCATGTTTACCTCAGATACTCTTTCAACCAATCAGCATGTCATGAAGGTTTCCGAAATGCAACTCTGACCTTCAAAGTATGTGGCCCCTAGTTAACCTGAACTGAGCAGTGCTCTTTAAACTTAAGTATATGCTTGTTGCATGGATCAGGGGTTAAAAAAATGGGGTAAATGCTACTTTCACCCAGAGATTAGTAGGTCTGTTAGTAAAATCTGTTGAATTCAGCAATCTTTGTTGCATTATGTGCCAATGGTGACCATTCAAAAATGGAGAGTTTTTTTCTCCAAACTTTGTATGCATGTTACTCAAGAAGTATAAATGATATCTTAATGGCCTTTTAAATATTGGATCTTAACAAACTTCTCTTTTGGTATTGACAATTTCAATATGGCTTCACAAGTAAATTGTACACATTTTCAGTGGACAAAAACGAAATGTAGGTAATTTTGCAAAAATATGATACTTCTTTTCTTTTAAAGGTAAACAAATAATGTTGAAACTAGAAATGCATCTTGTTTCCTTCTGTCCAAACAAATGCACTGAACATGACAAATTTTATATTTGGACCTCTGGTTGAGTTGACATGGAATGACAAATACCATTTTTCTTTTTATAAATTTAAAAAATCATGATAAAAAAAATAAATGTGTTAAATAATACATATCAGTACTATAGTAAATGGAAAAATAGCGCAGCATAATAGAAACGAAATATTCCTCAAACAGTATTTTACACATTTATAATAGCCTATGAATATTTCACAGCATGAAATTATTAAAATATATAGCTGTAAAATATATTTGAATGTTCATCTGTTGTATCTAAAGTGACTAATTCAATTCAAGGTAAAAATTTTAAACCTCATGCATTGTTTGGGAATCGAACCCACGACCTAAGCGTTGCAAGCACCATCCTCTGCTGTCTGAGATTTTTAACACAACATTTCTTCAAAAAACAATTATTTTCTCATCATTTCAAACCAAATACGGTGCCTTTTGGTGCATCACATCAAGGAGTCAATAAAAAAAAAAAAAAAAAATCACAGAAAGATGTTGGTTTTGCAAAATAAACCTGATGCAATATTTGATTTAGAGATCTTCAATTAACCGAATTTTACTGCTTGTCACATTAATGCTGTAAACTAAGCTACAATGAGGGTATATAAATAAATAACTTTTGGGGTTAACGGTTCCTTTAAATGTTTTGAACAAGAATGCATCTATTTTTGCGGAATTCTGCAAATTTTCCCCTAAAAGTCAGCACAGAAATGGGAAAAATGCCAGATTTGATCTAAATCCACAGTGCACAAAACAGTCAAATGTGAAGGGTTTGGATCCCTACAATCAGTTGCCATGCTGGATCAGATGGCACAACTGTTAGCACTCCAAGCACGCACACGTCTCTTTATTTTTAGGACGTGCCAAGGATTTTTCCTCCTCCCCACTGTATTTTTTGCAACACATGACACAGGGCTTAAGAGTGCTTTGGTAATTAAAATCCCCCTGCTGCTGCCCCTGCAACACTCCGCCATTATTATTAGCACGACTGTGACTCGTTTACATTTCCTCAGCGCCTGCTGGCATGACAGCGCTCCACTTTCTCCTCGCTTGCACCATGATCCATTTCATTCTCTCTCTCTCTCTCTCCTTCTTTCTCCCACTGGCACGTACACACAGTTGGCAGCGAGAGCTGAACGACAGCACATTGCTATGCATTTCTGATTGTCTAGTGGTAATCTGGTGGCCTATTTTGAAATGCATGCATTGTGATCAAGGCACATGCATATGAGTATAAGCAATATTTGCACAATGCATGCATGCAAAACATCAAAAATTGTGTGTCCAATTATTCACATGCAGAGAATTAAACTCCTCAACTATTTAATGCATGTTTCTGCAATGCAAACACACAAAGCACATTTATAGTGGAGTTGCCTCACATAAACTAATAAAGTAATGACAGGATCATTTGTCAGAGATCTCCTTTAATCATGTTAGCCTACAGGTTCTGGTGGTAAACTAGTCAACACCATGAGGACTAGAGAGCCAGGGAGTTATCTAAGAGGCTGGAGCAACAGTGCCCCCTGTTGAAACTTTGACAGACTCACATTCACACACGGTTTACAACACAAGCTGTTTTCTTCAGTCTAATGTCATACACTCACACCCCAATCTGTCTTCTCTAGTAACTTAACATCAAAGTATGGTAAAGTTGGGTTTACCACAAGCCTTATTTTACTCATAAATTGAAAACCCCTATAATAAAACCCCAAATACAGGCAAATTCGTCTTCTAGGTTCTGAGTAATGGTACCTCCACCAAAAGCATCTACAGCAGCAAACGCTTGGCTACTGCATTTTAACAATGCTGACATTGCATTATGTTTCAGCGCCAGTAGCTTGAACAAGAACAAAGCTTTCTCCATTGGCCGCAGTATCATTCACACACAACACCACAAATCAGCTTCACTGAGGTCAGTAAGACATGCTTAGTAAAACTTAATTAAACCATTAAAATGTATACTCAAAAAAAAAATTTAAAAAAAAATTTCACAGGGCTAAACAAATTTAACTATTGTAATTAAACACTGTTGTTAAATTGTAAAATTTACATTATTTAAATTAATTAGACAGGCTTTTTGGTTACTAAAATTTGAGGTTAACTATTAAACGAAGTCCA
Organism: Carassius gibelio; assembly: GCF_023724105.1. Lineage (NCBI taxonomy): Eukaryota > Metazoa > Chordata > Actinopteri > Cypriniformes > Cyprinidae > Carassius > Carassius gibelio. The sequence continues at coordinate 2,965,899 of NC_068408.1, read as the reverse complement.
GAAAAATACACAGAATTCAGAAAAATTCAAATAGACATGGTTTTTGATTATTAAAATTTAATTAAACCATTTAAATGGAATTTAGAAAACATTTGGGGTAAAATAAAAAGGAATTTAAGAACAAATGTAATATTTCATTGGGCCCCAAAAATATAATTTTTGGAATTAAACTCTTACTGAAATGTTAAATTATAAGTTTCATGATTTCAATTTATTAGACATGCTTTTTGATGAACCATTAAATGAAGTACAGAAGAAAAGAAAACTGAATTAGGGGTTGAAAAAAAATATTATTTTTAAACAATATTATTGTTTTACTTTATTTTTGATCAAATAAATGCAGCCTTGGTGAGCAGATGTATAGATATATATTTACATAATTAATTCTCGTACTGTCTTTAATTCATGCTATTTTTAATTTATATAAATGAGGATAAATACATTTTTCATTTTAGCATCTCTATCCCTTTAAATCCCAAATCTCAGCAGCTTCCCTCTTAACACACTTTTCCCGTCTTATAAAAGTAAGGGAGGGAGCAGCTTTGGTATGAGTGCATGAGTTCATGGAAAACACACCGTCTGTCATTATGTTTTTATTCGACGTTCTTGGCTCCAGTTGTGTTTTCATATTTTATTTTCCAGTTCCTGTCTCTTGGCAGCGCCGAGCGCCTGACTACATCTTCCAAACACAACAAAGAAAGAAAGAAACCAGCTGCAGACTTGGATAAAAATAATTAGGCCTGTATTTGTCTGCCAGCAGAGAAGCTTCCAAAGCGACCAAACCCTTTCCTGTGCTACGGTCATTAGAAGCTCTCTGATGCTTTACTGCTGGGTGAATGAAGCTTTAAGCAGCTGAACATAGTCCTCCAAAACAAAACTAATAAAGGCTAGAGTAAAAGCGGATAAAATCTCTCACAACTCGTATTTTTTCAGGCCAAACAGACCCTCCCAAACTCCTCTGGAGCTGGACTGAGCCTCATGCAATCAGGACATTACACTTCATACTACATAAAAGATCTTCAGACTGACATTAATAACCATGCAGTAATGAATATCACCCTATGACATCATTACAGTGTTTACGTCATTGTAAACTTACAGTAGCCCACCAAAGAGACCACTGACCTTTCAAAGACAAACTTAGACACAAAAGCCATGTTGCTATGTCCGACAAGCCATATCGGTCTCACGCCACACACCATGTTCTCACGCAGTAGAAAATACATCACTGATAAAACAAGACACCGACAACACACTGACAGACGAGACAGAGCAGGTTACTTTAGGTATGAAACAAAGCATTCAAATGTCTCAAACAATAAATACCATTTTGTGGCTCTTTAACAGATTGCTGTAGCGCCTCATTTCAAGCAGCACATGAACTGTCATATTTATTACTATTTATAGCACAGAAGAAACATGAATGAACATCTGAGGGCATGTTGTTACAGACACAGTCCTCAGACTTTCTTTTTTTTTATTTTTTTTATCCTTGTGGCCAACAAACTCTTAGAAAAAAGGTTTCATTGGGGTTCTATATAGAACCATAGGGTTCTTTACTCAACTCCAAAGAACATTTTATGCTAAAAGGGTTCTATAATGACAAGAAAGAAGCCTTTTGGCACAAAGGGTTCATATCTTGAATTTTGTGATCATTCACATGCATTCATAAATGCATTTGAATACACCGAATAATGCAGTGAAAGAACGCACTCAAAATGCACACGCGCACTAGTATGACTTCATCATGTAACTTTACATTAGCCTAGATGTGTGCACTTTTTAGACACGATTTGTTTAGTTTTTGAATATACTTGATACTGTTAAAAGGCACATCATTAAAACAAAAAATATGAGTTCACATTTCACACCTAAACAAGCGTGGAAAACGTAATTAGAACTAGCTACTAAATTAGTTAAAAATGCCTATCCATATACAGTTATGATTTGTGAACCCGCTTTGAACTGCTGAACTGATTCATATGATTCGCGATCCCCAAATTGACTCAAATGATTCGTGTTCCTGCTACGAACTCCCGAACTGCTTCAAATGATTTGCGATCCCCAAATTGACACAAATGATTCGCGATCCCGATATAAACTCCTGAACTGACTCAAATGATTAGCGATCCCAATACACATAATGCTATAAAAGTGTGCACATCAAGAGAAATAAACAGCAGATGTTCATGTTAACAACTTCTTTATATTGAGCAAACGCTGCTAATACACATACATTTGTTAATAAAGTAAATAAAACGAAAACATGAATGTTTTAATGCTACTGAATAAAAATAAATGATCCACTCAATAGTCTCTGCTCATCATGACAGGACCTGGATCAGTGAGCTGCGTCTCGGGCCGATGACGTCACTTCCAGGGAGGCATGTTGTACACGCCCCCGTCCCCACGTCAAAACAGTGCCATAAAGAGAGACGTGCAGAAAAGTGAAGCGCAAAGGAAAAATGGTATAGCAAGCTCAAGCTAGACTGACACACAAAATAAAATCAGCGTTGCAAATAAATTAATAGATATGACCATGGAAAATATTTATTGCAAAATCATTGCTTTCGCGCTGTTTCATTTGTTTTGCAATTCTTTTTTTTCTTTTTTTTTGCAAAAAGCAAATGTATTTTCCTCAATACTTTAAATAAAATGTTTTAAAATTATATATATTTTTTTCTGTATATTTTAAACAAGGTAAATCTTTCTGATTTATTAAAATAAAAAGTCACATACATGGATTTTTCTGGCCTAAGCCCCGGATCTCCATTCACCCTAGAACCACCCCTGCCTGTGGGTAAATGAATGGGAAGAGGCTCCAACTCACTCTTCATTTGTAAACATGCAGTAAAATTCTGGTTTTATAAACTTTTTCAACATTGTACACATACAATGTATACAGTGCAAATGACAGAATCAGGAGCAAAAATACATAGCAACATGATCGCAAATATAGATAAATAAGACAACCACGGCTAAAACTCAAAAACACAAAACCAAGGATGGAACTTGAAAATGGCTTCAATATAACTCTTTGAAATTCAATTACTTTTTAAAAGATTATGTAAATCCGTTCAGAAATATGCAAAACAGGGAGCACCTGTGATCTCCATCAACTCCAATGTCTATAAAAGCTGTAGTTTTTGTGTTTTGGCTTTTGTAGGGTAGAATAAAACAAAAGCATAGTAGAAAACTCTCGAATACATTTTTAAAATACATTGCATAGAAAACTGTGTATTTTCAGTTAACTTGCTACTAAAAACCAGAAAACTTTTCAAAGATCTGATGCCACTAACCTGATATATTTCGGCAAATCCAGTGATCATATCCTCTTCATAAGCGCTAATTGTTTCGTTGATTGTATCTGGTTTAAACATGATTTCGTTGCTTGGCAATTGTTATTTGATATTAACGTTACTATTTACGCAACTACTTCCGCTTTATACGTAATGCGTCTTGGGCGATCCCGGTTATTAGAGTACAACGTGACTACGTGTGTTTTTGTTCGTTCCACTACGCTAACTTTCGTTAACATACGCCACAGACACGTATGTGTTGCCAAGTCCTCGTTTTTCCCGCGGAATATTGCTACGCTTGTCGCAGTTTAAATGGATAGTTTGGAATACTTTTGATTGGCAGTTGAGCTGGATTTATTTCGAAGACCTGGCAACCCTGCGTTCGACCGAAATTCCATTGACATAACAGCGAAATTGTCAACAATGTAAGAATAATAGTGACTAAAACATACATTTAATAGAAATAAAGTTAGGAATGGGTTATGGAAACTATTTTAAAATAACAAAAGAATTTAACAAAACCACCAATGCTTAAATAAAATCATATATTAGGTGGAAAACTTAAAAAAATAAAAAATGAAACATACACATAACAAAATTACAAAAACTTTAAAAAAGTAAATGTAAAAAAAAATAAAAACACAATATTTATATACACACACACACACTAAAATAACACAAGCATAATTTGTAAATGTGATTTAACCTTAAACATGACCTGTGTTCGTTCATGTGTTACTTTGTAAAATGTTTGACGCTGAGAATGTATTTGATAAATGCTTCACTAAAATATTCTGTAGGTTCTCTGCATTATTCAGCACATCAGAGCCGAATCCACTTTCCATTTATAAATCTGTCCACATCATTATTCCTGGAAAATCTGAGTGCAGCTGGACAGAGAGGGCAGAAGGTAGATGTATTTCTCCAGCGAACGTTTCTATTATCCAGCAGTGCCACATAAATACTGTTTCAAACCCAAAGCATCTTCTCGTCAGTCATGTCCAGACATTTGTGCTTCGAGAAACCACAGAAAAACTGGAAAAGAGCTTTATTGGTTTAACAATAACACAGTTTACAGTGAAAAAACTGATTATTGTACCATATTTCTCTCATTATTAATCATTTACAAAATAAATTATAGCATTTTCAAGTTAAAATTTCAGTTTTCGGCTTTGCAGGTTTGTGTGACCAATCATATTAACCAATCGCGGTAATGTATTATGAATAAATTAAACTTTTTTGTTAAATGAAATAAAATCTAAATATTAGATGAAAACTTAAATAATAAAAGTTGCTTTCGCAAAACTAACTTAAAATAAGTTTTAACTGAAGTACTAAAATTGCTTGGACTCAAATAAAATCTGAATATAAACATTTAAAATAAGATAAAAAAAAGCACATCAAATAAAAACACAAGTATTTTTAACTTTAATGGAAACTATTAAAAACCTGCATGTTTTAAAGTTTTAATTTATAAAAAAAAGGAAATAATGTTTTGTTATGAGAAATAAAGCTGCAATGAAATAAAATAAAAATAATAAATTTAAATGAAAATTAAAAAAATAAAAATGTTTCACATTTTATATAAAATAATGTTTTCATATTTAATATTTGTGCCTCTCAGTAAAACAACAAATCTCAAATCAACAAATCTTTTGGTTTATTAATACCGCACATCCGGTCTAATTAGTAGTCTGAGTACAATAGCATACCATATGCACATAATATTGATTGTTGTTATATTTTCTAGTATGCCATAATAAACACAATTTGAAAAGGTTTTGAATGCCTGTGCTGACCAATAGCTTTAACTGTCTTTGCTTATTAAACCAAGATAGATGAGTTTTAATGTAAAATATTCTTCAGTTCAGACAACTAAATCTCAAGCGAAGTTTATAGGTTGTAATAATCTGTGTCTGTACTGCCTCCAAGAGGAAGAGGACTGCAATCGTGAAAATTATGATTTGGAGAAGAGCAAGTAAAACAGAAGCACATGTAGAAACGTGAGCCACAAGACATTCATGATTAAAGTATTTAATGAATAACTGATTTTTAAAGTTCAGTGCATACAAATTAATAAATGTACCCAAAACACTTTCACACACAAAACGATTTATACACAAAAACATCTGATTAAACTGCAGATAGATCAGCACTGCTTTGTGTTCGTGTCTGTAACATGATGACCTTATAACCAGAAAAACATTCAACTCTTACTTTGATGCTTTCGTTTGTATTCAAAGATCTGTGATTGTTATAAGAAATCATGTTTGGAATGGCTTTTAATATGAACTACGATACTGCAAACTATGACCAGACAGAGTGCAGAGATCAGGATGAGTGTGCAAACAAACACAGGAATGAAACACCAGAAGATCAGGCCACGCTTCACTCCACGTCATCTTCCTCCAGACTCGGAGAACTTACTATCCGCTGTGAACGGGAGAAATGATCGCCGTTAAAGGAACAGTACACCCGAAATAAACACTTGCAGAAAATGCCCCACCATCTTCAGGCTTTATGTGATGTAGAGGAGTTTGTTTCTTCAACAGGTTTGGAGAAATGTAGCATTGCATCAGTGTCTCATCAATGGATGCTCTGCAGTGAATGGGTGCCGTCAGAATGAGAGTTTCAGCTTTTGTCTTCTCCAGATGTTCACTGATGGACTGGAGTGCTGTGGATTATTATAGTGATGTTTTTATCAGACTCTCATTCTGACGGCACCCATTCACTGCAGAGCATCCATTGATGAGACACTGATGCAATGCTACTTTTCTCCAAACCTGATGAAGAAACAAACTCATCCTGATATTTCTCATGTCTAGGTGAACTATTCCTTTAACACAGGTTCTCTACTAGTGAGAGGTGTTTCAATGTTCAAGAGGTGAAATAGCTAATAGTCACTGTGAAGACACGTAGCTTTGGAAAGTTCTTGGTTTTCTCTTGCATTCCTTCTTGTCCCAGGAGCTAGATAGACGCAGCTCACGGGGGGTTTAAAGGAGTGCGGTGACGGGTGTGAGATGTGTGTTGAGCTCACCTGACTGATGGTTGGTAGTTTGGTGAGCAGCATCTGGAAGACGTGAGGAGGCAGAGTCTGCTGGAGCACCTGAAGGAGCTGCTGTGGCTGGCCGCAGACGGCGATGGCGTTGGTCAGGTGATCAACACCCTTCTCATAGTCTCCTGAGGAACACATTTGGGTGTCTAGCACTTCATGGCATGCAGAGTAGATCTAGAAACCTTGTGACAAACATCTCACCCTGCGCCAGCAGCTCCTCGCCCAGCTGAATCTCATCCAGGAAAAACTTCTGCACGGCTGCCGCATCTTTAAGATCTGGCAACTGAAAGATAGAGCGAAACTTCATCTCCTTCATAAAGCTCTAGAGACGCTTTTAAAACTCAGGTCAAAGGACCAAAATGGTGTGATGAGGAGATTGAGGAAAAGTTTCCAGAAAAAAAAGGATCTGAAGCATAATAAATAAATATATATATTTTTACTAAACTTGATTTTTTTATAAAATGCATAAAAATTAAATCAAATATTTAAAATGAAAAATAAATATAAAGATTAAAAAAACAACCAACTAAAAAAAAAAAAAAAAAAAAAGATAAAATGAGATTTGAAGCATAATAAATAAATAAATAAAAAAGATCATTCTAACTCAACTTGATTTTTCATAACATGCATTAAAATTAAATCAAATATTTAAAATGAAAATATTTTTTTAATTAAATAAAAAATAGCCAACCAATTACATTTGTTTAAAATAAAGATAAAAATGAGATTAATACAATAAAATTGATTAGACAAAATAAATAATGAACAATGAAGTCAAACTAAATAAATATTAAAACAGAAATAAATTGATTAAAATTAAAAGATTAAAATAAATAATAAATAAAAATGAGACATAACTAACTAAATTGTTTAATATGTATAAAGAACAAGAAAAATAAAACAAATGCTTTAAAAAACGTAACATAACAGTAAATAACTATAGTGACAGAAAATAATAATATATAATAATGTAACGTAAAATATTTAGTGCTGTCAAAATTAGCGCGTTAACGCATTCGATTAATTTGAAATATTTAACGCGTTAAAAAAAAATAACGCAATTAACGCGGTTGCAGTTTTTTTTTATTTCCAGTTGTGGCCTATGTGTGTTCAACGTGCAAAGAAATATGAATAAGACCAAGGAAGGACTTTTAGACGGAAAGTTTCAGTATAAAACTCTGCCGGATTACTCTTCAATCTGCCACAAGAAACAGCAACATTAAAATCATGAATTCAAATGTCATTGTTTAAAAAAAAAAAAAAAAAAACAATGACTGTAACAGTGCGTAAACCAGACCTTTCTGTAACGCTAACGTTAATAAGCTTAAACGAAAATAAGGAAATAATTGTGTAGCGGAGTATTTTTTGTACACAGTGCCGCGAACTGTCAATCACTCCTGTACGCGTGCATCACTGTCCTCCCCGCAGCTGCAGCAACTTGCGCTCTCTCTCTTCATCAAGCTTTAAAACAAAAAGGGGACAAAAAGATCATATTGTCTTTGTGCATGGGCTATAGATTAATTAGATAACTTAATATCTAAATTTGTGCCTTGCCGTCTACGGTATTTTTTTAGAACTTAGAAAAAAGATGCTGCAGCCAATGAGCATCCAGCGAGGGCTGCAGGACGACTCAACCTCCGCAGACAGTTTTTAATGTTTATCAGACAATAAATACTCAAGATTTTGCTTTAGTATAACTCACAACGAGTTTCACACACCTTCTCCGGCCACGTTGAGTTGTTGACACTTAACAGTGGGAAAGCGACACATGCGCTATTCACTTGTGTAACTTAAGGGTGAATGGGTAATGTAGTTTCTGCTCTGGGTGGGATGAATTAGGAAGCTTGCATTGTGAAGGGCGGAATTTTTTTGCAGTCCACTTAGAATTCAACATAACAGAAATCATTTTTGTTTTTTATTGGCATTGATTGTTTTGAAATTCAAATGGTACTTACATGCCTGTGTTTTTATTTCTGTAATAAATATGGCTTTCAAGCCAACAGTTAATTTGGAGGATATTGATGGTTTATTGCAGGTATGTTGTTTACATGAGAAAATCTGTGTTACAAGTTAAACAAAAATTCCAATAAACAATCATATTTTGAATTTAAATAGTTTCTTTGTCTTGAGTTTACATTAATTATTTACATTTTACATTTACATATCCAAAAAGTTTCAGTCTTTTAATTGCGATTAATCGCGATTAATCGCGATTAATTTTAAAAAATTGTGCGATTAATTAGTTAATTTTTTTTAATCGATTGACAGCACTAAAAATATTATTTTTAGCATGAGGTTGATCATATTTGGGGTTCTGTGGCATTTAATGCTTAAAAAAAATGTAATGGCAAGATTCCTAAACATCTAAACGTGATTCAGATGTTTGACCTACTTCAGCGAGTCCAGATTTATTCTGAGCAGCTCTCTGCTTCTTCCTCCCTAAAAAAGAGAGAACAAAACAGCACATCAAACTACAGATATCTATATGTATTCATGTTTAATTAACATATTTAATGCACAACGCATGATCACCTTATGATCACCTTATGACTCACAAGTGAACCATTCATACGAGTCATTCAAACGAACCGATTCAATGAAGCATTCATCGGGGGTCAAAATGTCTGAACGAGACTGACCTGTTAGTTATTACCAATCTAACATTGTTGGGAAGCTACATTTATTTTATAATTTAATTACGTAATTCCCCAACACTAGTAGTCTGTAATCTAAACAGCAGATCAGTGAATCCAAACTAACCAGCGCGCGAGTAATCTTTGCCGATCACATGACTCACGTTCACGCAGTCTGGTTCTGAAGTTCGGATCGCTGCGTCGTTTTCTGTCGAAATAGATACAGTACCCGATGAAGATAGCGCCGCAGACCCCCGCAGCGATCGTGCTCGGTTTGCTGCCCATCATCGTGGCGCCGTTAACGGTGATCTGCTGCGGCGTCTGCAGGACACGTGCTCACACAGCGGAGGAAGGACCCCTCTGGGAGTGTTCGCTGCAGACGCCTGAAAGATTCTAAGCATCTTCACAGAATATATTCAGAGAATGTTTCACTCTCACTACACTTCCGGCTTCTGAACTTTTAATCATAGTATTATATTTATTTTTCGGTTTTAAATTATGTCTGATTTAACGTTACATTTTGAACATCTAACAGTAAACGGTTGCGCGGCACAGTCTTTAGGACACACACACAAACACAGAGCGGTTATAATGTTTGCTAAGCACGGTCTGTGGCAGACCTTTCTGTCAGGACAACAATTCAATAAACAGGATAATAAAAAAAGACATATTTCGCAAAGGAAATGTTTCCAAACAAAGCATGTTGTTGTGCTCTGCAGCAACACACATTGGTGTTTACTGAATAAATTTGCTTGAGTAACTTTTAGCTAACTTTTTTTCTGAATGAATCATCCGTCTCAAATGAATCCATTGATTAAATGACAGACAGACTCACTCATTAAGGAAGTGGCATGCCGCTACCTAGTGGCAAAGTACCATTCTAATTTTTTTCATAATTTCATATTTCTGTACTCCAAATTTTATATTTTATACATTAGCCTCATAAGATTATTTATGCAATTTGTAAGTGCTGTGTACGTACTCCTTCAAAAATATAAGTGTATAGAGCCCTGCGTTTGTAATTATACTTGGCATTAAGTGTACATAAACACAGAGATAAAGTCCTTTGACCGGTGTATCTTTGTAGAGTAAGAGTATGTCAGTGCACTGCTTAATGTTTGCTTCTTATCCCTGTTCTACCAGGAAGAGTGTAGCCAGTCAGGCTTGATTGGCAAATAAAATAAAACAGAGACAGAGACTAAAAAAAAAAAGTGAGATAGAGACACAACATCAGCATATGTGTCAGGATACAAGGAAAAAAAAATTTTTTTGTTTGTTTTTGTACATTTTAAACAAGGTAAATCTTTCCGATTTATTAAAATAAACAAACTCTTAGAAGAAAGGGATCATTGGGGTTCTATATAGAACCATAGGGTTCTTTACTCAACTCCAAAGAACCTTTTATGTTAAAAAGGTTCTATAATGATAAGAAAGAACCCTTTTGCCCACAAAGGGTTCATATCTTGAATTTTGTGATCATTCACATGCATTCATAAACGCATTTGAATACACCGAATAATGCAGTGAAAGAACACACTCAAAATGCACACGCGCACTAGTATGACTTCATCATTAGCCTAGATGCCTGCACTTTTTAGGCACGATTTGTTTAGTTTTTTAATATACTTGATACTGTTAAAAGGCACATCATTAAAAAAAAAAAAAATGTGTTCACATTTCACACCTAAACAAGCGTGGAAAACGTAATTAGAACTAGCTACTAAATTAGTTAAAAATGCCTATCCATATACAGATATGATTCGCGATCCCGCTACAAACTCCCGAACTGACTCAAATGATTCGCGATCCCCAAACTGACTCAAATGATTCGCGATCCCGCTACGAACTCCCGAACTGCTTTAAATGATTTGCGATCTCCAAACTGACTCAAATGATTCGCGATCACGCTACGAACTCCCGAACTTATTCAAATGATTCGCGAACCCCAAATTGACTCAAACGATTCGCGATCCCGCTACTAACTCCCGAACTGCTTTAAATGATTTGCGATCCCCGAACTGACTCAAATGATTCAACATCCCGCTATGAACTCCCGAACTTATTCAAATGATTCGCGAACCCCAAATTGACTCAAACGATTCGCGATCCCGCTACTAACTCCCGAACTGCTTTAAATGATTTGCGATCCCCGAACTGACTCAAATGATTCAACATCCCGCTATGAACTCCCGAACTGATTCAAATGATTCGCGATCCCCAAATTGACTCAAATGATTCGCGAACCCGCTTTGAACTCCCGAACTGACTCAAAGAGATAAATAAACAGCAGATGTTCATGTTAACAACTTCTTTAACTTGAGCAAAGGCTGCTAATACAAATACATTTGTTAATAAAGTAAATAAAATTAAAACATGAATGTTTTAATGCTACTGAATAAAAATAAACGATCCAATCGAAAGTCTCTGCTCATCATGACAGGACCTGGATCAGTGAGCTGCGTCTCGGGCTAATGACAAAAACAGCACTTGTGTAATATTGCTTTCGCTGCTGGTGTGATATGCTAGAAATATAAGAAAAAAACTCCTAAGTATTTTTTTTTTTGCCCCAATATATAGAACTGCATTCATGGAGTTGTTGCACCGAATCATTTGTAAGTGTATCATGTGTAAGATGACGTACAGGTCTGGGGGCGGGGCCAGTGCATTAACTGCGTTAAAATATTTTAATTGATTATATTATAATATTAAATTTAAGATAAAATGGTAAACTGACAGCACTTATAGATATATATATATATATATATATATATATAGACACACACACACACACACCTAGTAGATGAAGTAACAAATAAGCTGGTTATTGTACTAATTTCTGTTCCAGACTTAGAGGTTTTCTATTCTATTATTTTGTTTTGCATTGTTAGTTATATATTTGTTCCGTATGGTCAGAGTCTCAGGTTGTGCTGTTCTTCAGAAGATATTTTAGATTAAAACACAGCAGCAGATCACTAGATTTAGGATTGTGATCACTCATCTCTGATAGGAACCAAAGTGGACATTCAAGGTCACAAACTATGGCATTTAATTCAAAGGCTTTTCTGCTTACATTTGTACAATAAATTACACACGGTCCATCTTCTGATGAGCTTAATAAATATGATAGAACTTCCCGTTAAGCTTTGACTCTTTCTTTCTCTCTCTCTCGTCTTTACAAACATCTCTGAACATACTTGTAAAGATCCATAAAACTTTACAGTTCATGTACAGATTGGAAAATACCACATTTAAAAAAGAAAAAAGAAAAGAAAAAGAAAAACCTGGTACAAGCACAGTCTTAACGGAAATACACAGACGAGAACAAAAAAGTATGAAATCAAAACTAACCTCTATGCAAGAAAGAAACACAAAGGCATGGATAAGAAAATGAACAAGCTTCTACTTTCCGGATGTACACAGACACTACAGTTAAAACAGTAAAACTGTACAGAAACGTACATGGTATTAACAGTGCAAGATATTAAATAGCTTGACTCAAAACACACTTCTCAATATACAAATGTATAACAAAGGCATACAATTACATACAAGTGCCAAACGCTACAGACCTTCAGGTTATGATATAAGAGGGAGTCTATACAAAAGGAAACTCTGGAGATCTTCAGCACTTTTCACATCGTAACCCTTTCCCTGGTCAGATGGCGCAGGATGAAACCACCGAGGGTTCAGAGATGAGAGGAAGAGCTTCTCTTGGTTTTACTTTTAAAGCAGTTATTCACCCCAAATGAACATGGACTCATCCTCATGTCTTGTTTTCTTGGAGCGGCTGTTGCGCTGTATTGGAAGTCATATTAAATCAAGATACTTTCCATTTTTAAGTTTTCTATTTTTTTTTTTTTATTGCAAGATTACATCTAGCGATCCTTCCTAATTTTTTTTAGTCTTTCTTATAGAATTCTGAGTTTGTGTCACAATTTTGACTTTTTGAGTTCAGCTTATTGAAATTATGCCGTTTTCCTAATTTTTCTAAATTTACATCTCACAATTTTGACTTTACGTGGAATTCTGAGTTTGCATCTGACAATTTTGAGATTGTCACAATTCTGTAAAATTTTTTTTAATAAAAATCAGAAGTTTAAATGTAGCATTTCTGATGCATTTTTCTCAGAATTCTGCGTTTACATCTCGTATTTTTGAAGAATTCAGTTTCTCACAATTTTATTTTTTTCCTGAAAATAGAGTTTGCATCTTGTAACTTAGATTTTTTTCCTCTTATTAAAATTCTGAGTTCACAATTCTCTAATTTTTCTCAGAATTCTACATTTTGCTATTTAGAAAATTTCCCCCTTGAAAAACTGAGTTTGCATCTTGCAACTAAGCCATTTCTGTTTAAAAGATTTAAAATATTATTTCAAATATTTTGTCATCTCACACTTTAGAGTTTTTTCTCAAAGTTCTAATTTGCGTCACAATTCTATCATTTTTTCTCAGAATTCTGAGTTTATATCTTGTAATTCTGATGTATTTTTCTCTAATTCTAAATTTACATTTTGCAATTTGGACTTTATTCTCAGAATTATTAGTTTATTTCTAATTTCAGTTTAAATCTGCAATGTAAACATCCTCAAAATTGCGTGGAAAAAACCCAAGTCCCAGTTAGCTCTTATTTTTGTATATTGTGGTGGAAACAAGCTTCCTCGGATTGATTTGTGTGAGAAACAGACTGAAATGATGTCGTTTTTAGAGACCGACAGATGTTGTAGGAAAAACAAACATCGTTTGTGTTTCACAGGTCAATTTCATTAAACGGTTTTGGAAGCACATGAAAGCATTTTCATTTTTAGGTGAATTACTGCTTTAACCCACAGTCCACCCATCACTGCAAGCACAAGCCACCAAACCAGCGGAGCGTTTCCCAGTGGCCTACACTCACGGCATTGGAGAAAGAGGCGGGAAATGGAAACAAGGAAGACATAAACACACAAAGGCTACGTACAGAACAGAACGGCATCTGTCATTGCACACGATCACAGATGAATCTGCCATTGCACTTCTGAATACTGCCACATTAACCATTTAAACCCCACAGGGTCTGGATAGATTTCAGTAGTAAAATACACTTAGAATCCTGGGTGCCAGAAAAAGTCATCAATTCTCAAATTGTCAACAATCATAATACATTTCACCTCCAGAGATACTGAACGCAAACTCCAAACGTGAGCGCGCGGCTCAATAGCCCTTATCCGACTCGCTCGCTTCTCCATCGACAAGACAAGCTCATGAACAAACACAGAGGATCGAGCGGAGAACGATGAAGATGAAGGGCTGGTCAACATATCGTTCATAAGGCTTTCTGAAATCATCACAAATAAAACAATGGACAAATTGGGATATAACATTCATAAGGCGTGATCTGAACCAAAACACATCCAAGTCAGATTTAACCCTAAAACTAAACTAATTTAATTGTGAAATCAATTTAAATATTCAATTCTCATCACTTTCAACTGTGATTCTCATAACTGCGATATGCCATTTTTAATGATCTATTTTATTAAACAAAAATATGCAAAAAAAATATTTCATAATGAAACCAATGTTTAGGGCCATTAAGATTTTGTTTTTTATTATTGCATGATTTATACAGAAATATTAATTAAATGTATAATTCTCAGTTGCTTCTTTAACAGTATATTTAAATACTATATATTTAATAAAATAATAATGTAATAATACAAATATTAATTAGAAATATAATTATAATATATAAAATAATAACTTAAAATTTTAATTTTAATTAAAAAAAATTCTAATTATTTTCAAATTTCACAATTAAAAAAATGAAACCTATTTTTAGGAGCACTGTTTTTTATTAATTGTGAAATTTATATACAATTATTTATTAAATGTATAATTATTATTGTCAGTGGTGTTTCTCAGGACTCTTATACAGTATTTAAGAAATCATATTAACAAAAGCATAACAAAGTTTGTTATTTTTTGTTATGAAATTGCCTAAATCATTTCAATTCTCAGTAATTATCATAAATCTCATTACTGTAATACAGTATTTTTTAAATGTTGTTTTTAATAAATAATCAAAATTTTAAAAATGCAGTAATTTTTTTTGTTGTTGCTATATATACATATAATATGTATATAAATAATTTTAGGGTGAAATATGACCTGGACAGACTCTTGATTCCTGTTATGATTAAAAAGAAAAGCAGACATTCAGTTTCATGTGAGTTTGGGCTCTGTTATGAAACACATATCTACCCCTGGATGACAGGTTAGCCAGCACTGAGCGTTTCCCAGCATTCCTCACAGGTGCCCAAACTGTAAGGCACTGCAGCGTTGACTGACCGTCAGTGAAAGTCCATGTTTCTAAACTCTGCCGCCTCTTTAACGGCCCGGGACCGGTGGATCTGAGGGTGAACTACAGTTTTCAGTCACTGCAGATGAATTCATATTCAAAGATAGAATCAAATATTCATAAATGGTCAAAAGTGAATGCGATGGGTTTGTAAAATGAACGGACAAACAAATAGAAATAGTCTTTGTCCTGTTGTCAAACCCGACCCTCCCACAACTCTCAGAAAGAAAGTGCACTTGAGTGCAATTAGCTTGCCAAGGAAACAGTTGTCGATATAAAATAGTGCTTGTTGCTGTCTGGTGGCTCTGGTTTCGTCCCGTCGCTGTGTCCGTCAGTGTCTCTGGGGCGGGTCGGGTGCTGGTTAAGTGCTCTGTGCTGCTCGCCGCCGGCGTCCCGCTGCTGTCACCTGCACTCCACAGACAGCCCCGAGGTCTGCGGCGCGCTGGACACCGTGGGCTCGGCCAGCGTCAGCATGACAGCCGCCGTCAGAGAGCTGGAGGACGGTGAGGATGAGGACGAGGACGCCGCTGCACCTGCTGGGACACAAGAGGGGTTCGGGTGAGCAATCATCAGATCATCTTGTTCAAGCTCTTGTTCTGTCCAGGCTGGACTATTGCAGTGTTCTCCTCCAGCCAGTTCTATCAAACCTTTACAATTAATCCAGAATACGGCAGCAAGATTCATTTTAAATGAGCTGAAAAGAATACACGTTAGAAATTTCCACTGGCTACCAGTAACTGCTCGCATAAAAATCAAGGCATTAATATTTACCTAAAAAACCACCACTGCCTCTGCACTGCCTTCATTACTTCAGAGTGATGTGCCTCTAGAAGCTTGTGTTCTTCAAGTGAACGAATTTTATCTATTTGTGACTTGACCCTCTAACTCTAGCATTCTGTTCTAATTCTATTTGATCTATTTGTTGACAACCCCTTTAACTCTAGCACTCTGTTCTAATTCTATTTTATCTATTTGTTGACTTAACCTTCTAACTCTAGCACTCTCTGTTCTAATTCTATTTTATCTGTTGACTTGACCCTCTAACTCTAGCACTCTCTATTCTAATTCTATTTTAACTATTTGTTTACTTGACCTAACTCTAGCACTCTATTCTAATTCTATTTTATCTATTTGTTGACTTGACCCTCTAACTCTAGGACTCTGTTCTAATTCTATTTTATCTATTTGTTGACTTGACCCTCTAACTCTAGGACTCTGTTCTAATTCTATTTTATCTATTTGTTGACTTGACCCTCTAACTCTAGCACTCTCTGTTCTAATTCTATTTTATCTATTTGTTGACTTGACCCTCTAACTCTAGCACTCTCTGTTCTAATTCTATTTTATCTATTTGTTGACTGGACCCTCTAACTCTAGCACTCTGTTCTAATTCTATTTTATCTGTTTGTTGACAACCCTCTAACTCTAGCACTCTATTCTAATTCTATTTTAACTATTTGTTTACTTGACCTAACTCTAGCACTCTATTCTAATTCTATTTTATCTATTTGTTGACTTGACCCTCTAACTCTAGCACTCTATTCTAATTCTATTTTATCTATTTGTTGACTTGACCCTCTAACTCTAGGACTCTGTTCTAATTCTATTTTATTTATTTGTTGACTTGACCCTCTAACTCTAGGACTCTGTTCTAATTCTATTTTATCTATTTGTTGACTTGACCCTCTAACTCTAGCACTCTGTTCTAATTCTATTTTATCTATTTGTTGACTTGACCCTCTAACTCTAGCACTCTGTTCTAATTCTATTTTATCGGTTTGTTGACAACCCTCTAACTCTAGCACTCTATTCTAATTCTATTTTAACTATTTGTTTACTTGACCTAACTCTAGCACTCTATTCTAATTCTATTTTATCTATTTGTTGACTTGACCCTCTAACTCTAGGACTCTGTTCTAATTCTATTTTATCTATTTGTTGACTTGACCCTCTAACTCTAGCACTCTGTTCTAATTCTATTTTATCTGTTTGTTGACAACCCTCTAACTCTAGCACTCTATTCTAATTCTATTTTAACTATTTGTTTACTTGACCTAACTCTAGCACTCTATTCTAATTCTATTTTATCTATTTGTTGACTTGACCCTCTAACTCTAGGACTCTGTTCTAATTCTATTTTATCTATTTGTTGACTTGACCCTCTAACTCTAGCACTCTGTTCTAATTCTATTTTATCTGTTTGTTGACAACCCTCTAACTCTAGCACTCTATTCTAATTCTATTTTATCTATTTGTTGACTTGACCCTCTAACTCTAGGACTCTGTTCTAATTCTATTTTATTTATTTGTTGACTTGACCCTCTAACTCTAGGACTCTGTTCTAATTCTATTTTATCTATTTGTTGACTTGACCCTCTAACTCTAGCACTCTGTTCTAATTCTATTTTATCTATTTGTTGACTTGACCCTCTAACTCTAGCACTCTGTTCTAATTCTATTTTATCTGTTTGTTGACAACCCTCTAACTCTAGCACTCTATTCTAATTCTATTTTAACTATTTGTTTACTTGACCTAACTCTAGCACTCTATTCTAATTCTATTTTATCTATTTGTTGACTTGACCCTCTAACTCTAGGACTCTGTTCTAATTCTATTTTATCTATTTGTTGACTTGACCCTCTAACTCTAGGACTCTGTTCTAATTCTATTTTATCTATTTGTTGACTTGACCCTCTAACTCTAGCACTCTGTTCTAATTCTATTTTATCTGTTTGTTGACAACCCTCTAACTCTAGCACTCTATTCTAATTCTATTTTAACTATTTGTTTACTTGACCTAACTCTAGCACTCTATTCTAATTCTATTTTATCTATTTGTTGACTTGACCCTCTAACTCTAGGACTCTGTTCTAATTCTATTTTATTTATTTGTTGACTTGACCCTCTAACTCTAGGACTCTGTTCTAATTCTATTTGATCTATCTATTTACTTGACCCTCTAACTCTAGGACTCTTTTAATTCTATTTTATCTATTTGTTGACAACCCTCTAACTCTAGCACTCTCTGTTCTAATTCTATTTTATCTATTTGTTGACTATAATATTGGCCAACACAAACTGAAAGAGCTGGAAGCACTCACTCTCTCTCTCTTTCTTCTTCATGCGCTTGCGTCTCCTGTCGATGGAGGCCACCTCAGATTTGAGCAGGAGGTAGTGATTCCTGATGTCCTGCAGTTTCTCCTGAAGGAACGCTATCCGCTCTAGACTGCTCATCTTCTCCAGGTCCGCTGGAGGGACAGGAGCCAAAGGGAATCAGCATCAAAAATACATCACTTCTCATTGAGAATGTGTGGCGGTCTGTGACACTTACACATCTGGAAGCTCCACCTGCCCCGGCCGTGGGAGTGATCCGGATCGCCGTGTTTGTGGTACTTGTGGCCTGAGGGGGGCGTCCGCTTCATCTCGCTGCTGCTCTTAGATGTGGGGGATTTGGCAGTGCTCTCGCTCATACACTGGTCCTCACTGTCACTGCTGTGGGCTGCAGCGCCACCCGGAGGAGAGGAGAGGAGATAGACAAACGTGAAACCTCTTAATGAAAGCTCAAGTGCTACATTAAACATTTTACATTTGTCTTTACATTTGTGACCCTGAACCAAAAAAAAACAGAAACAAGAAGGGCTGTGAAAAAACATAAAATAAAAAACAAAAACAAACAAACTATGCTTGAGTTTGATTTAAATAAGTCTTCAGTATGTGTGAAAGTAAAGCACTCAAGAAGGGCTTCCCAAACTGGGGTTTGTGCTAATAGTAATTATTAATTCAAGCTTATTATAAATAAATAAATCAATTGTTAAACTATTAATCATTTTTACGTTTTATAATTTAAATAATTTTACTAAAATGCAATAATTCATAAAGAAATATTTTTACATAATACATTTAATAATAAATATTTAATGATAATATATTAATATTTATAAATATAATAATTATTTTATTTGCTGCTAAATTACTGAAATAATAATACCACAGCTGATACTAAAAAGTAAATATTTTAAGAACCACACTTTCTATGAATGCAGTGAAAGGTTGAAAAACTGCAGTTTATTTTATTATTATTGTATTAAAAAAAATGTTTACGGATGCCTGATTTGGGAAAATAGAAAAATAATATTGCTATTCAATATGCTATCAAAATTAGGTTCAGATTTACAATATTTCAGGTTTGCTGCACTTGTTTGAAGTGATAATAATAATTACCACTACTACCACATACAAATATAAAAGTGACTAAATAAATAAGTAAATGCTATTATTGTATATTTTAGGAAAAAATTTTAAAAAAAAATTAAAAATCATTTACATACTTTATTCAGCTTCATTTTCAAACATTAAACAATCAAACCGTTCATCTTGATTATAAATAAAAAATACTACTACTAATAATAATAAAAAAAAAAATGCAGAGCCTTTAAACATACCCATTTTTACAATTTTTTTCTTATTACAGGTACGGGAAGATTATTGGCACATGTTAGCAAATAATGTAGCACTAATATTAATATTACATTACAATAATCTAATCAAAACACAGCACTGAGAGAAAAGTGTGCTGAGAGTTCACATTCATGTTTAGATACAGTGTGAATGCAAAGAGAACTAGACTCTTACTCCACAAAGATTGAGAGGACTTCAGTGGAAGAAAACCGAACCTTGGGAATCTGTTTTGACTGGCAGCAGAGTGTGAGCAAACCATAACTTCATTTGAAAACAAAATTAACACTTAAACTGAGTTACTGAAGTCACCGAACTCTTACAGCTTTTCATCTCAGCTGATTTACAGAACGATGCTGCACTGCTGCAGTAGACTGAAAACATGGATGCGCAGAGACACTTGAACACGCTCACATCTCTGCAGGAATAAAACACTGGAAGGACTAGAGAAGAGCTGAATTACACAGGAGCTGCTTAAAGCTCTGCTGAAGCTTATCAACGCTCCACTGACATCTATGAAAAAGCTCTTCAAGCAGATGTCGATTTCGGTTACCTGGTTTGCGGTTCTTCTTGGGATGTAAGCTCAGGCCTTTATGACTGCGCTTGTGTTTCTTTGATGCTCCGCCGCCTTGAGACTCCTTGTGCCTCTTCTGACTGGATGCGGCTGTGACATGGATGAGAACGCAGTCAGAAAATGCATTTCTTGTAATGATGATGATTTTCAACATGCCGTATCGCCCAGGCCTAACTCATCTAAATTAAAGTTGCAGCTATCTCACAACCCTCTCATATAAGCACTTCTCAAAGTGGCTGTCTGTTGTTATTTTTTTATTGTCATAATTTTGTCACTTTAGTTTCATTTTGTACTGTGAAACTGCAGCCTGGGCCAGTGTTGCCCCCTTGTGGAACAAATTATTAATGCAAAACCAAGTCAATGCGCATGTGTGACGTAAACGTATGCACGGTAACCAAAAATCAGGTGGTTTGCTTAGTATATGCGTACGATGGACATTTTTTACATTTTGTCATAGTTGGGTTAACTTCAAAAGCACTGAATGGGAGAGTACCACAAATATATTTTTTTGCATTCCCATTTGCTCAAATTGCAAAAATAAAAAAATACATAAGTGTTTATAACTTAAATGATTATTTTTTATTTAATTTGATGCAAAGGTGATAGAAATACAAACTATATTGTTATAAACATACATTCATAAAAAAAAAAGAATCGAAATATACGATGCTGACAAAACTTTATATTAGTGAAAAAATTCCTCAACAATTACTGAAATTAAACCGTCTTAAACTTAAATTAAACTTTAAACTTAAAGTTAGAAAAAAAAGATACAAAAGAAAGAGTGCTTTTTTTATGCAGCATACTACAGAAACTAAATAATCACATGTAAAATAAACCAGCATTGTCTTCACTGTAAGAATTAAACTTGCTTTGTTTCTTATTAAAGTTACAAAAGATCTTAAGTCAAGAGCAGTGAGTGATTTTCTCTGTCTTTTGTTTTGCAAGTTCTTTCGTGCTTTTAAAAACACGCACATATCTAATAAACATTAATAAATCAAGCACATCCTATTTTGCGAAAATCATATTACATGATTTTACTGATTTGCATGTTTAGTTTGGGCTTTTATGGAGGAGCAAAACCTCACCGCTGAAAGGGGAAGGAATGGGAATAGGGCACAATAATCGTTTTCTCAATTATTGGATTTTCATAATCGTTGGAAGCTGAAATTGAAACTCAATTACGATTAATTGCACAGCCCTAAATAAAGTATACTTTGGGCTTCAGAGACATGCATATGATGTAGGTTCTCAAAGTGTGTCACAGGCTCCCTCTAGTGGTTCACAGAGGAATCACTAAATTAAATATAAATTAATGTTAAAATACAACAGATTTCAGTTGAATTTTTATTGTTTTACTTTTAAGTACAGTACAGTTTTTATTTAACTTTCAGGTCAAAAATAATTCTTATTTGGAATAAAACCTGTTTTTAATTGTACAGAGGTGTATCTGTATAATTAGGCCTGCTACACTGCTGTGTTTTAATGTTGGTCATTATAGTGGTACTTGGAGAGCCAAATATTTTCTGAGGTGGTACTTGGCATTAAAAGTTAAAAACCCTCTGATGTAGGTGACAGTACATACCTTTATTTTTCTGCTCGCTCTCCAGCTGGCTGCAGTTACTCATCGTGAGGCTACAGTTGCTGTTACTGTTGCACGACAGGTTTCCATCGAAAGCCTTGGAAGGGGAACCTGCCCCGTCTTCTTGAGGAATCTCCTGGATTTCTCCACCCATGCTCTCCACCTCCACCGTGCTGCTGTCGGACTCGCTGCGCCCCCCCGCCTGCTCCTCCAGCAGAGCTCCTGTCGGTGAAGAGACGGCTGGAGGACTGGTGGGCGGCGACGGCGCTCGGACCTCGGCGGGTCCTTCTCCTACGGCGGGCGACTCTGGTGTAGTCGGAGGCGTGTTGAGGACCGAGTTGGTGCCGCTGCTGGGATGCTCCTGCAGCTTGTCCTCGGCGATCTCCTCGTCCCGGGAGGGTTCGACACAGGGCTCGTCCGGAGCCGTTACTGCTGGTGGAGGAGAGTTGGCCGCCTCGGTATCAGAGTCCGAAAACAGCTCCTTTAGGGTCTTCTTGGGCCACTGGACTTGGATACTGGACCACACGTCCTTCTGACCTTTAGTACGACAGCCAGGCGATCTTTCTTCAATCCCTGTGGATATTTTGGCTCTTTTCTCTGGGATATCCCAGAATACCGAACGCCCGCTTTTATTTTTATCCTTCACTCCGTTGTATTTCTTTGAAGGCGAGCCCTTGGTTTTGGGATTTCCTCTTGGCTCTTCCTTGGTTTGTGGTTCTGTTGGAGGATCTGCTTCGTCTTCAGAGCTGCTACACGATTGAGCGCCTCTATCCTCCACCGGGCCTCGTTCTTCTAACTTTTTGGGCGAACTACTTGGCAACCAATCGCCTCCTCTGCAGCTTCTAGTTCTGCCCTTCCCTGGGCTTTTCAAAGGACTTTCACCTTGACCTCCAGCCTTTTTTCTTCTGCCGCCGGATCCTTCGAGCTCCACCTTTCTCTTGCTCGTTTCAGGGCTGTTCTGGACGCTCGGCTCCTCGTCTGCGGGAGCTTTGAAGGCTTCAGACGGGCTTCCGCTCTCCCAGTGCTGTGGCGTTAGCGGGCGTTCTGGAAGAACTGCTTTCCGAAGGCTCGCTCGTGCTCCTGGATGATCCTCTTCATCGAGATCAGCGTCACCATCGTCTTCTCGCTCGCTGTCGTCTGTGGAGCTTTCAGAGCCTGTGGGAAACAGAGGGATGGCACCAAAACTTTAGCTCTGTTCCAGTGATATATAAAACAAATGAAGCCGGTCTCCCACACCTTTTGGTTAATTAATTGTCATGCAATTTTTTTTTATTGCAGTATCACTGATATACAATTATTATTTTTTATATATATATATATTTTGAAAATATTGATTGCATTTTTTATTTTAATAATATATATTTTTTTTTTAGTTTTTGTAATTTTTGTCTAAATTATTTTGATTGTTTAAATGTTTTTTTTTTTTTGTTGTTGTTGTTTTAGGACTTCAACTTAAAGACAAAGGATGCATTTATTTGATTAAAAATACAGTAAAACAAATATTGTGAAATATTTTTACAATTTAAAATTGAGGATACATTAAAATTGAATTTATAAGATTTTTTTTGGTGATACACTTTAGGAAGCCAAATTATTAATGACTGTCATATAGTGACTCTGAACACAAGGAAGTATTTTAGCATTGAAAAATTGCACACTTTTTCAAGTAGGACTTGTAATGAAGCAGTGTGAATATACAGGTACCTGGAAGGCCGTTGAGAATGGATGTGATCTCAATGGACTTGACGGGCATCTGCTGGCTTCCTTCATCACCATACTCCTCCTTCGTGGAGAAAGCATCACTGCCGGAGTTTGGTTTGGACAATCGGTTGAAGCGATTTTTGGGTGAAGGAAGATCCACTGTGTCTGTCAATCTCTCTATTCGGTCTCTTTCTCGTTCTGCTTTATTCTGTGGTTAAACAAAAACAGCAAATTAACAAAGCATCCTCTCTACATATGAATATGCATAAAGAATACACTACAGTTTAAAAATGTGGAGTCAGCTGGATTTAATACTTCTATTCGGCAGGGATTCATTAAATTAAACTGCAAATATATACTGTTCCTTGAACTTTCCGTTCAAAGTAATAATACAATTAATCACCAAATCTCTGTACCTTTATTTTTTTGCGGTGCTTTATTTTAGGGACGTTCTTATTGGCTGGTCTGACGATCTTATCGGCTTTGATCCACTCGTCATACCTGTTCAAAGAGAAAGACTGGTCAACATTTACTAAACTTGACTACAAAACTCACAAAACTTTCTCTTTCGTTGCAATTGCAAGATGCAATGTACACATAATTAGATATTACATTGCACAAGTCACAACTGCAAGATATAAAATCACAATCAAGAGAACAAAAAAACACTGCGAAAGAGACAACATGACTAGTGTAAAGCACCAAAGCTGCAACAACGTCTTCAGAAGATCCTGCTCTGCTATTTTTATCAGAAATGTCCACACTCAAATCCAAATCTGAGATGAAAAACCTGAGTATGTCTGGACGACGTGTTCTTGTTTTAGGTGTTGTTCACACTGACAGCTATTTGCAATGGCAAAGCAACCATAATCATTCCTATTCAATGAGAGTTGGAAGGAATTAAACTCTAAACTGTGTCCTTTGGTTTCATATGGTAACTAAAAAACTGCCCTTGAGATGAATGGGAACGCTTACAGATCGAGCCCTGAGTTCACATGATCCATCTCCTTATAAAGAGTGAAAATATGTCTCTGATCATCCTCTTAGATGCAAAAAAAGAAGCCAAAAAGACTTCAACGTGTTAAGTACCAAATGCACACCTGACTTATTTCTATAAACCACCCAGAAACCTTTTTCAAAGATGATAAGAGGCTGTATCAGTCTATCACCAAGATCAACATTTTCCACAAGACGACACGTGAAACTAGAAAGCACCTCCTCAATCCGACGAGAATGGAAACCAAGACGAGTTCAGAAAGAAACAGTTTGATATTATTAATGCTGAGGAAGAAATAACTGCAAAAAAAATAATCACGTTTTCCAGGTTAGTGCATCAAATCTCTGACGGGAACTTGGTGGTAAACTAAACATCGATGAGCTGAAGTGCAAACTCTGCTTTGTTTTTGGACTATTTAATTACTTTTGGATGGGCAAAAAGTATTATTTAAACACGTTGAAATAAAAAAAAGCTGTGGTCGGTAACTTGATGTGTCCATCAAGCAGTAATACAGCGCAGCAGCAATGATGGATTTTAAGTTAAGTGGTTCCCCTGACAAAGACCCAAGAGGATTTTTCCACTGGCTCTTGGATTATTGCAGAAAACACCAACAAGAGTTTGATTCTTACACATCAACACAATCAGCTGAACGCAGGCTATAAACGACAGCAGAGTCACATGACATCAACGTGTTGAGTTGACGAATCTCTATTTAAACACACTTTCAATTAAAGTTTAGAATAGTTTGGCAGATAAACACGAGTAGATGGATTTTCTTGTTAGTTTGATGACGTTTAATGTCCCTGACATCCTCTGCAGTCCAGTCAAATCTTCTAAAAAAACTAAAAACCTCACAAGGTGGTGTTGCTGAAGCAGTTTGTGTCGAGAGTTAAGCGTTCACCAGTGACCTCATTTCAGACACTTGACCAAAAACACACTGATTTTGAGTCAAAGGAACCGGAAGTGCCAAAAGGTTGCTTGGTCTAAAAAAACAATGTGAGAATTAGATAGTATTCACAACAGACCTGATTTCAGGCTTTTACCCAAAAACCCATTCAAAAACCCAATGACATCGGGATGACGGAAATCGAAGTGTTAAAATAGTTGTTTTGGGGTTTTGGCTTACAAGAACAATGTGAAAACATACCGAGATCATGTTTGACAAACTTTATATCAGGCATTTAACCAAAAACCCATACAAAAAAAAAAAAAAAAAAAAAGACTTCAAGACCATGCTATTTGTTATGCTTTGTCCTAAAAAACATCCAAATATTTTGAGCTTGTGTTCACCACCTAGTTACACATTTTGCCAAAAACCCATTGACTTGGATTGACTTGATGGATTCAGAAGTGCTAAAATTCCTTGTTCCCAGGTTTAGGCTTACAAAAACATTATGAACATATCTTGAGCGTTTGTCCACCACTGGCCTCATTTCAGACGTTTAACCAAAAACCCAGTCCAAAACCCTCTGACTTCATTGCAATGCCAATGAAAGAGCTAAAAAGCTTGCTTCTGGGTTTTGGCCTACAAAAACTCTCAATCCCTGCAGACTGTCTGACTCCATTACCATAATCTGATCGGGGCTACCAGGTTTTTCGTCAATGCAAACAGATTAGGCGTGAGCTCCCAGGGTCCTGCCTTACCTGACGTTCCAGCCACAGTAGTGCACCAGGTAGAGCACCTCTCCCCCCTCCAGGTCTGACTCTTTCACAGTGGCTTCGTACGTCTTCTGATTGCGGCCTCGCCCATACCTCACCTGCACCTTCATCCCAGGAGGGTAACACTCAAACTCCTCCCCTTCCTCCCACTCCTGACTGCTGACATCCCTGCAAGAAAGACAATTCAGTACTTCCTGTTTCCTGCCACTAGACCCCCCCCCCACCCCCTCGACTGCCCTCCCCCCCAAAAAAACTCCCAAAGTGAGCTCGCTGTCTCAGCCTTGTGCTTCTGAAATCTAATTATCCTCATCTTTCCCTGTCGGATAAGTCTAGCAATCCTCCTGATAGGATGAGATTAATGAGGAAGACATTATGGGGTCATCAGCCGGCTGTCTGAACCTCAACCTGGAATATATCCAGAACTACTGCCTGTTTAACAGACATATTCCACCCAAAATTGAATCTTCTGTCATCAATTACTCAGCCTCATGCTGTATTTCTTATGTGGAACATAACTGTTTTTTTCCTCTGTATAATGAAAGCATATGGTGACCAGTAGCTGTCAAGCTCCAAAAAGTACAGAAATATATAAAAGCACTTCATACAATCTGTGCACGACATCCATGTGTTCTGAAGACAATGCATTTTGTACACTAAGCTCTTTTTACTTTCCACACTTTAAATATCCAAAACGGACTTAAAATCACTTTTTAGCTGGTTAAAATACTGTTTATTCAGTTAATAAAATATTATTATTATTATTTATTAAAAATATTTTATTAAATGTTTTTTATATTAAGTAAATAACTGTATACTAATTAAACATTTTATCTACATATAAATACAGTATTCAGTATATATATATATATATATATATATATATATATATATATATATATATATATATATATATATATATATATACAAAATATATTATAAAAAAATAATAAAAATAATGATTTTTTTTTATATTTACAAAATATACAGATGTTTTACCATTAACTAATTATGTTTTTATTTATTGTTGCAAATACACAGAATATATAAAAATATAAAACATTAATAAATAACTGGAGACTGGTGAAACATCTACAATAATACCATGAA
Source organism: Carassius gibelio (assembly GCF_023724105.1). Classification (NCBI taxonomy): domain Eukaryota; kingdom Metazoa; phylum Chordata; class Actinopteri; order Cypriniformes; family Cyprinidae; genus Carassius; species Carassius gibelio. Next base: position 2,938,499 of record NC_068408.1, on the reverse strand, counting down.
ATATTATCTATTAATATCTGCTGCTTGTTAAAAGTGCACAGCATTTTTTTAAATGCCCGTAAATGCAGAAAGATGTATTTTGGTCTACTAGTAGGGACTAGCTATTCCTGCTAACCAGCCAAACACTGAATGATCATAAAGAGCTTATAATTCCCTTTATGGTGTTTTTGGTCTTTTTTTGGAGCTTGACAGCATGAACATTCTGCTAAACGTCTCCTTTAGTGTCCCACAGAAGTCAGTCAGTCATATGGCTTTGGACCAACATGACGGTGAGTAAATGAGTTTTCTAACCTTAAAAGTATTTCAAATGTGACTTTGAACTTGAGTTCAGGATGTGTGCGTGAAACAGGGAAAGGGTCAGAGTGCAGCGAGAGGCACAGCGAAGCTCAGCAAGGGGCAAATCACAATCACGTTAGAGAGCAGAGAGGAAGCCACATTACACAGTTAGCACACTGAACCCTAGCGCTATGACCACATCGCGAGGATAGCTCTACCGAGAGACAACCCTGGTTAGTTAGCAGCAGACAACTCAACTAGGGATGCAACCACTGAGCTGGTGCTAGGCAGGACCCTGGTTCCACATGGTTATTTGATTCACTCGGAGCAAAACAAAACAGAAAATGGAGAGGGGAAGCATCATTGGGTAACCACCACTGCGGGATGATCATTGAGACGGCGGCGAAAAGCATCTACGAAGACCAGCTAACTCAAGAAGACTGGATTAGTTAGGCAAGTTTAATAATTCAAGTTGAGTCAATGCAACCAGATTTAATTTCTGAACTAAAGACCAGCAGTAGAGGAGGGTATTGTTAGAAATGTAATGGTTGTGGTTTTATATTGGTTCTGGCTTCTTAAAGTAGTAGTTCACTCAAAAACTAAAATGTGCTGGAAATGTGTTCACTCTCAGATCATTCAAGATGTAGATGAGTGTGTTCCTTCATCAGATTTGGAGAAATTGCATCAGTGTCTCATCAATGGATGCTCTGCAGTGAATGGGTGCCGTCAGAATGAGAGTCGTATAAAAACATCACAATAATAATCCACAGCACTCCAGTCTATCAGTTAACATCTGGAGAAGACAAAAAAAATTGAGTTTCTGAGAAACAATTCCATCATTAACGTGTTTTTATTTATTTTTTATTACTAAAATTGCTAATAACGCTTCCTCCAATGTAAAAGCCATCTGGTCTGAATCAGGAGAGAAATCTGCACAGATCAAGCACTGTTTACAAGCCAAAACAGCTCTTAACAAATATGTGTCTGTATTTTAATGTGAGAGACAACAGGAGATTTTCACTGAAGGAAGTGTTGTCAAAGATTATGGACTCATATTTTGGCCAGAAGCGAAGTTAAAACTTTTTGATGGATTTGTTTCAGCTTTTGTCTTCTTGTCTGACTGCAGCACTGTGGATTATTATTGTGATGTTTTTATCAGCTGTTTGGACTCTCATTCTGACGGCACCCATTCACTGCAGAGCATCCATTGATGAGACACTGATGCAATGCTACATTTCTCCAAACCTGATGAAGAAACTCATCTACATTTTGGATGGCTTGAGGGAGATTTTTATTTTTGGGTGAACTATCCCTTTAATGATTTCATGATTCAGTTAGTTCAGAGTTCAACATGACAAAACACCTGCAAGCAAGTAAAGTAAGCCATTAAACCAAATCAGTTCTAGAGCTTATAAGAAGAAGAACCATTTATGAGACAATAACAGAACAATAGTCTTCTATAATTCCATTACACTCTTTTAAAAAAACTAAAGTTCTATGAAGAACTTTGAAAGTGTTCTTTACACTAAGAAAAAAGGTTCCAAGAATTCACTGGAAGGTTCTTTGGGGAACCAGAAATGGTTCTTCTGTGCCTTTGCTGCAGAAACCCCCTTTTGTACCTTTATTTTTAAGAGTGTTTTTTTTTTTATTTTTCTTTCTTTGGAGACTAGAACAGCTTCTGGATTCCCAACCCTAACCAGACACAAATCTCTAATGATCTCAGCTTCAGGGTCTGTTCTCCTCCACAGAACACCTCACAACATCACAGCAGAACACTGAAGGCATGATATGAGAGAGCAGGAAGCGTCAGGAAACACTTTAAACAGCCAAAGGCAGCAGTGGTTTCAGTCCATCGCTTCAAAGTCACACCTGAAGAGTGGAAAACAAACCTAAAACACTCCAATCAGAGATTCGACTAGAAAACAGTGATGGAATCATTCAGATTCAACCCCCGGGTCTACTGACTTTATTTGCATTAAAGTGGCATTAAATTGATCAAGAGTGACGGTAAAAGAGTTTATAATGTTACAAAAACGTTCCATTTAAAAAAAAAAAAATCATCTGTGAACCCTGAAAAATAAAATGTTTCGTTTTCCACAGAAATATTGTGCAGCACAACTGATTTCTGAAGATCATGTGACACTGAAGACTGGAGGAATGATGCTGAAAATACAGGTATAAATTACGGTTTAAAATATATTAAACCACAAATGTTTTTTTTTTTTTTATTGTAGTAATATTTCAAAAATTTTACTGTATTTTTGATCACATAAAAGCAGACTTGGTGAGAAAAAGACACTTCTTTTTTTTTTATGTAAAAGCTTTTCTACCTGGTTTTGAATCTTATTGGTAAGAGCTTCGATCTGATGGAATGTGATTGCTGTTTTTATTCCGTCACAAGCTGGCTGTGATATAGTGGCTGTAATGTGTTATATTCTACAACGAAAGTTACTTGTGTCACATGATACAGATCATTTCAATATTTTCAAACAGACAGAGGATGAATAAATTGTGTGCAATGGAAAATAAGAACTGAGGTTTTTTTGGTTGATACATTTTCAAAGTAAAACACCCTGCCATTGGTAAAAAAAGGGTTCGAGAGAGAAAGCAAGCTAAAAAGAGCAAACGCTTCAGCCAACATGCAGTTTCATTAAAGCCATCAACGTCTCATCCGTCCTGCAACATCCACAAATAAAATCAGTGCAATATTTTCACAAAAACTGAGGTTTACCATTTGTTTAAGTGCTTTCATGATCGATAAATGTAATCATTCCATCCCTAACAACTTCTGAGTCACACACTGCCTCAACACTAACTTTTTTCTATATTTTATTATCTGTAGAGCTGCTTATAGCTACATACAACTCGTTTAATAATTGATGAACTTCACATTTATAAAACTGAATTGAGCTGAATACTGTTTTTACAGCAGAATCTGAATTTGTCTCACATTTGAAGTACTTTGCATCACTGATTCTCTGATTTTCCTGTTTATTTCAGAGAAGCCACTTCGAAACGATCTGCATTGTATTAAAGGGTTATAGAAATACTCTCATCTGTTTTTCTGCAATAACAAAATCTCCGACACAGGCTCGTTGGAAATACGTGCATCTACCGACATTTCTGCAAAACTCAAAAACACACTTATAGATATGAATAAGGTTGAAATGAACACTAGAGGCATTCACAATCGAATTTGGATTTGGATTTTTTTTGCCAGCCCTACTTCAGAGATCCACATGCACTGGTGCTCAGACAGGAAGTGAGGAGGGTTTAGGCTGCACCTACCCTGACAGATCTTTGCTATGGTGTTCCTCACACGGTTCCTCCTTCACGCTCTCAGTGACGGGACTCTGCGCTGTCGGGATGAACTCTTCAGCCTCCTCTTTCGAATCGTTCTCCTCTTCATCAGCGTGGTTATCCTCCTCCTCCTCCTCCTCATGTAAGCTGCTGATGTCCTCTTTATCTTCACACGGCGCTATGGATTCTGCATCCTCCTCCTGAGATCAAATAACACATCATTCTCACCCATATGTTCTTGTAATTAATATTATTTGACCCTAATTAAACTCTGCCTTCGCTTCATTTGTAAATGCTTTTTCGTTGTTGTTGTTGTTTCAGCAGCTTGTGTCGGGGAAAAAGCGTGACTCATAAATAAACATGAGGTCAGAGAATCCTGCTGAGAGATTAAATAAACAGCTGAAGATACTGGCTGTGCTTCAAATATAATAGTAGTGTACACGCAAATGAACACACATAATAAAAAACTGAGATACTCACAGAAATACTGATATAATTCATAAAAAATAATGCTATTGATCACATTAAATGAACATTAAATAAATTTAGTCAAGTTATATAGTCAAAAAATATATATATGTTTATATACACACGCATCTATTATGTGTGTGTGTGTAACATGTTTCAGGTAGTAGATACTTGTTGTACTCAATGCATGCAGCACAGATCTTCATGAGGGCTATGTTTAGTTTGTCATATCATGTTTCAGTACCTTGGACACATGCTGCACACTGGAGGTCTCTGCTTCTTTGAGGGCTTTCTCTTCTTCTTCTGCGCTGGATGTGCTTAAAGAGACAGCGTTTCCGCTGATGGCTGTTTCCTCCGCGTTCACCTCGCTCTTTGAGCTGGTCTTCTCGGCCGTCTTATACGGCAGATCCATGCGGAACGTGATCCCCGTGGAGGCGCAGAAGTCCTCAAAGCCATACAGATACCTGCAGGAGGTTCAACAACACACATTACCACGTCACATGACGCCGCTCCATGGTGAAACTAAAGTCGACTTATCACTGCACCTTTAACCATCTCATCGTTGTTTGCACATGACATCACCGATGATGAACAAAACGCAGCTGGAGGGCAGGAAGTGGTTTTTCTCTTTCTCCGTAGAAATCACTAGCAGAAACTCAAAATGCCTGTGTTTTGAGTCGTTTATGGACGCTCAAACTGAGAAAACCGAGAAACCACGCAGAGCTTTTATTGTGGAGGAAAACACGCTGTTCATTAGTGGGAAAAGTTTAAGAAATTTTCCTCCAGCTGCATTTTGCGCCTCAAAATATGTTGCAAACAACATATTGCTGACAGGTATATCAATAACAAATTGACAATAAAGAGTCTTCAGATGATCTGATCAATTTAGTAAAAATAAAATAATAAGCAATAAATAAATATTAAGCTAAAATACAACTTTGAAATTGTGGTGGCGTTATATAGGCTTTGAGCAATGCAGAGTTATTTTACATTTATTTATATACGATTGCAGTCTTTATTAAATGTTTTGAAATGGTTTTTATACTTTTATAATTTAAGTTTTAATTTGTTGCAATTAGTAATTGATTTTTGCACTTTTCAAAATGTATTCTTAATGATATTTTTTTTATGCAATTAAAGTTGAATTAATTTGAATTTAATTTAATTTTTATATTTTCTGTCCAGTTTGTAATAAGTGCTTCAGCGTAATCTAAATGAAAAATATATGTCGCCTTAACAAATAACTGAATTTAAGTTTATCTAATATATATATATATATATATATATATATATATATATATATATATATATATATATATATATATATATATATATATATATATATATATATATATATATATATTTTTTATGTCCAACTAGTAATTAATGCTTCTTAAACCAAAAAAATATATAAATGTTGCCTTGGAAAATAACTGAACTGAAGCTTTTTATTTATAATTTCTAGTTTATTTTATTTAAGCTTTAGCTCAATGAAGAAAACTGTTGTAAGCAACAATAATAACCCTAGATAGAAGAGACAGAACAGATGCGTTCAGTGCTTGTTCTCCTCAAATGTTTTGCAGCGAGCAGCTCACGGTCTGCTGTCACTGTCTTCAGGGGCTTATGAAGGATGAACGTACTTCCTGTAGGCACACTTGACGTTGTAACCGGCTGCGGAGTTGAGCACGGGGATGCCCAGATCCTGATACACCTGTTTCCAGACAGATCCGCTCTCGATCTGAAACACAGAGAGGAACACGAGTCAAAGCTGACACCGACGGAGCAGAAGAGCGTGTTAAATGAAAGAAAACTCACATTGTCGAATCCTCCGAGCTTCTGCACCAGCCGGTAGAGTTTAAAAAGATTGAGATTCCTGTAGCCCAGCACCGGGCGCTTATTGATCGGAGTTCCTGAGCAGAACAGTAAAGAAACCTCTTAAACACTCATGCATTCGGCAGATGCTTCATATAAAGTGACTTTTGAGATATGCATATCATCAAGCACTCCACTTTCAGTAACTGAAATATAATAAAATAAAAAATACTTTATGAAACTAACAGAAAAAAAAAAAAAAGTTGAAGCACTAAAATGACAAAAAATGACATGAAAATGAAAGTGACCAAAACAAACTTAGTAAGATATTAATAAATACTACGACAGCATAAAAAATAATACTGAAGTAACACCGCTCACCTCTGTCCTCCATAAATTTGTAAAGCTGCTGCAGGAAGTTGTCCTTCTCTTCTGGGAACGGCTCTACTTCCTCCTGCGTACAGGAAGCACAAACACAGAGAGTAGGGTGTCATTTAAAAAAACCGAGCGACTGACCAAAAGAAGTTAACTAAACTGAAGCTACTTAAGAGGACAGTATCTTTCATTATACACTTCTGTTCAACAGTTTTTAAAACTAACTAATAGCACAATCTAGACAAAACAAAAACAGCTCAATCCAAATAACGAAGCTGAAACCAATTAAATGAACTGATTTGCTTAAATGAATCAGAGCTCCAGTGATTCATTTGCAAGAGAGAACAAGCAGCTGCTTTCTGCAGAATTGGTAAAGCTGCACATAATAGGACATAACACATGAGCCATGCACTGTTTGGCTGCTACTTGAAGGCAAAAATAGCTTGTGTCTGGCCGTGGTGTGTTTTTCCTCTGTAATCTAGTTTATGTAACTCTGACTGCACACACACACACACACACACGTCAGAGAACGGTGAAACATGTCATCTCACACACAAGCTGTTCATTTCTCACTAATCACACCACTTTAACTGTAAGAGCTGTAAGAGCGCCTCTATATCAGCTCACGCCAACATTAACATTAGATTCCCGTTCAGTCAGATTCAGTTTATGGACACTTGTTACACACAACAGAAGAAAAATTCATCTTCGCTTATAATTCAGACTTTTTACCCTCAGAATTGCGAGTTTACATATCGCAAAATTAATACTATTTTCTGCCAAAAAAAATATAATAATACAGTTTAAAGCTTGCAATTCTGACTTTTTTTCTCAGACTTCATTCTAAGTTCAATTTCATTTTGTTTTTACCACAACAACAGGTCATTTTTACTTTGATCTCAAAATTCTGACCTTTTTCCTCGCTATTTTCTTCTCATAATTCATTAGTGTTTTTTGTCTACCACAGAATAAACAAAGCTAATTGCTACTTTATTACTTTTTATTTTAACCTCTCTTTATGCAGTTGCAGGTTTAACTCTTGCAATTCTATTTTCTGTCAAAAATATGAGTTTTTTTATCTTGAAATTCTGTTGTTGTTTTGCCACAAATTGTAAAATATATATATTTTTTTTCCATGTATAGATAATTTTAAGTTTATGTCTTATAAGTGAAAGTGAAAATACTTTTTCCACAGAATTCACTGTTTTTTTTTTGTGATACCATGATGATTTTTTTTGCCACAAAATATAAGATAACATTTTTAATCACAATTCCGAGGTTATATCTCACAAATGATCTCATAATTACAATTGTAAGTTTCTATCTTGCAATTTTGAGCGTATATCTTATATCTGACAGAAAATTGAGATCAAAAATCTGAGATAAAATAGTTTTTTATCAGGTGGCTAAAACAAGCTTCCATAGATCTTGAATATTTCGAAGTGCACATGCTTCATGATTACACATGCTGTTGTCACCTCTTCCTCCTCGCTGCTGGCCTCTTCCTCTTGTTCCTCCTCCTCTTCCTCATCTTCCTCCTCACTGCTGGAGCTTTCATCCTTCACCTCTGTCCTCCAGGTGCTGGGCACAGTGCCGTTACGCTGGAAAGCCCGCGCTGCATCTAACGCTGTGACACACACACACACACACACACACACACACACAGAGAACAGGTGTAGAATGAGCTGCCTGTGTCTGGAAATCCCTCTTTGGTCTGTCATCTTTTCCCACTTTCAACTTTCCGGCTGACCACTTCTTCAGAGGCCTTGGTTTAGGAAGTATTTAAACATTCTCTCGTTCCATAGGGATTTCAAAAACAGTGTTTGTTAAAGAGTTTTCAGCCATGAACCAAGCTTAGCATACAGAAGGAGAAAAATAACATTACAAACTTTGACTGAAGCAAAAAAGTATTTAAAAATCAGAAAAAAGAAAAATACAAGACACAAGACTGTACTTCACGGCTTTAAAGGGAAAAAAAAAACTACAATCCCATGAAGCTTTGCAAATGACAATCAAATTTGAGAAGAATAAAAATAATTGATTTAAAGATGCTGATTATGTATATAGGAAACACACACACACTTTCTATTTTTTCTTTTTATTAGTAAAAAAAAAAAAAATAGAGAAATAAGTCACATTTTATTATTTTATCAATGGAAAAAAATGAAATGTTTACAAAACCTTAAAGTAAACACTTAAGTATTTTTGGTAATATTTTGAATTAGATTTTATTTTTGTATTTTCCTGTGTTTTCATTTAAATTTTGCTTAAAGTTTCAATAATTTCGGTGTGCACTTTTATTAGTATTTTATGATTGATATTTTTGGAAGTATACGCCCTGAATCCCACTCGTTCTCACCTGGTTTGAGTCCTGCGTCCGCTTTAGGAGCTTTCTCTTCATCCAGCGCTCGAACGTCTTTCCTCAAAACTGTGTAACTGTAAGATCAAACACAACACGCTCATCTTTGAGTCTTTCACCGATCCGAACTCAACACACTGCTGTACAGAAGCCATTACGCTGCACATTTAACAGCTTACAAAAACATGAATCATCTACTTTTACAATTTATTCCAGACAGCCACCGAATCAGCATCATCACACTGCTTCTTAAATCACACACCAAAACCTGTCTCCTGGGAAAACAGCATGGGATTAAGAACCAGGCCGTTTCTCAGCACCTGATATGAGGCTCTCTTTATACGGAAAAGCAACCAATCAGTAAGTCTCACAAGCTAGCAACCATCCAGAGCACTATGATAAGAAAACTAAACCAGTTCTATCCATCATCGATCACCTAAAAATCATAGCTGGAATATCAAGGTTATGACTCAAATCTGAATCAGCTGCTGTTTTGGAGATTTTCGTGGATGTGTGAGGGATTTAAGAGGCGATTACGAGCTAGCACACATGTCTGTGTTTATGAATATTTATAAATCTACACGGGCCAGTGATGTCATTACTATGCCGAGGCCGACACTAGAGGGAGCAGTGAAGATGTGTTCAGAAACATGTGCAACTCACACGCCTTTCATTTTCTCCTATGCATTACAGTTCAATTCAGTTTTATAGAAAACAATACTGTTATTCAGCAAGGATGCATTCATTACATTGATCTCAAGTGACAGAAAAGACATTATAACGCTACAAAAGAGTTCTACTTTAAATAAATGCTGCCTTTTTGAACTTTCTATTCATCAAATAATGTTGAAAAATAAAATGCATCACGGTTTCCACAGAAATATTGTGCAGCACGACTTCGCTTTCCGCTCTCTGGCACTTTTAATGGATGCTTTGTGAAATCCCAGCTATAAACAGACACGATGCTGTGAAATAAAAGCACACGTGCTGCTTTCATAGCTTGACTTTTCTGCAGCTCGAGCACTAAAAGTAGAAGCACGGACTGAAATAACTTCATTTGAAAGTTACTCACAATTTTCCATCTTTGAAGGAGCGAACAAAAACGTTGTCTTTCTTCAGTGACACATCTTCATGACAGTCTGGAGAGATGACCTTTAGGAAATGAAGAGAGAAACAGAGCACGTCTGTGAGAAAACTGTATTTGATGTCACTTTAGTCAGAAATCATTTGTATCCATTTGAGAAGTCTATTTTTAACTTCAAAATATTTCATTAATTCTTATATGCAAATGAGTTACATTTCCAGTTGTTTGCACCAGTTAAGTTATAAGGAATAATTAATACTTAAAGGCAGAAGTCTCTTATGCTCACCGAGGCTGCATTTATTTGATTACATTTTTGTATTTACATTTTTTTAAAATATTAATATAATTAAAAAAACATTTTTTTTTATCTAAATATACTTTAAAATGTATTCCTGTGATGCAAAGCTGAATTTTCAGAATTATTACTTCATTTAAAATATATGCAAATAGATAACAAGTTATTTTAAGTTGTAATAATATTTTAAAATATTTAATGCATTTTGACTAGATAAATGCTGCCTTAAATTTTTTTTTTTATATAATAATAATCCTTTAGGTGAGTGTATATATATATATATATATATATATATATATATATATATATATATATATATTTAAGAGTTTATTGATTTTATTAACATTTAATAAAATCAAGGTATTTCTAGCTTGTATATATATATATATATATAAAATAAAAGACTTGGTGCACTTTGAGCATCCGTTAATAAGGACAAGATCCACATTCTAACAAAGCCTAAATGACATTAGCATTTTTAAAACCACTTCTACACCCATGTCTTTTCCTTTTATTTCATATCATGGTCATTCATTTGCTTTGTTTTGAGCCGTGAGGAGGAGTCAGAGAGCGACGCAGCAACAGCAGCAACAACAACAACAACAACAACAACAACAACAACAACCACCCACTGAGCTAGCAGCTACATTTAAAGAGACAGTGTCTGGTTCACTGTGACTCTGTGAATCATCAACTACTGCATGTGAACGAGGGACAGAGTCAGAGAGAGGCTGTTACATGCAGCTTCAGGAAGCATGAGGTTTAAAGGTGAAGCATGTTGTTTTCTGGATGCTATTACAGTGTTAGTGTGTTAGCTTAATGGGCCACTGTAAGTCAGTCTTTAATAGTTTGACGTCCTGAAAAGAGGAATGCCATGATGCTTTTAAAACACTTGTCTGTTTGTGTTTGGATGGGAGAGAGATTTTCAGAGATACCAGATGATTGGATATTTCATTATCACCACTCCCTCTCCTCGGTTTAAAAAAAAAAACGATGGCACAAGAACAGATTTAAATATATATATTGAAAAACTTTTTTTTATATATTTTCACAACATAGTTGGGAATCATCTTTATATAATGTTTTCTATGCAAAATTTTGTACATTTTTAATGAAAATCATGTTTTTTTATTTTTAAATAAAACGTTTTAAAGCCCCGATGTCCTCTACAGAGGAAACAAACAAACACTGAAAACACTACTATTAATATTTTTTGTTTTATACAGTATGAAATAAAATTTTAATATTACATGCAAGTAAAAAACATAGACAATATAAATAATATATTTATGCACAAAATAAGGATTTGAAAAAGTGAACGATTCAAATACAGCATAATTTGAATTCAGTGTAAAAAGTATATAAAGAAATTGAAATATACTTTTAAAATATACTTTTAATACACATTTATTTTAATATAATTTTACATAATTATTACATTTTCTATAATATTAGAATTATAATAATTATTAGGGATTATAACTGCGCTCCTGTACTCATGTTCAGACAAAGAAACACTGCCTATAACAGAACAACAGACAGCAGAAGGGAGTTATTAGAGATTAAGGATGTCTACAAGATATATATGCATGCAATTAATATAATGCTTAACATTCAATATTCATAGCGGATACTTATGTAACGAGTGGTTCCCAGCATTTTTACAGCAAAATGTCTTGTAATTACAGTACTGAGACGCTGCATTGGAGCAACTATAATGCTATTAAATATAATATGATGTACCACAGAGCACAAAAATTAACAGTGAAAGTAACAAAAACTTTTTGTTAAGTAAACTAACATTACATATTCTTTTGGTTTCTGTACCCAATTTTTTTTTAAATACAAATGCAATGATAAAAGAACAGATAAAAATATGCAATTAAGTTGCGATTAGTCACGAGTTAACTCATTACGATCATGCGATTAATCGTAACGTATATATATATACATATATATATATATATATATATATATATATATATATATATATATATATATATATATATATTTATATATATATATATATATATATATATATGCGCCTGCATATACACACAAAGTATAAATTTATACTACAAAAAAAAATTTTTTTTAGTTTGAGTATTTTATTTATTTTATTTTCACATAACTAATAATTAAAAGGATTTAATTAGCCTTTAATGTTTATATTAGTTTTTGTAATTTTAGCAATTAATTAATATAGTTCAAATTTAATGTAAATATGCTTTTTAGAAAACGAACAAACAAAAACGAACCGTAATATAGAGTTGTACTTCGCACAAAGGCTTGATCTTTGCTCTGTGAGCAGCAGTGGTGACTCACCAGCGCAGGATACCACGTGGATTTCTTCTTGTCAATCGTGACGACTCCATCCACACACACCACTTTGCCATAAAGCTCTTCGTTTTGCTGCTGATCGCCCTCCTCTTCCTCACTAGATGATGAAGATGACTCCTCTTCTTGACTGTGGTACAAGATCATGGGTTAATGTGTAAATAACAACACATTGAAAGGTGCTTGAGTTATATTAATATCCCCGATGACACAAGAACAGATTTAAAATTCAGAGAGAAATATCGCTGCTGATCTACACAACAGAATCTGTTTTTTTAAAAGCTGCAATAATAATACCTCATTTTACATTTATGCGATTGAAAAATGTAAGATATGACTCATGGAATCATGTTCAAATCACATTTGACCAAAATAAAAAAGACGACACTATATTTTGCATACAGAAAATTACATATATTTTTAGATAAATTAAAAATTAAGAACTACTATGATATTTTTGCATTACAACTTTATTATTATCTATTACATTTGTTTTATAGTACAATAATTTGACAATAAGACTGACTCAGCATATAATTAATTTTAAGGCAATTTGAAATTAAATGTAACATTGTGAAACAATATGAACTGCAATTAAAAGTTCTTGAAATTTAAAAAAAAAAGTTAATTATTTTAACCAATCAACACTTCCGTTTCAGATTCTGCTTTTCAATGCTAGTAGGGTTGCCATGACAATAAAGAAACAAACCAACAAAAATAAATCACGAAGTCGACCAGAGTTTCTTTCTTTCATCAAATTCAGTTCAATGACTGCAAACACACAAGTGCATCTTAATTTGGCGTTCAGACAGTGAAGAACCGTCTCTAATGGAGAGCCAGATAAAGCTAAACATGATTCAATCGACCCACTCACAGAACGATAAGCATCACCTATATCCCAGCGGCACAATAGAAGACGCTGCTTTTCTTTTGCTCGCGTGTTCTGATGAAGATAATCAGTAATTAGGCTCTGTGAGCTGACGAGCTTCTCACTTGCCAATACTGGATATGGAGCGTGACTCGACGGCCGCTCTCAATTAACATCCGACACTACAACTCACCGCCAAGAGAGCCAATCTTGTTAGCCTTAAACGAGCCAATCAACAGCCTGCATCACGAATAAACATGACCTGATAAACCACAGGGACTCCTGCTCACTCAAACCACCAAACAAATCCAAGAAAACCTGCACTCGTGTGCAAAAGACTCTCGTCATAGTTTTTCGAAAAATAGAAAATACCAAAAAAAAAAAAAAAGTGCTAATTACATAAGAAAAATAAACTTTATGCAACTTTTACATTTTGCAATTTTGCTTCCAGCAATGGCACAAAAAAAAAAAAAATGGAAGAAAACTATTATTATATTATAAAACTATTATGAAATTATTAAAAGAAAATGAAAAAATTTAAACAATTAAAAAAAAATTGTGGTAATTTAAGAAAAATAAAAGTTAAAATACAATGAAATATAAATATTGCATGAAAAATTTTAATGAACATTTGAAATGAATAAGTACTAAAGCTATGTGGAAATATAAAAAAAAATTACAAAAGCACGTAAAATTACTCAAACTTAGACTAAAACTGAAATAAATAAAATAAATTTAATTCCTTAAAAAACACTATTACTATATAAATACGAAAAAAAAGAAAGAAAAAAACACTATGGAAATAAAGAAACTGATAAACTAGCAAAGATTTGCTAATTAAGAAGGAAAGATAAAGTTTATGTAATTATACATTTGGCAATTTTGCTTCAATCAGTGTTAAAAAACAATTACAACTATTATTATAATCTAAAATTACTTTTAAAATTAAAACTATTAAAACCATTCACGGTAATTGAAATAAAGTTGAAATAAAATATAGTGCACGAAAATATTCAACATTTTAAATAAGTCGAAGTTGAAGTACTATAATAATGAATAAAGCTATGTGAAAATATCAAAATGAGTACAACTTAAACTAAAACTAATATGAAAATACACAAATAAATGCACATTTAAAACATAAAAAAAAACAATTATACTGTATATATAAATGCTAAAATTAGTTAAACTGAAAAAATAGAAAGCTATATAGAAATACATATAAAACATAAAGGACAAAAGCAAATACAATTATTAAACAAACTAAAACTAAAATTAAAGCCAATTCAAAACATGAATGAATACTATAAAAGTGTAAAGATAATGTTAAAATAACATTGACGTAAAGTCAATTTAGCTTAATATTTCTACTGAAAGCAGGGAAAAATGCTTGTCAAGGATCCATGACATTATTTCCTCACTGGTGCATGTATCTTTATCAGACTAACGTGTCAATAACTTCCAGCAGCACTTTGCTTTACGTGATTCAATTGCAAAACATATTGCTAAACATAACACTCACATGGGATTGGAGCGTCGGCCTCCGCGGTTTCCTTTTTTACCGATAACAGGAGAGCCGAAGTGTTCGGGGTTCGTCAGAGGAAGCCTGTCGAGCGTCTGGAAGAGAAACAGACATGAGATTTACCAGCCAGTGCTAAAATATAAATAAAGCCCATAAAAATACTAGTGAAATATGAAATATATCGATTTATAATAGAAATTGTGAATATAACACAAAACAAAACACACACATACATCATGCAAGCAAAAACTTTAATTTTTTTATCCGATTAATAAAATTTAACTTTTTAATTTTTTTTTATATATGTTCAAGATCATCTGAGCGTATGTCTGAAAGTCTGTTCATCTTTAATAGAAATCAATCTTAAATGATATTAGTGTCCAGAACAGGATGTGATGTACAGGAGTCTGCTAGCGATCTAAACCAATGAGAAAGCAGAAAGCAGACTTGCCTCACTCTCAGCGAAGTGTCGCGCTCCTTTCAGGCAGAGAGACGAGCGCCTGAGGGTCTTCTCATCACCGTCATTAAACACTAAGCCCAGGAGAGAGAAAGAGAGAGGAGTTATCAGATGCACAAACACTCAGGACAGAGTTAAGAAAAGCCGGTGCTTTAAAAGAGCCGCCCACCGCTCTTCAGCTGTAATGAGAAACTCACAGTGAACTCACAGGCCTCCTTCTCAACTGAATCACTTATTGATTTAATCAGTACTCTGGTTCTTGATGCACTTCCGGCACAGTTTCTGTGTAAACGGCTGAAGAGAGTCCATTTCATGCGTTTATGAACAATAAAACTCTGAGTAAATCACCATTTGGCTTGTAGCTTCTTTAAGAGCTGCGACATACAATATGATTTAAATTGAACTGAAAGAACGACAGTCAGATCCAAACCATCTGCTAGAGAAACATCTGCTGTGACTCATCCAGAGCGCATCAAGTTCATTTTCTCTCCATGTGAAGATGCATGTGTGGATTATATTCATATTAAGACATCAAATATAAAATACATATGAGGCATGAAATCACTTTGTTTTATGTTTTTGTGAGAGATGGACACAGATCTCATTTATGATGCTGAGGGACACAAATCCTGTGATGGTTCTCACTAACATGCATAGAAAAAAATGGCTGTTTTAATTGTCATAGGTATATATTTAACACAAATACAAAATATATGTTGATGACTATTGTCACGGATCAGTGTGGCAAAAAAAAAGTCTGTATATAACATTAGTTGAATATTACAGAAATCATTAACCATATAAAGAATATACTACAAATAATTATTTTTTTACTTACTTTATTTTTAAACTAATTTAAAAAAAGTTTTCATTTAACTTAAATAAAATAGTAATATATATTATATAATATTAAAATATTTTTTTATAAATATACCAGTGTGCATATTATATACTAACACACTATTCTATTTATATTTATTTATTTAAAAAATGTATTAATTTTATATATTTTTTTTTACAAAAATGTAATTGACAAATATATATATAAATAAAATATTAATTATAATAGTATATTTATATATAATAACCTTTTCTTTAAATAATGCATATACATAAGTTAATTAATTATAATCCTCATAAAATAATGTATATTTTAATTATTGAGCCCTGAGATGATCTCAGATTGACTGTACTGCTCTCACATATGAAGCTATAAACTAAAGTAAACCATAAAACGAGGATGGAAGTGGTGTTTCCATCTCGGTCTCAGACACATAAGCAGCTGAAGACGTGCAGTGTTGGATGAGATGAGAGGAGATGTGGTGCTCTTACCGACGGTGTACAGACTAGCATCAGTGAGTTTGTTGATGGTGGCCTCCTGATAGACCCCATCTGGGTTCCTGGCTTCCACCACAGCGCCCACCTAAAACACACACACACACACACACACACAAACACTCGTATTCACAGGGTTTCTGCGCTCCTGACCAGCTGGAACTGGATTCATGCCCCAGCGGGTGTTAAAACACTCAAACTGGAGATAAACAGACTGACATTATCAGAAGATTAACGCTCTGTGAGGGACTCTCACGTCACCTTTACAGTAAAATACCATGGACATATCATTGTGAAGTAATGCTATCAGATGATTCTGAATGATTAACATATTCATATAAAGACACATTACACAGAAACCTGTCAAAAACATGTCCAGATCCGCCACAAAAATTAATCAATACAGTAAAATAACATGCATAAAGAAAGAAAGCTTATTTTAGCACCATTGAATTATTATTATTATTATTATTATTATTTTTTAATAATATTCTCTTGACAATTAATGTGATTAATATGAGTGTAATACAAAAATAAAAAGGTTTTCCAGTGCATGAAGAGAGCAAGCGCTATTAAAAATGTTGTAACATGTTGTAAGTTAATCTGATTATTAATATTAGTGCAATGCAAATTAAATTAATAAATAAAAAAAATGATATACATTTATACTGTATTTACATGTCATGGTAGTATCTGCTAAATACTGCCTTTATATAAAATTTCAATACAATTCTGATTTTCAATTTTATTGCAAAGATATTTAATAATACAACAATACTGTACTAATTTCTTATTATATAATTAATGTTTTTTTCATTATTAAGAACACTATTACAGTAACACAAATCAAATAAGAATAACCAATGAGAATTAAAATTAGAAATGTATTAAAAATGAAAATAAATTAATAAATTTTTTTTTAAATCAATATTTTAGGATATATCCAGATTTTTCTTCCTGCCAAATATAATTCAGTTTCCTCCTTTTTCAGTTTTTTGATTGTGAAGATCTTCAAATTATACAAACATTTTACCATAGTTTGCAGTTTTATTGCTTGTGTTTCAAGCGTGACAGATCAGACTTGTGATTCTGTGAATAAATATGTAGCTGTGAGTATTAATCTAGTCTGTTTTCTCCTCTTCCAGCCCGTGCAGCTCTTAAGACGTCTGCTTGTAAAGACACTCATGAGCACATTTGTTATTATTTCTCTCTGAAGGAGAATTGCTAAGCACTCAAAAAGCAAACAGTTCAGCCAGACATCATTGAGATGTTTTCTGATGAGCTGATGGCAGCCGGCGCAGAATAATTACTGTCATATTCATAATCACAGCTACAGATGCAGCGGCTGCTCTGCCAGGAGATGTTCAAACAAATGACTGAGCGAAAAAAGAGAAAAATATAAACCGCATCAATATGAAACAGAGGATTATCAGAGAGAAATCAGAGCGGCTTTATCTTGACAGATGTGATGCTTTTACTGTACGTGGAGATTCTTTAGTCTTATACAGCTTCTGTATCATACTGTATTTGATGTGCAAGGCCTCTAATGATGGACATAATCAAGATTCTGCTGTTAATCCAACATCACACAATCTCCTCCATGTCTTCTGTCCTCTGGTGATACTTTAGACTTTCTTTATCCAGTAAAAATGTAAAAAGACAGCAAACTGAAACTATAACCAGTAGATGGCAGCTGAGGAGCACTTAGTCCTTCATTTGCACATTTTTGCTTTATATTTTGATATTATAAAATCACTTTTATAAAATATGAAATCATCAGGAAATCAAATGCTGTCAAAGCTTTGCACTTTTCATGTGTTTGAAGTAAGAAAAGTCACAAAGTGCCTGAACTTTTGTTCAATTTGCGAGTGATTTAAAGTAAAGAGCGCTCCATTTTTATTCTCCGATGTTGTCCGTCAGTTCAGTTTAATACCATACAAAGAATAAATGGGACATTTAATGAGAGCAGAATATAATTTTTCATATTAAAATTAACTTTTGCACATTAGTGTTGTTAATAAAAGCAAATTTTGAATGCTTCCCAACTCCAGCTCCAGCCAAGAATACAAGAAATAAACGAGTAATGTTATTAGTAACTGTACTTGTTAATGCTAAACAATATTTTTTGATTAAATTAATTTAGTTTTTAATCATCAGGATCATTAACTGATGGACTGGAGTGCTGTGGATTATTATTGTGATGTTTTTATCAGACTCTCATTCTGACGGCACCCATTCACTGCAGAGCATCCATTGATGAGACACTGATGCAATGCTACATTTCCCCAAATCTGATGAAGAAACACACTCATCCTGATCTTGAAAGGTGAGTCAATTATGAGAAATGTTTCCTTTTTGCTTGAACTATTCCCTTAAGACACGGTGTCTTCTGAACCTGATCAAACAAGCCTGTATGTGTGCAGCAGGAGGCAGACCGGCTCTTACCTTCAGCAGTCCTCTGATGTGTTCATCGTGCACCTCTGCAGTGGACGAGCTGGGTTTGAAGGTGACCTGGAAAGAGCCGCACACAGTCAGTGAGGACAGTAAACATGGAAGGGCTTTCCCTAAAGGCCAAGACGCATCGATCGCTCATATCAGGCAGATAAACCCCACCAGAGCGAGCCCAGGGTCCCTGTCACTGAATCACAGAAGAGGATTACACTGAAAGTGGGGCGGACAAAACATGCTGTGCACGAGGATGGGATAAAAATGCAGGAACAAGATGTCATATTTCCATAAATACCCACAACACTGTGAGACGCCACAAATCAGGCTGCGCAAAACTGCAGAATTAAGACTCTGAATCTTTTGGATTCACAAACTGGAGTATGAATTCGACTGAAACGTTCCTGGAGGAAGTTGAAAGTGAATGACAGGAAGAAGATTTACTGAACTGCACCAATAGAAAAGCAAAACAACAGAGTTTAATGATGCGTTCGCTAGCAACACCAAAGCCACAGGTTCGATTCCCAGGTAATGCATAAACTGAAAACTGCAAAGCAAGGAGTTTTGAAAACATAAATGCATTAAAAGGCATAAATATAGAATTTAATAAGTAATCAAATAATGCAATTTTTTTTTCTTCAAGTAGAACATATTTTTCTGAATTGACTAATTCATTTTATGATTTTTTATTGTATTATTTTAATAAAATAAGAAGTTTTCTAAACTAAGTTTATTATATTTACATTATGCATTTAGCAGACACTTTGATAAATTATTTTTGTGATTTATTTTAATAATTTGTTATAATTCATATTTTAGTAAATTTTATAAATTGTATTATTTTATTTTATATAAAATAATATTTATTTTATAGATTGTACGTTACAACCCATCACGCACCCTAAGGTCACAAAACGCTTGACTTTTGGTCGTTCCTAGGATAGCAAAGTCCTCTAAAGGAGGTAGAGCTTTTTCACATTTGGCTCCCAAACTCTGGAATAGCCTTCCTGATAATGTTCGGGGTTCAGACACAATCTCTTTCGCCAAGCATTCGAATAATGTATCTTTTATTTGTGAGTGTAGTTGCATCTGATCAAATGTGCATTCTTATTCATTAGCTTGGGTTAAACTAATTTTACTTGGTTGGAACAGCAGCTATGCTAATGATGTCTCTATTTGTTCCTATGTTTTTGCCACGGGATTTACACAAGCTCCAGTCTGGATCCAGAACACCTGAGAAGAGATGATGCTGACCCTCAGAGGACCTCAGATGATGCTAACCCTGAATCAACAAACAGAACTAACAATTATTGCTAAATGTGTGACTGCATCATATAATTATTATTAATTATTAATAATATTAATAATGTTCATCATCTGGCTGACTAAGTCTTGTAATAATTTTTCTACAAATCCTGTCATTCGTGCACAAACTGACAGTCACCACTTATAAGCTACTACTAAATATTGTAGAAACAATTTATGGAAAGTTGCTTTGTAATGATTTGTATTGTAAAAAGCGCTATACAAATAAACTTGAATTGAATTTAATTATTTATAGTTGTGTTTTATTTCAGTAAAACAAGTTTATTATATTTGCATTTATGGTTTTAGTGGACCCTTTTATTAGTATTTTTTTTTTCATTTTTAAATTTCACATTTTCATGTTTTTTTTTTTCTAATTTATGGTTAAATAATTTTTATAGTTGTATATTTTTTTTTAATAATATAATATAATATTATTATATTTATTATAACTTAAATGTATGCATTTAGCAGACACGTTTAAGAATTATTATTTCAGATTTTTTTTTTTTTTTATGATTTCTTTAAGAAAATCAAACATCTTCATAAAATGTCTAATACTGTTCGGAGATAACCCCATAAACGGAAATATTAATAAAATGTAAATTCATTGATTATATGATTGCATTGATGTACTAATAATATCAGAAGGTCCATTAACTGTGAAGTCCATTACTCCAGCTCACAAGTGCTGTGTTGAGAGAAGAGTGTGTGTGTGTGTGTGTGTGTGTGTGTGTGTCTCGTCATCACAGGAGATAATAAATCTCACACTTCAGCTTCTCGTGGCAGTTGTGTCTGATGAAGCTCTGATCACACACAGACACAAAAAACCCTAATCACAGACAGAGTCAGGACCAGGACGCATGGAGGAATGAAATTATAATAATATTAATAATAATAATAATAATTAAAACTTAAGGTCAGACAGCTACATCACATTATCTCAAAGAGATGTTTCTATCAACAGAACACGTTTCAAACACATGCATCCACAGCTCCAATGCTCTGCTTGGATTTCTCTGACAATCTGAAAGAGTGAATGTGCGACGTAAAAACTCTTCTTCTAATGCATAAACAGAGAGAGAGAGAGAGAGAGAGAGAGAGAGAGAGAGAGATGCAATGATGTCATCAGAAGTTCAATAGCAGGAATACGATTACAACCTTGAACAAGGTCTCTGGTCTGTGAGCAGCCAGCTAATCATATTTCAGGACTATGAGAGAGGAATTATAAAACATCAGAGAGAGAGAGAGAGAGAGACATCAGGAGAAACACATGAGAGGAGAGAGAGAGAGAGAGCAATGAAAACACATTCATTACGGGACTCCATTTGCTCTCCAAACACATTGTTTATATTTTTAAAATAAATTATTTGTTTTATTCCACAAGGATGCATTAAATTGATCAAAAGTGACCGTAAAGAATTATATATAGACCTTTTTTCTATATTCCAACTTTCACTTTACACAACAATTTTCAATAAATAATATAATCAGAAATGTTTCTTGAGCAGCGCATCAGTATTTCTGAAAGATCACGTGACTGAAGTACTGATGCTGAAAATTCATTTTCTATTGCGGGAGGGAATTCCATTTCACGATGCATTCACAAAGAAAACACGTTTTAAACTAGAATAATGTTTCACAGTTTTCCCTGTAATTTTGAGCCAGCCTTGTTTAGCAGAAGAGACTTGAAAATCAAATATAGAGACTTTTTTGTTTTTTAATCAAATATGTTTAAATAATTTCGAAACATTGGGCTGGCATTGGGCTGCTTACTTTCAAAAGCAGGGATGAATAACAAAAATAAACAGACCTCTGTCTTTATGCACTGTGTTGATTTCTGACTTGTCAAACATGCATAAAAGTGTTTTCTAATCATTGATCATCCACACATTCAGAACATGTCTTCAAATGATCGCGAGCAGCAGAAACAGCGGCTCACCTTTGCTTTGACGAGTCTCTTGGCGGTCTTGATCTTGGCCTCACAGAAGGCCCCTCTGTATTTGGCGCTCACGTCAGTGCCGACGGTCAGGTAAGGAGGCTCCTCCAGTGTCTGAACAACAACAAACACACAAAACATGCATCAGTTTCACTGGCCGTTTGTTCAAGCATGTAAGATCAGTCGTATGATCTGGAGAAACGAGTGTTCAGGGCACTAAAGCACAGTTCAATCACCCTCGACCCGAGTGAAAGTCTGCTGCAATGACTCCATTCACTTTACATAAAAATACAACTACAACAACGTGTGCTGGAGACCCATCATGAAGATGCATGCATACCGCTGTAAACCTCTTAGCAATCAGAATACTTCTAGGAAACAAAACCATGAGAACTAGGGCAAGAAAAATGAAGCCATAAGAAAACACTGAGGCTGTAATGGTGTAGCAACGTCTGAATCTGGAATATGGAAACCGTTTGACATTAAAATGCATCAGGAGTTATCTGATTATTGCTACAGGAAAAAAGCTAGCGTGAAGAAAATAACAAAGCTGTTTGCCACAATATTAATTTTAAATACAACAGCAAAAGGCTGTTGGCCTACTAAACACACTCCTGAAGTTAAATAGCAGCAGCCACACAATATAATATTAGATATTATAAATACTAAAAAATGGAATGAAAAAATACCTCAAAATTGCAAGCAACATAAAATGTAAACAAACTTGGTTTTCATCTTGTCTTTTCAAGAAAACATTCAGAAAACCCAAGAGACAATAAACACAAAAGTAATCAAATGTGAAATAACAGCCTCCTACTTTAATTAAAAACATTACACCCTTCAATTGTTTAAAGAAATCGTCATTAAAACAAAACGAATAAAGACAAATTACAAGCAATAAAACAAATATAAACAGCAAATTAAAGAAAATAATAATAGCAATGCTTGCTGGTTTTTAAGTATTTCAACTTAATTCTATTAATGCAGGTAATATTTAAGCAAACATTCAGAAAATAAAATAAAACTATGTATATAAAACTAAGTTTTGTATTGTGTTGGAATGTCAGAAATTGGTGAATCAGTTTTATTTTAGTATCACTGATACAGAAGTTTAATTTTAATTTCGGTTAAAGATTTAGCAACTCTGGTGTTTTTGTCATTTTTTTTTTATTTTATCTTATATTGGCTGTTTATTATTACTTAAAGCACATATTAAAAGTCTTATTTGGCAAAACCTTATTCTAAATCTTTAATCAATACTTAAAATGTAACTACTTTACTGAGTATTTTTATGGTTTTTGAAAACAAAAGCAAGTTTTTTTCTTTAAAAAGCTAGACTTGTCTTGAGAACCGAGATTACATTTCTAACCAAAGAGTCAAATTATATGGCTGGGTAAAACAAAAGTAGTATCTTGATTCTCATTTTTACAATTCTATGGAATTGTTTTGATAGAGGCACCCAAGCTACAATTCTAGTTTCAACAGTATTAATTATTCAGACATCGTTCTTTAGATTATATTAAGCATCAGCTGTATACAAAGTGAACAAAATTTGGTTTTCGTCCACTGAAAATGGGTAAAATTCAATAGTCTGAACATGAAGCTGCATTGAGATCCCCATAACACTGGGACTGAATGATACAGGGTCTTGAAAATATATGCCTAAAGAAAGGTTTGGTAAGACACAATATCCTAAATGTATTTCTGATATCTTTAATACTCTCTGAGTTACAGGCATGCAAACTTTGGAGAAAAGTGCTTTTCCCCCATTTTTGAACAATCACCATTGACATGTAATGCTAAAGTCAATAGATTTTACTAATGGACCGACCAATCTCGGTGTAAAAAGAACAATGATGCTGCTATCTTTCTGAAGTCCTTTTGAAGTCCAGTCATCTCCCCTTTAATAAAAACTGCAATAAATATACTGCTTATTGTTCGTTAAAACATTTCTGTCCCTATGCCACTGCTGAAAAACTTGCATGCATGAAGAATTGTTTTGCAGTCGTGTTGTGACTCCCTGAACTGAAACTGAATCGGAAGGTGCTTTAACATAAACACTCAGTCTTTTCATGCAGCTGTTGCATTGAACTGAACAGAAAAAACCCATCATACTAGCTCCAGAGTGTCAGTAAATTAAAGCCAGCTGCTCAGTTTAAACTCCCAGCTTAAACAAACCACCGACTGCCAGATGACAAGAGCCTTACACCACAGAAGAGTTAATGATTCTGATGATCACATGATGAACAGCATGACAGCATGTGTTTTCTGCTCTAACTGCCATCAGACACAAAACACTACATGCACTGGGGTGACCACAGCAGAAAAGACAATAAAACCCAAAAAGAAACCTGCAAAAAGCCATTCGAACACACAGAACTTCCATTGCCTTTAAATATAAATAAATTAAATTTTTAAATTATTAATTTAATTGCCGTAATTGTAATCACAGAAATGAATAGAACGATAGAAGAATAGAACGATATATAGAGTCAGATGACAGAAAGATAGAACGATAGACAGACAGACAGACAGACAGATGGGGTGTGAAGTGAAAGTGACGTGATATTCAGCCAAGTATGGTGACCCATACTCCGAATTCGTTCTCTGCATTTAACCCATTCAAAGTGCACACACACACAGAGCAGTGAACACACACCCAGAGCAGTGGGCATCATTTATGCTGCGGCGCCCAGGGAGCAGTTGGGGTTTCGATGCTTTGCTCAAAGGCACCTAAGTTTTGGTACTGCCGGCCCGAGATTCGAACCCACAACCCTAGGGATAGAAGTCAAACTCTCTAACCACAAGGAATGTGACAGCCGAAACCCATGTCTTACATACGTCTGTGTGTAGTGGTTCTTGAAGCACTGGCTCCAGCTGCAGTCCACTCTTTGTGAAGCTCCCCCACATTTTTGAATGGGTTTTGTTTCACAATCCTCTCCAGGTTATCTCTATTGCTTGAACACTTTTTTCTACCACATATTTTCCTTCCCTTCGCCTCTCTATTAATGTACTTGGACACAGAGCTCTGTGAACAGCCAGCCTCTTTTGCAATGACCTTTTGTGTCTTGTTCTCCTTGTGCAAGGTGTCAATGATCGTCTTTTGGACAACTGTCAAGTCAGCAGTCTTCCCCATGATTGTGTAGCCTACAGAACTAGACTGAGAGAACATTTAAAGGCTTCGCAGGTGTTTTGAGTTCATTAGCTGATTAGAGTGTGGCACCAGGTGTCTTCAATATTGAACCTTTTCAATTCAGATACTGAATTTGGGATTTTCCTTAGTTGTCAGTTATAATCATCAAAATTAAAAGAAATAAACATCTTAAATATATCAGTCTGTGTGTAATGAATGAATATTATATACAAGTTTCACTTTTTGAATGGAATTAGTGAAATAAATCAACTTTTTGATGATATCCTATTTATATGACCAGCACCTGTAAATATATATATACAGGCAATATGTAATAAATATATATATAATATATAATAAAACAATAACAAAACAATACAGACATAATCTGAAAAACCAAGCCTTGTGCATTATGAATAATAATATTCTGAATATATAACAGTTGGTTTTATACCTTTATCTAAAATAGTGTCGGTTTAATTAATTTGTTTACAGTATATAAAACATTTGAAAAATATAGATTCAATAATTTATATAAAAACAATAAAAGCATAATCTGAAAAACTAAGCCTTGTGCATTAAACTGAATAATATTCTGTATATTTTACATTTGGTTTGATACCTTTAGATCAAATGGTGTTGTCGTTTAATGGATTTATATTATTGCATACATTAAAAGTTTTCAAATTATTATAAAACACATAAAATGGTAATTCAAACAAAAACAGAACTTTGTGCAATAACAAGGATGTTTTTCTAAATATTTTAGTATTGGTTTTATATTATAATGTCACATAGCTAAATTGTTTAATTAATTTAAATGGTTAAAATTTAAATGTTTTCAATCAGTCTCACCAAACAAAATATCGCAATACTCACATGCATCGATATTTTCTTCCATCCTTACTCTTCTGGGCTGCATTTCCCAAAAGCATCGTAAGCTTAAGTTGATTTTAGAACCATTGTCACGAATGGAGCTACGCACAGGCATACGATGCTTTGGGGAAACGCAGCCCTGGCTGATTCAAGTGCTTTTGATTCACTAAAAGGAACTTAGTGACTCATAAGAATCATTCTTTTTAGGGTCACTATATCATATGTTCCATGCTATAGATTCAGTAGCAGTCTTGGACTTTACAGTTTTTTAAGTATTTGATATTAAAGGGGGGGGGGGTGAAATGCTATTTCATGCATACTGAGTTTTTTACACTGTTAAAGAGTTGGATTCCCATGCTAAACATGGACAAAGTTTCAAAAATTAAGTTGTACGTTTGAAGGAGTATTTCTGTTCCAAAAATACTCCTTCCGGTTTCTCACAAGTTTCGGAAAGTTTTTTTCAAGTATGGCTCTGTGTGACGTTAGATGGAGCGGAATTTCCTTATATGGGTCCTGAGGCACTTCTGCCGGAAGAGCGCGCTCCTGTATAGCAGAGCACTGAGAGCACAACAGACTTCACTGATCAGAGCGAGAGCGTCGCAAAAAGTCACAAAAGAAGTGTGTTTTTGGTTGCCAGGGCAAGACAACCCTGCACAGATTACCAAAAGAGAAACAGCATTAAGGGACCAGTGGATAGAGTTTATTTTTACAGAGCATCAACGGAGTTGTGCAAGTGTTTGTGTTTGTTCCCTGCATTTCGAAGATGCTTGTTTTACAAACAAGTCCAGTTTGACGACGGATTTGCACATCGTTTATTTCTTAAGGATGATGCAGTCCCAACGAAAAAGGGTCACGATCGTGTGTTGGAACCGCAGGCGGTGAGTAAAACTGCTTCAAATATCTCTGCCTCCTTGTTAGTGCGTACCCTCCCATGCCGGAGACCCGGGTTCGAGCCCCGCTCGGAGCGAGTCGTTGCTGATGCTGCTCTCGTTCAGTTTCAGCCTCTGGATCTGATTCTGGATCATAAATATACGCTGAATCTGACTGTTAGCCATGGTTTGTTTTGGATGATGTTTTTTTCCTCACGGTAATGTCACAGTTTCCACATGCTCTCAACACAAAAGCCTACTGACGCTCGTGATTCTTTAGCTCAGCCCACACGTAACGCCTCCAGCCGGTCGTGTTTTTCCGGGAAAAATCGGTACAGACTTTCTTTCTCTTATGAATATAATAAAAATAAAGACTTTTTGGAGTTATGACGGATGCAGTACTACTCTATAGGTACTCAAGATTAACAGGATATTGAGTGAAAACGAGCATTTCCCCTTTAAAATGTAAAATTGAGAACCAACGAACGGCATGAAAATCATT
The DNA here is from genome assembly GCF_023724105.1 of Carassius gibelio. NCBI lineage: Eukaryota > Metazoa > Chordata > Actinopteri > Cypriniformes > Cyprinidae > Carassius > Carassius gibelio. The sequence goes on along the minus strand of NC_068408.1, from coordinate 2,910,942 downwards.
TAATTCAGGTACTATTAACAACTTCCTTCTAGAACATTTTTAAATTAGTTTTCTGATATTAAGTTGTACATACAATTTCCTTCCAATGCATAACAGATCTCGTTTCCGCAAGGTTTCCCAGCTTCCCACACGGCGAGCCGCTGATCATCACAAACTCTCTCAGTCTCCTGAAGGAACGGTGGCGCTGCCAAAGAGTGAAGTACCCAGCCTGCTCTGCTCCGCTGGCCCATCCTGTGGCTCTCGGCCTGACGGGGCACCAGCAGACACACCACAGATGTTCATTAACATCACACAAACGGCCCTGACAATCTGCTCTTAGATGACTGCCATCAGTCCTCACACGCTCAGAGAAACAACAGTCAGCTCTCCAGTGAATATGGAAACATCATCTCCAGTTGCTTCATAACCATTTTACAGTTTCATTTGACAAAACCTATTGTCATATACACACAGAAACTTAAATGAATTCACAGCCAACTGTCAAAAAAGTCATTTTTTTACCTGAAACTTTGTCATATCACTATTGTACAGTATCATCATTTAAGCTTTAATTTTTAAGGACTAGCTACACAATTATTGTTCCTTGTTGTGCAGCACATTGTTTGTCTAACTTATTTGATTAAAAGATAAAATACATTTGTTTTATGCTTTCATTTAATTACCAGAATATGTAAAATACAACAAAAACAATTCATAGGGCACTATTATTATAAACAAATGAATAAATAAAATTGCTTTTATGAATTGAATTTTGATTAGAATATTAAGATGGAAACCAGAGAATTTGGTGTTTTAAGGAAAACAAATTGTTACATAAATTGTACATGCTTTTTGATTAATAAAATGTAATTTAACCATTACAATGGAGTCCAGAGAAATTGAAACGGGAAAAAAAAATGCAGATTTAATGTGGCCCTACAAAATCTGCAGAGTATACCACCAGGGAAACCCACAATGCTCAACGTGACTTTGCACTTATAAACAACAATGAAGCCACTGTAATGATACTTGTTAAAATATTCATCTTTCCATAATGCAACTTTGCTCATCTGGTGTGTTTAATAAAGGATGTCGAGACTCGAGAGATATTTAGCCTCAAAACCAACAACGGTGTTGTTCCCAGTTCAGTGTTTGCAGCTGAAGTTAGTGCTGTCGGCGGAGTGATATATTTGTTGGTTAATTACAGTACGTTTTATAGCACGCACTAATGATATACAAGATCACATGAAGAGTTGAATTTGTTATCATGCACAAATTTCCGCATACTGTCACATCTCTGTCAAACCCCGGTGAGTTCATTTTCCTCCATAATTTTGCCACATTTTAGATTATATGGACAGTTTGTGTATATCTTATTGTTTTTAACGGCATTATAAGCAAACCAACAAACAGTATTATCGGTCGCGTGTCTAATAACTGCTGTCCAGGGGGATGCATTTTATTTCCAGTCTTAAAGTACTTTTTCGAAGTTAGCTCTGTGGTTAGTAAGTTGTTACGCTGTTCATTTTTGTTTGTAAAATTTTTGTTTAATTTCCATCCCTGACACACACACACACACACACACATACACACACACACCTAGCTGTCAAACACAAATCCTTCAGACAAGGCTACTGCGAAACATAACACTGGAAATGTATCAGCCAGCAGTGATTATTCTTAATGATAGCAAAATGAAGCAACTGGAGAAAACATCGCCTATACATGAGGAGGAAGAACTTCAGTTAAACAATATGTTAGGCGTTTAGTTGTTTACATCTGGCCACGTTAACAGAATTGATGGCGAAGCATTCATCAGCGATTTCAGAACTAATGCTCCAATCAGAATTTCATCTGTTTTCCAATCCAAGCTTTACTTTCACAGATGAGTTCTGTAGCACTGAAGGATTGTCTTCTACAAGTCTCACCTGTGAGTGTCACGGTGCGAGCTCTTTAGGTGAGATATGTGGCTTTATTGATGGCAATAAATCAATAGTGGCAGATCAAGTCAGTGGAAGAGGGACTTCATTCCAACATAAACACCTCATTAGTTTAAAGAGCGGCTCGCCTGGGAACACACGCGGCTGCAGAGTGTTTACATGACCATCCCTTGGCAATTCCAGGCTGTTTCCCAAATCCCCCCCCCTCCCCTTGCATTCTCACACTGCCGAACTGAGGAATGATATTAAGACATGAGGAAAAGTTTGTGTTTGGCAAGATCTTCACGACCACAGCGGTCCCAATGAGTGATGGATCTATTGTGTTCTGCTACAAGAGCTCTGGATTGGTCCGGAGAAACTGTAAGACCTCAAATAACAATTTTTTAATAAAGTCGACTTGTTATTTTCCTCTCAGCCGCAGTGCTCAGTGCCTTAACGTTCTTGAGCGTGTTTTGGTAAGATATGAGTGTAATTTCTTACCATGACCCATCAAAAAATAAACTAAAAAAGAGTTACCGCCTCATTTTTTTCCACTGAATTCTGATGAAACAAAAAACAAAAAAGCAGCTTCTCTGAACCTTAACATAAAAATGACCTTTCAGAATGAAAATACGATTAAGATGTCGGACATGACAAACTGATATATCCAGCGATTCTGGTCTCTAGATATGATTTCACATTGCTTAATTAAATTACAATTGGCTGTTTTTCATCTGTTTGAGCCACTGCTAGACAAAAACTTAAACATAAGCCTCTTTATGTAACATTTATGCTCATTGACATCCACTCAAAAACTGCTAATATATTTCACAATTAATTACAAACAAATGGCAAGTAACACACTGAGTTAATGGAAAGAAAGTTCCTTGTTGTTTTTTTACAGTGTTAGGGTCTAGATTTGTCAACTTAGTGCGAGCAAAAAATGATAATAAAAATAAAAACGAATAATAAAAATGAAAAACAAAAACAAACTAATAATAATAAATTTGATGTTAGAAAGAGACAGTTTAACTAAAAATGAAAATTCATTACTTTTTAATTTACAAGAAATTATCTGAGTTACTTAATCATTTCACTTTCGGTGTGAAAGGGCTTTTACATATGCCAAAATTCAACTTTCTATATTAAAAACAAACATGCATGCCCAGCCCGGATTTAAAAAGTAATGCAAAAGTAACATAACATTACTTTCCATAAAAAGTAACTAAGTAACGTAACTAGTTACTTTTATGGAGTAATGCAATATTGTAACATGACTTTTAAAAGTAGCTTCCCTCACACGGATTAATAACATGCTTCAAAATATCTTCTTTTGTGCTCCGCAGAAGGAGGAAACTAGCACAGGTTTGGAACAACTTAGGCCCCGTCCACACAGAGACGCATTTCTGTGAATACGCACAAATTTTTTATCGGATAAGCATTTCGTCCACACGAATCCAGCGTTTTCGTAAGGTGAAACCGATATTTTTTGAAACCGGGTCCCAGAGTGGATAAATTTGAAAACGTCGTCTTTGCGTTTTCATCTGGACGGCTAATCCGTATATTTTCTGAAACGATGACGTCATCAGCCCACGTCTGCCCACTAGTCAGACACCTCTACGTCACGTAACAGCAACAAAAACATGAACGATTGTCTTTTTATTAACTAACATTAACACCGATTAATAAATGTATTGTTCCATGTTCGTTTGTGTACCACGCGCAAAGTTTATGAGCATAGTCCAAATCTTCTTCTCTGTTTTTAGTGTATCTCTGTGGCAGAATTACAGCACCACATAGTGGTCTGGCATGTATACTACATCAGTTTGCGGTTTCGTGTGGACGCGGATATTTCTTGAGACGAGGAAAAAAAAGATCAGATTGGGGTAAGCTCCATCTCTGTGTGGACGGGGACTTACTGACAGAATGTTCATTTTTGGCTGAACTGTCCCAAACTAATTCGTCTTTCTAATCACTCTGCTGTTAAAGAGTTGACAAATGATCCAAAACAGCAAAGCGGAAGTTCACTTGGCTTTGCTGTAAATGACAGAATCAGTGTTGTTGTACTTTCACGAGTATCATTACTCTAGAAGAGCTCTCAAAGAGCGGCACTCATGTATTTTCTGGACGCTGCAGCCAGCTTCTCCTCAAAGGCAGGGCCGTGCGTGCAGGAGACATTTGCATTGGGCTGCAGGAACTTTGGCCAGCAGTGTAATGACTTCAAAACCCTGCACTGCGCTGCCAACGTTATTACAAAAGTCCACTCAAGTGAAGGTTATATAACCTGAAACACCAGAAAAGCTGTTGCAATATTGGCGACTTTCTGCGAGGGGAAAACGGTTCCTTGTGTTGGCTATTTTACAGCTTTTCCATTCACCTTTCTCTGCTGGGGTGGAAAATTCTCCCCTGCCGTCCGGCGCCTGATTACACATGTGTTCGGGACACTGAGCAGGTCAACAACAGAAGAGACAAGAGATGCTACTCAAATAAAAGACACCGCACAAACAACATAATATAAATGTCCAAGTCCAAAATCACCATCATAATTTGGTAAATATATGAGTGAATACAACTGGATGGCACTGGATGGTGATTGTTTTTTTAAGGAGTTACAATAGATTTTAAAATGACATTAAATCATGAAACTGATTATTCAGACTTTGAAATCTGATTAGATGAGACATGATTGTATAAAGCTTTTAACAAACAAGGGGGATCTGAATTTGAAGTAAAAAACAACCTGGTTATAATATTAATAATATTGTGGAAAATGGCACAATAAGTAAAAAGCACTGAATGAATGAATGAATAAATAAAGCAAACATAAAATAATTTTATTAGTTTTAACTTATTTTTAAGATTATTAGTTAACAATTTATTAACAATAAAAGTACCGTATTTTCCGGACTATAAGTCGCACTTTTTTTCATAGTTTGGCTAGTCCTGCGACCTATAGTCAGGTGCGACTTATCAAAATTAATTTGACATGAACCAAGAGAAATGAACCAAGAGAAAACATTACCGTCTCCAGCCGCCAGAGGGCGCTCTAATGCTGCTCACTGCTCCCGTAGTCTACCACTGAAGACATAGAGCGCCCTCTCGCGGCTGGAGACGGTAATGTTTTCTATTGGTTCTAAATAAATGCGACTTATAGTGCAGTGCGACTTATATATGTTTTTTTCCTCATGACGTATTTTTGGACTGATGCGACTTAGATGGATTCTGGAGAGATGGATTTTCATGCTAAACATGGCCAAAGTTTTGAAAAATAATTTAGAAGAATGACTGAGAATTTCTGAACTGAAAATCTGCAGTTTTTTTTCGATCGTGGATCTAATGACATAGACGGGAACGGAAGTCCTTATAAGAGCATTTCTCTCGGCACTAGCGCACACACATCTACCAGAGGAGAACGAGACCGCGCACATCAACGCGCTTCAAAATTCAAAATCATCCACAGCGCTGCATAAGATCTGTTCGAGATCGCCTCCAAATAAGTGCATTTTGGGATCTGAGGGAGAGTTTACTGAATTCAGCTTCCCCAAGAACCCAGCGTTACATGAACAGTGGATGCAGTTTGTTTTTCTGGGGCAGCAACGGAGTGTAGCAAGTGCGTTCTGGTCATTTGAGTGATGAATGTTTTAGAAACAAGGCCCAAGTCGACGCTGGATTTGCACATAAGTGAAGATATGTTCATGGAAACAACACGAAACATCAGTATCATAGCTCCGCCCACCGCACGCTTCCAGGAGCTCGGCTTTTTCCGTAAAGAATCGGAAAGCTGTATTTTTCTTTTACAAACATGATCAAACGAAAGACTTTTTGGAGATATGAAGGATGCAGTACTACTCTATAGGTACTCAAGATTAACATGAGATTAGGTGAAACTGTGTATGTTATGTACCCTTTAAATGATGATAATAATAATAAAATTCATTTATAATGTGCCTTTCTTATACTCAAACTACTAAAAAAAATTATATCTAAACATAAAACTTTTAATGGTTAAGAATTAATATTATAATCTATTAATATTATTTATTAACATTCATGTTTATTTAGAATTTAAATATTTTTAACATTTAAAGTCTAATTGTAGGTTGTCAACTTGAAAAAAAAACAAATCTAAGTAAATAACAGTATACGGCTAGAGAATAATCTTTATCTTCATTTTGCAAAGACATACCGGTAGTTAAGACTATGAATGAACCAAAAAGTTCAGTCACAAAATTCTGGATCCTGATTGGCCTTTTCTAAAGTCAGAAATTCATCTGTCTGTTCTTGAAGAGAATAAAAGCAGACTGCTGTGTTGGGCTTCTTCATTAATACAGTTTAGTTCAGTTAAGTCTGCCTCTGGCTTCAACATCAAACATGGTTCTTCAAGCCAGACAGCTTCCTTTGAACCACAAAATCTGTCAAATATGCCTTGTACAATCACAACCAAACATATCAAAATCTGTTCAGTGTCTATGAATCACAACCTCATCTCCCGGAGGATGACATTACCATCAGACGCTCTGTAGCTCCACGACGACTCATATTCATTCATCAGAGTTAGATAAACACGGCCAAGGGCAGGATTAGAAATTAACCAGCGCTGGGGGCAAAAACACCAGCGGATTGACAAATATACACCAGATATTCAAAACATGAGGACAAAAAACTCCTCCAGATGTGAACTGATGGACTGGAGTGCTGTGGATTATTGTGATGTTTTTATCAGACTCTCATTCTGACGGCACCCATTCACTGCAGAGCATCCATTGATGAGACACTGATGCAATGCTTCATTTCTCCAAACCTGCTGAAGAAACAAACTCATCCTGATCTTGAATGGTTAATGAATGTGTAAGGAAGCTCCTAATGTAAAGATGCTTTTCCAAGAAGGTTTTATTATACAAACAATCTCAAATACACAAGAAAACCTACTTCTCTAAACAGCATACGGTTGAAACAAAATATATCCTTTAGTTACTGAAAACCAGTTTTGATGGTGTTGCTTGAAAGACTGACATGAGCACTTCAGCAACTTGATTTGAGACGGATGTCAGACGTGAAAGCACACAAGGGTCAGGAACAGGTCACTGTGGTGGGCAACGCTGGCAGTCTTCTGTGTCCCGCTTTATAAATAGAAACAGCCGAGAGATGTCCATCTCTCCACTTCCCCTTAATCACCTCCTCCAAATGGGTGATTCTAGACAGAGCAGCACGTCAGAGACACAGCAACACACAACACAAAGACAAACTCTGCTGCTGCTGCAGTTTTAGGATTCACAACGTGCATTTCAGGACAATAATTCAAAGCAAGAACCAAACAATTCAAAGAGTAGAAAATAGCCCTGCTTTGAAACCTCTCTTTGTTGTGCTGTTCAATACTTTAAACTGGAGAAGTAGTCTGTGCTATTGCGGAACTGTCTGAGCATGCAAAAAAAAAGAGGTTTGGGAGTTCATCTGGAGGCGAATTACTATTAAATAGAACACAAGGGTATTTATTCATTTAGAAGGTTTTCAGGAACATCTTTGATTGTACATATGCAGTAAAAAAAAAAATGTTTTATTATAAATCATAATAATAGTACTAATAATAATTCATAAATCTGGTTTTGTTATTGTAACTAAAACTAGTCTAATTTTACATAACTAAAACTGAAAGTAAAATTAAAAGCATCTAAAAAAAAATAATTACTTGGAATAAAATAAAAATTAACTGAAATAAAATTAAGTTCATCTAGTTGCCAAGACAGCAATTCTCATTGTAGTTTGGTTTAACCTGATGTACAAAAACGACTAAAACTGAAATAAAAATGAATCAAACTATAAAGGAATTGAACACTCAAAATACTAAACATGACAAAACAAAAACGAAAAATCACTAAAAGTTTCAAATTAAAATGGATTTTTTTTAAATATAAAAACGGATTCAAAATACTAATAAAAAGTATTACAGTATCTTAATGATATATCACAACAGCACTGCCTCAAATTGAAAATAAAACGACTAAAATATTTGTATTAACACTTAATATTTTGTCAATTGAAATAAAGCTTAAATAAAATTAAACTTAAAATATTTAAAACTTAAAAACTCACTGAAAATTCTGCCTTAATGGCAAGAAAAATAAGTACTACTGTTCATAAACTGAAATAAATATAAATGAATGCTAAATCTAAATAATTTTTTTTTTACAAAAAAAAAACCCTGATAAAAATAAGGAAAGCACACAACAAAATAAAAAAAACGTTAACTAATATTAAAATTGTAAATATCAAACAAAAGCGAATTTAAACTTGATTAAAAACTACAACAGTAAATAATACTAAATTACAGCAAGTGGCATTTTTGTGACTAATAAAGAGGACACTAAACAAGCAACCAAACAAAAACACCCAAGCAACTCCATAGCAACGTCCAAACAACACCTTAGCAATGCCCTAGCAACCACCCAGAACATCCTGGCTTCAAAATAACGATTTCTGCAAAGACAAACACCTGCATTCACTTTAAAACACATTTGTTTTGCTGAATGCAGTCCAGCGTAACCTCTTCTCACAATTCTCCTTAACACATGCACACAAAGAGCTGGTCATTTCCATTCCAGCAGCAGATGAATACCCAGCTCCATCTCCATTCGTCCACGCCGCTGCACAGTCGCAGGAACTTCAATGTCAGCGTTTCTCGCCGCAAGGTGAAAAGAAAGGCTTCTCAGAATGGGGACGTCAACACATCCAGAGGGATGTTAACACGTTCTGCGGAGCAGGCGCCTTGTAAGCACACTGTAAAGTCAGATAAACATCAGTCTTGTTGGCCATTTCTCTATTATCGAAGGGTCTCTTATGAACATCTTAAATTAGCACACACACCCGGACACCGCTCAAATGACTGAAGATGTGATGTAATGTCATATAATTACATGCCAAGACAGCTACGAGAACCTGTCGTGCTCACTCAGCTGGCTAGAGATCTCACCGAGCTCTGGACAGTCTGTTATCTGTTGCATACTGGAAGAAAAAAAAGAGCAAGTGCTGACAGAAATGGCCAGCTATGCAACCTGCAAGAGTCCAGGGTCTGAAAACGACAAGTTACGAAGCTATTCCAACGACTGAGGAAACACAAATCAAGTTTTGTCAGGTTAGTGGCTTCAAATCTTTAAAAGATACTCATGAGGTGTTTGACATGCTTAGTAGAACGGCACAATTAATGGCATTTTCATCAAGAATGCAATTTCTGCTTCTCTCAGACATCAGCAATATTTGACCGCTGGAAATGTATCCATCCTGAAAACATTGTTTATAACTGGCTTTTGCATTATATTGCATTGCTAACAAGCCTACACAAGCTAGTGTATTTCTGGCATAACTGTTGTGGCTAAATCTGTGGGCAAGCCTTCTCTGGCAAGCTTCTGTATCTCATTTAAACCAAAGATGACATGCATAGACACAACATTGAATAACTGTTCACTTTCAGTGTCAATCAGAAAGACCTTTACCATAAAAGCGAATGATTTAAGGTCAGAGTTAGGGATGGGCGAAATGGCAAAAATATCATCTCACAATAATTTACCAGTTTATATATTTTTTTTAAGAAATATCACGGTCGATGTTGATTTTTACTATTTTGAAAGTTGTCTGAGCATTACAGCTAATTTCCATATTATAAAGATATATAAATATATACATATATTTATAACAAAAGAATGGTAGATATTTAGGCCAAAGTCGGCAAAGATAAAAATCTTTGTTATTATTTTATTTTTGTTATTAAGAAAGAAGAACAAAAGACACACATAATAAATACACTAGTGCTGTCAAAATTAGCGCGTTAACGCATTCGATTAATTTGAAATATTTAACGCGTTAAAATAAAATAACGCAATTAACGCGGTTGCAGTTTTTTTTATTTCCAGTTGTGGCCTTTGTATGTTCATCGTGCAAAGAAATATGGATAAGACCAAGGAAGGACTTTTAGACGGAAAGTTTCAGTATAAAACTCTGCCGGATTACTCTTCAGTCTGCCACAAGAAACATTATGACTGTATGACTGTAACAGTGCGTAAATCAGACCTTTCTGTAACGCTAACGTTAATAAGCTTAAACGAAAATAACGAAATAATTGTGTATCGGAGTATTTTTGTACACAGTGCCGCGAACTGTCAATCACTCCTGTGCGCGTGCATCACTGTCCTCCTCAGCTGCAGCAACTTGCGCTCTCTCTCTACATCAAGCTTTAAAACAAAAAGGGGACAAAACGATCATATTGTCTTTGTGCATAGGCTATAGATTAATTCGATAAATGAATATCTAAATTTGTGCCTTGCCGTCTACGGTATTTTTTTAGAACTTAGAAAAAAGATGCTGCAGCCAATGAGCAGCCAGCGGGGGCTGCAGGACGACTCAACCTCCGCAGACAGTTTTTAATGTTTATCAGACAATAAATACTCAAGATTTTGCTTTAGTATAACTCACAACGAGTTTCACACACCTTCTCCGGCCACGTTGAGTTGTTGACACTTAACAGTGGGAAAAGCGACACATGCGCTATTCACTTGTATAACTTAAGGGTGAACGGGTAATGTAGTTTCTGCTCTGGGTGGGATGAATTAGGAAGCTTGCATTGTGAAGGGCGCTCTGAAAATCGGCAGTGCAGGTAAAAGATTAAAACCTCTATTAAAACAGATGTCCAAATGAGCGTACCGGTACGCTACAAGCACGTTCTGGGCGCACGGAGAGGTGGCGGTACGCTCAAGAGCTATATTTGGAAGTGGCGGTACTGAGTACGGGTGCATACTGGCCCACTTAAAGCACTGGCAATGACTATACTTTGGAATTTTTTTGCAGTCCACTTAGAATTCAACATGGAAATCATTTTTGTTTTTTATTGGCATTGATTGTTTTGAAATTCAAATGGTACTTACATGCCTGTGTTTTTATTTCTGTAATAAATATGGCTTTCAAGCCAACAGTTAATTTGGAGAATATTGATGGTTTATTGCAGGTATGTTGTTTACATGAGAAAATCTGTGTTACAAGTTAAACAAAAATTCCAATAAACAATCATATTTTGAATTTAAATAGTTTCTTTGTCTTGAGTTTACATTAATTATTTACATTTTACATTTACATATCCAAAAAGTTTCAGTCTTTTAATTGCGATTAATCGCGATTAATCGCGATTAATTTTAAAAAATTGTGCGATTAATTAGTTAATTTTTTTTAATCGATTGACAGCACTAAAATACACATATTATACAAATAAAACAACAGTACTTTATTTTCAGTGTATTTAACCGGAGCATTCAAGAAGTTGAATGAACAAATATAAAAATAAAATACTATATAAAAATTTCTATATTATTTATTTCCTACTATCAAGGTCAATGTTGACCAGAACCTTGCAGGTTTGGTTACCCACATCCTTCAAAATATCTTTTTTGGGATCAGCACAAGAAATTCAATGTTTGTGTGAACTATCCCTTTAATGACAGTCGGCAGCATGTTTAGCGCTGTCCCTTTAAGAGCTGCACGCATCTAACATACAGGCTACTGCTGTCACCTTACCAAAATTTCAGTATTCGGTGCCGATACCAGTGAAAACCCACGGTTCTCGGTACCAAAGCAAGACACAAAAATATGCTAATAATTTTTTTTTTTTAAACTTATTAATCACTAAGAATAAAACCTATGGCATTTTTTATACTTATTTACGATTGTGTTTAAAGTTTTTCTACAAGTAATATAATTATGAAAAACTGTAAACAAGTTTCACCCACATTTAATTTGTCTTTTAATTAATGAAATTTAAACATTTTATTTTTTGGTAAATAAAGGGAAATTGCTATTTAAAATTAAAACATGGAAGAAATATTGTGTGATTTATTTCTTTAAAAAAAATAAGTTTTACAAATTTTTTCACATCACATACATTCTACTAAATGATAGTAATATTTATAGCACAATGCCGTGAATACCTTTAAACTGACACTGGTTTTACTAAAATGAAACAGTAAAATGCTTGTGAAGTGACAGTTCTGGTGATGTTGTTGATGTATTTATGTCCTTATTGAGACGGCAGATGCGTCGCGTGCTTCAGTCTATAGTATGTAGTAAACAAACCATTCATTCATTCACACAGAGATTCAGATTTCAACCAACTTTTACAGATACTGGTCCATATGGAGATTTGATTAATTTATGCTACCTTCGACAAATTCGGTGACCGTGATATTAAAATGTAAGTTTCATTTTCATGACTGGATTTTGAGATGCTGTCCGCATCTTCTGCTTCGCGGTAATCATATCGCTGTATGCGTCTAGAACCGGGTTGACCGGGTACTCGGTACCACCGATACTTAAAGAAACCTGCTACCCTCACATTTTCATTTTTGTAGTACCGACTTGGTACCGAAGTACCAGGTCTTTTGACAACACCAATACAGTTTCTCTCTCCACTGTTTACTTTCAGACAGAGCTGAAAGAGGTTTCCACTGAATCGATCTGAACTTTTGCTGCAGTGTACTGAGACACATGCATCAGTCTCTGCTGTGAATGAATCTATACAATCAGACGGCCTTCTCTTCCAAAATGTAAGTAAATACCCAACACTCTCTCTAGAAGAGCAATACAACCTCACAGTCAGTTGAGCAGCTTAATGAAACGCATCAACAAAAGCCTCTGATTTTTCCCTCTATCTCTACAAAGACAGACATCAGTCAATGGAGCAGATGGGTGAATCACATTGTGATTATTCAAACAACAGATAACAACCACAGCCAAGAGAGAATCGGAGCGCCGCCACCGACCAGAGCACTAGTGTGTGACAGATCTCTGCCATGATCTTCAGGATGTCCACCTTGCTGTTGGGCATGAGCATATGTTACAGAGGTGGATGCAAGAAGAGCTGGAGTTTACTGATGGAGCATGAGTTAGTGCACACTGCGCCTCCGTGAATTTTGATCACATTCCCTTTTACAGACTGAACCCAGTATCTTGTATAAGCAGACCTGGTTTACACTTGTTATTACCATGCTGAAGGATGCACTTTCTATTTCAAATACATGCAATGACGTTCTATTGTAATCAGAGATGCTTTGCTTAATCTGATTCTGTGTGACAAAGCATGCTTTAGTTTCAATATTAGTTTCACTGTCCTGGATAACTCTATTTTCACTGAACAGACGTTTTTTATTTAACTTAGTTTAGTCATTAAGTGTATGTCCAGGACCAGAATTTATCTCTACAGGTAACGATCTGGTCACTGGTCACCTGGGAATCAAAAGGAAAGCATAAACGCTTTACATTAAAAACCACTGCACAGCTGACTGGTATTACATTTCCTACAACGATGAATTTATAGATAGAAACCAAACTAATTAAAAAGAAAACCAGAAAGAAGAGCAATGTGTTCATGTTGTCTGTACGGAGCACACATCTAGAGTTAAGTACCATCACCAAAACAACTTTAATACGAAAGCTAAAACTTTAAAAACAGCTAAAAAGCATCTTATGAATGCCATGAATTCAAACTTGAAGGTTGCTACATTTATTTAAAATCAACGTAGAATAAATGTATGCATTTGTCTTCTAACCTCCAGGAAGACTAAGAACACTAATGCACTTAGAAATACAAAAATGTCCAGTTAAATTAGAATGTCTTTTCCACATTATGAACCGCAAATAAATGGCAATAGCACGTCGCACACCATTGATTTGTCTTGCTGTGACAGAAACCAACGTCTAGAGACATTTCAAGTATTTAATCATCTGCCATGCTTCATATCATCGCTATAAAGTGCCTCTAAAGTTCAAGACCATTACCTTCATCTCCGTCCACGGTGACGGTGATCCTCTTGAGTGAACTCACTTACAGATCTTCAGCTGAAAGACATGAAAACACATTTATAATGAGAACAAGACGCTGAACGGCTGAGTGAAAAGACTGCTTTGCTGAGATGTTTGATCTGACATTAACTAGGACAGTCATAGAAATCTAATATGTAACCAGTTGAGTTGTTAGAAAGTAGACAGAAAAAAGCTAGAGATGCACCGATTGACCGGCCAGGAACACGTCACGCTTACAGCGACTGATCATGTATTGATGTCGTGCTTGATGATGAGGCTTGCACAGCCCGAGTGTGTGAGAGGAACAAATGAGCACAACAGCGCTCACGAAAAAAATTTGTGACGCATATTTCAGTAAGGGAAAAAAAAAGTATAATATATGATTTAGGGAAAGCAACATTGCACGAACAGAATATTTCAACACAAACTGCAATGTGGTTTTATACAATTGCAGTTCAATAAGTAAGAAGTTAAAATTAAGTGACTTACATTTTAAAGCTCAATACTGACTCTTTTTGCACAAGTTAGTTGATGAAAATAGCTCCAGTTAAAGTCACAGCTGAACTGTTTTGTGTCCAAACCACACCGTGGTGTTTCGTTACTGAATGAATCAAAACGAATCAAGCGAGCACATGGTTCAGGAACCCATTCATAAAAGACACTCGCATTGTTTTTTAATGATTATTTTTATTCAAATAAATTATTAGTGTTCTTTTTTTGATTAGCTAATGAATCCTTTGGGTAACTTTATATAAAATATAAGCACAACTTCTAATATAATATTTCAACCTTTTTTCATTTTTTTCCAAAAAATACTTTACAGTATACAAAAATAAAGAAGCAAAGAAAATTATTTTATTATGGTAAATATGAGTTAACGATAGCGTTTAGAATTAAACCACAGTAGTCACAAATGTACAGTTGTCTGAGATCACAAACCATAAAATGTAGTCAGGGTTCTGCTATGGTTTATTTTCATAATGGGTAAACACAGGTCATAAGTTAACACGATCACATTTCCTTGATTCAGAGGCTGCACGATGTGTCCCGAGAGTCCCGTGTTGAATCCAGAGATCTGGAGCTTATTCGGTGTAGATTGATAGCTCGGTGGTTTTTAACGCTTGTTCGAAACCCGCGCCATCAAAGACTTACTTTATTTTTTAGTTTATCTTACTTCAGCCGCTACGGGTGATCATACAAATAACTTGTAATCTTTACAAGAATATCAGAATCATGCAACGAGCAAGTCTGCGTTTATTAGACACTTAATAATATCACATCAGTTTGTACTTTTAGAATCGCCGAATCTGCTGGTCGTTCAATCACATCTGCAGCGGAGACCTGAACCAGGAAATTGGTCGCCAGATCACACGGTAAGCAGTTAAACCGTAAGACCGGAGAGCGCCAGTATGTTTTCCTATTGTTTTTGTGATAGAATGCAACTTTCTCCATTCCCAGGAGCAGAAGCCGCCATTACGCGAGATGTAAACATAAAAATATGTAAAACATTAATCTTATCAAATTCTTTATGTATTCTGAATTTAGCAGTGTAAATGCATTTATGACACCTCCGCTTCATCAAAGAGTCTGTGTAAATACATCTAAAGCCACTTCAGATGCAGCTTCTGTGTTTCCTGCAGTGGAAAGATTGAGCTTGCTGATACTGATTTCATTTGAATGGTAACCGTGCAACAGTTTCTTTTTATTCAAACTGAATTAATTGAAACGATGTAAGAATTTGATGTGAAAGATGACACATTTAATAAGGATTTAAGAAACAGTGGGAAGGGACAGATCTGTTTTGTTAAATACAGCAACTCCTTATCAGTTAATAGTGATTTCTACCTCTTTTCTAGTGACAGAGGACTTTATTTTGAGATTTGTTTGAGGGGGAGAACATCTGTAACTTTGTCCAGATTGGGGGAATTGCAATGTTTAATATATTTTATGTTAAAAATATATTTTTTTGGCAATGTATAAAAAGTATACATTTTTGTTTGTGTATGTTGTCAATTATAGTTTTTAGAAAGAAAATTTGTATCGGCAGGTCAAGCTTAAAAAAAAAAAAAAAGAAAAGAAAAGAAATCTGAATAAGCCAATAAAAATGCATTGGGTTCTCTAAAAAAAGCTATTATATTTACCCATCATGCTGGGCTTTTTGAAATTAGGAAATGTGAATTACTTGAGATCTACACAGAAACACATGTGCCCAACAATGTTCCCCAAAACTGTGCCCTAAATAGAAATACTTCAGATTTGTTACTCAAACTATTTGAAATTAAAAGCATATTGGTAGAAGAACTTGGCTGGTAATCAGCTGGTTGAAATGGTTCATTAACTAACACAATTGTCCTCTTGATCTATGTTATTTGAGTCTCAAATAAATGACTAATAAGTAATGCAACTGGTTGATTGCAGCTAGATGTTTGTATTTTTTTATGAAAGCCAACAGTGCTTGAGTGTGTGCTGTGAACCAGGAGGAAAACATCTGCGGCTCTAGATATTTATATTTTAATTTTAGATGTACTTGATGGTGCTGATCGAGACCATTAAATCTGTATTTGAACCGTTTAGAATACACTTTTATTCAGCCTTGAAATCTAATACATCTGTGATTAACATTTTCAGACAATAAAGACCAACTTAAAACTTACATCATTTTCAAATTAATTACAAAATTTGATAAATCATAATACTATAGCAATCACGGTGATCCTAGTAATACATTTATAATTTATACAATTCATATTTAAGTTGTTCAACATCAAATCAACCAATTTTCAGAAACTTCCCTGGCTCAATTTTTTGATTGGCCTTTTTTTTTTCTGAAAAAAGAAAAGCATAAATCGGGATGACAGCCAAAACATTAAAAGTCACGGATGTATATTTATGGAGTAATACACTATTCTGTAAAGGGGGGTGGAGGGGTCAACATGACTTTGTTGCTATGCCAATAGTGAAAGTTCTAAAATGGGAAAAAATGTATTTATGTGCTTTTTCCACATAGTATGCATGTAATTTAAAAAGTATTAAAGATATCTTAACATCCTTTCAGATTTTAGTTCTTAGCACTTTTTCTTTTATTTTCCTATACAGAGAGTTAAATGTGGCTCCATGAGTTAATTGTTCAATTGTACACATTTTCAGTGGTTAAAAACCAAACCAAATTATGAAAATATATACTTTTTTTTTTTTTTGCTATGGACCTCTGGTTGAGTTGACATGGAGTGACCATTTATATTTAACAGAATATTTTATCCAAAGTGACATATAATGAGGAGCATCACAAGCTAATATGAAAACAATTATTGTAATAATCTATGGAAACGTAAGGTAGTTGCCTCTAGATGTTAGAAAGTAGCTTTATGATTGTATGTTAGCAAAAAGGAGGAAATATATCTTGTTTGTTAACTCTTGTCTAGTTACAAAAAGGTTGTAGGTTCACATCCTGCAAGGGTTGATCACCATCAGTCACCATTGTTGTGTTCTTGATCAAGTAACAGAAAAACAGCAATACTTATGAAATACAAATATAGCCCGCTACATCTAATTTGAACAGCATTTCCATTGCTCATTTTTTTTTTACATTTCATATTCATAAGTTGATTTCAATGATAAAAGTAAACAGTGTGAACCAAATGCAGTGTTATTAACTCAACAAATTGTGGCCAGGACTTGTCAACCAATGGCAGCCATTGAATTTGGACGTGGAAACCTGTTTGATAACAGTCTTTGCATTTACATTTCCTACAGACTAAAAACTAAATCAAACTGGTCAATAAAAGCCACTGTTTGCTAACTTCTATCAGAATTTTCGACGAATTAAACAAACCCCCATCCCTTCAACGACACGCCCTCTTTCCGAAACCCCGCCCTCCTCAGGCATGTCAGCAATGTCAGCACAAAATGATTGATGGACAAAGCGTTTCTCTGATTGGCTAAAACGAGGACGGGCCGCTCCCCTGACTCCGTGCAGTTTACACAGAGCCTGTGGCTGTCACAGAGACTGTTGTGATTTGACCAGACATCCATTCAGTGATAACAGACGGGTAATGGGGGCATTTTATTTGTGGTATTTGGAGAAAAAAACAGCTTACAGCACCTAAAAGCCATAAGTGCTGAGCTCTTCGCTTGCACAACTCTTTGGTCCGACTTGAGGAGTCAGCATTACAATCGAATAAAACAACTAGTGTTAAAGTATAGAGAAAGTTAAGCTTCAGTCGAGTTAGACTACAGTAGTCTAGCGTGCGCGTGTTCGCGTAACATCGACTGCGCTACAGCATTATGACGCCATTTCTGTGCCACACAACTGCAGTCGATTGACATCGACATTCTTAACATTGCGACGTTCAGTGCTGCTTTGAACGTACAAAGGAACGAAATCTCTCTATGTCTGCTCTCCATTATGTGTTGACGAAGTGGGACGATAGCGACAAGGCGATTTCGAATAAAGCCAAATGTCGCGATGGGGGAAAAAGGCACGCGAACTAGACGGTTAAATAAATCACAAAGAGCTTTCGGTGTTTAAATGGAGGCATGCAACACGATCAACACAATGAACGATCCGAACAAGGTCAAGCTAAACGGGGTCTGTACAACTTGCTCCGATCGGGGAAATCAGACTTGACAGTTATTTGCTTTCGACATCAGAGAATGGAAAACAAATGCGTCGCTGTGAGACGTAACGACACTAATGTCGCCTCAAACAATAACTGTCGCGTCCATGCGTTCTTCTCTAACATCCGTTTCGTCGAAACAGAACCATTTATCTGCGCAAATGTAACTGTCTTCTGGGGAAGAAAACTGTAGCCTGTCTCGCCAGCCATTTCTGATCACGCTCAGAGATCGACGTCGAGGTTAAAACATCATTAACATCATAAACACGGCGATAATGGAACGCGTTGGAATCGCAAACTGCGACGACGTGG
Source organism: Carassius gibelio (assembly GCF_023724105.1). Taxonomy (NCBI): domain Eukaryota; kingdom Metazoa; phylum Chordata; class Actinopteri; order Cypriniformes; family Cyprinidae; genus Carassius; species Carassius gibelio. Next base: position 2,892,281 of record NC_068408.1, on the reverse strand, counting down.
ATTTATTCTAAGAGGAGACGATCGTTGCGGGAGAGTTCGCGGAACACTCCAGATTCATAACATTGTGCCCTGTCAGGTTCCAACGCTTTTAGTCGAAACGACTCTGTTCGATCGCACAAAGCCTTACGTAAGGCAGTGTTTTTCCCCATCAGCTATTTGATGCCAAGCAGCGAGAAGAAAGTGGTCGGGTCTTTTCGCGAATTCCAACACAACATCTGATCTGCTGTTACGAATGGAGACCAAAGTTGGCCAATCTGCAGCATCAAGTAATAACAAACTAATAAAGGCGAACAAAAAGTCTCCCGCTGTTTGAATGAACACTATTTTACGTTGTAAACCGTTTGGCCCGCGAGAAAACCAGGTTTAAAAAAAAAACGTTGGTCCGCAGAGCTACGCCTAACCGTCAAAATAACGAATAAATGACATTCGCGTAAATAATGCTAATTGAGAAGCTCGAAATGGTGTAGTTTTCGTTCGATCTCCGTCTCCATTAAGACTTTATCTGGTCAACACAACGTCCTACCTGATATATCCGACAGATCGAGATGGTAAATTAGTAATCCATTGAAGAATCGTGGAAAATCATCGACGATCAGCGCTGGAAACGTCGTCCGAAAATATAGGGAAGGTGTCGGGATGCGAATCCGACAGAATCGCTCCGCAATCGCACTCGTTTTCGGTGGTAATCCTCTCCGCTTCTCAAACGGACTGAAGGATACACAAACCTCCCACTGTGGAACCACCCCGTCCGCTTTCTATTGGAAAGTAAACTCGGCGTTCCTTTAATCGCAAAGATACATGGGACTTGTATGTTTTGAATGGAACATTCACGTTGGGACTACAGAACACACAATGATAACGTAAACTACATTTCCCATAATTCAATAGCGAGTGGGAAATATCGCCAGGCTCCGCCCACTTTCAAGCGCCTGTTCTTTGCATACAATTACATTTGATGATGAAAAGTCTAAACGTTTTTTTTTTTAATAAAAGAAATAAACAATCACCCGGTTCTCATTCGTTATATGTTTTAATTTAATGTCATTTACCGAGGCACATCAACGCAGAAGCATTTGCTGGCATGTTTTAAAATTAAATTCATGAAAATGTAGTAATAATAACAACATTCAGTGTCATTGTCATCTTACAAAATCTAGCACTACATCTGCACAAAATACAAAGTCGTATTCTTAAATTGGTACTGATGTTTTACAACTAGTCAAGGCACCTTTAATTATATAGAGCTTTAAACAAAACAGATTGTGTCAAAGCAACTGAACAACATTAATGAGGAAAACAGTGTGTCAATAATGCAAAATAATTACAGATGAACGCAGTCCATCATTGAAGTCAGTGATGTCATCATTAATCTCAGTTTATTTTAAATAGTCTGCTGAAAATTTATGTGTTTAATGTATGTACCCTATCATTCTACTAAATTAGACTTTAACTTGAGTAATATATACTTTTATTTTTCATTTAAACTTAATAAATATTAATATAAAATATAAATATTTCATATTATATATATATATATATATATATATATATATATATATATATATATATATATATATATATATATATATTAAAACATTTGTAGTTGCATATATATTTTGATAAATATTACTAAAGTATATTATTAAAATACATTACTATAAAAACATAAAACGTTTAATTGAAACTACATCTCCCATGGTTCAATTCTGCTTCAGAGGCAACTTCAGGCTGTGTCAGGCTCCGCCCACTTCACCGCGCCTGCGCTCTGTGGAGTTCATGGCGTATTTAATCGCGAGCAGCAGGGATGAGTGAGTTTCCTGTCAAACCCAGACGAGGCAGATCAGCTGAAGGCTCTCTGGCGCGTCTGAAAATTCTGTTCTAAAGCCATATAACGGGATATTACAGTAATAAAGAGGATAAGGTACCGTTTTTATCGCGTTTTAAGGGAGCTGTGAATCGAAGTGGAGTTAAATTGTCGTCTTTGGCTAACTGGCTAATGCTAGCTATCTGGCTGTCATTAGAAAAACAAAAAATTTAAAGCGGAAGCGTGACGTACTGGATTACGAAAGCGGAAGTGCACATTTTCGGTCTGAAAGGTGGGTGGGGATAATTTAACTTTATTTTACTTTTTATTTGTCTTGTTTTTTTTTCTTAATATGATTTTATAATTAAATATACATTTATAAAAATAATTGTAATAACGAACAATAATAATAATAGATGTTATTGTATTTTATCACTGTTGTTATAAGTGTACATTTACAATAATAGTAATATTATTATAATAATATTTTACAGAACATAACTATCATTATTATTGCTACCATTTAGTTCTTATTATAATAATTGTACATTTTAATAAGACTTGTTGTTACTTTTTTACTAATACGTTGATAGCAATAATAACAATGTTATTACTATTACAATTATTCATGCACATTTTATAAAAAGACTATTGTAATTATTCGTTTTTTTATTGTCAAATGTACTTTTGTGAATATTAAATGTAGCTATATTAAGCTTATTTTACAAATAATTAGTACATTTACATCATAAAAGGAAATTTAATTATGATAATCATCTTTTAATGCCAAGCATTAAAAAGTAAAGAGATGCCATTGTATGTTTGCTGATAATATAACAAGGCTTTTTCTTCAAACCTCATGGTGAAGGCTGAAAGCTGTCACTAGGAGCTGTTGTTGTATCATGTATGATTCGGTTATGTTTTCAGCACTAGCTTGAGGAAAATCCCATCTGAAAACCATAAATATGGAGATGCTGATCTTGTGAATGCAGTGTTTATTGGTTTAAAACAGTGTTTAGGAAAAACTTATAGACCAGAGAAGTCCTAGCATCCTCTCCTTCCAACCTAGATTTTTCTTTCTGTCAAATATCTTACGATTTTGACATAATTCTGAATTTGAGTATATCTCTTGCAATTCTGAGCATGCATTTCTGTTTGTTTCAGTCAGCTGCATTGACACATCGGTTTTCTTTCTCACGTGACTAGCTTTAAATATGCAAATTAACAAATGCATAAAAGTGGACATTAACCACTGCATAATAGATGGTAACAATCATGGCATAACACATTTGGTCGACGTACGTGTGTTTTGTTCACATTGAGTCTCACACACGTTCGGACATACTCGTGCACGAAACCTACAAATCATGATTCACTGAAACATTCATACAACATTAAAATTTCATCAAAATGTATTCTAAATATAAGAAAAAAAATATAGGAACAGCTGAATGCACACATACACAAAAAAATAAATAAATAAATAAAAAAGTCACACTCTATTCTATATGTGACCCTGGAGCACAAAAGCAGTCTTAAGTCTCTGGGATATATTTGTAGAAAAAGCCAAAAATACATTGTATGGGTCAGATTTATAGATTTTTCTTTTATGCCAAAAATCATTAGGATATTAAGTAAAGATCATGTTTCATGAAAGAGTAAGAAAAGCTACGTTAGACTATGTACCCATATAGACAGCTATTGAAAAAAGCTCTAAACAGGGTCTGTAATATAAAAGGTGTTTTATTGTGCATGAACTGATTTTGAGGACTGCACATGTCTCATTGCACAAAGATCCAGCAAGAGTGCATCTGTAGAATTTAAAATCAACAACAAAATAAATACAATTACTTTTTGTTGCATAAACATTACCAAAGATTTCCAGATTTTAAATGACAACATGACTGAATAGCAAGTACAAATTGCTTTGAAAACGTTCCATAAAACTGTAAACCTCACATTTCAGCCTTTAAATAAAGAAAGGGGTTAAGTTAAAATGATAATTATTAAATAATTTACATGTAGCCTATTGTATCTGCTCCATAAATAATTATATATACCTTATCCGAATAGTTTGGATGTGTAGAAGCCACAAACATTTTTTTTTTTCATCAAAAGATTAACATTTACAGCAGGGCATGCAAATTTGGTCCGTTTTTTTGGCCAGACAGAAACTGCACACAGGCTGGATGTAAATGTAACCCTCTTTAAATCCTCTCTCTGACAGCAGGTGGCGCCGCTGGAACAGTAGAATGAGAGCGTTTTCCTTAGACTTACTTTATTAAGTATTACATGCAGTGAAGATTAAAACAATTCCATTGAATCTTTTCTAAGGACAGCCAGAACCTTCATAGGTACATTTATATCATTAATCAATTAATGTATTCATTTGTTTAATTCTCTTAGCACTCCTTACAAAACAGAAAAGTTTTCTGTCATGTTTTGAAATCCAAATCGAAACCAACGTTTGACATATCATCAAACTGGTAATCATTCCATCTCTATTTCAGATTTACTAACATTAGGACAAGATTAAGAACAAATTAATGCATGTGTTCCGAATTAGGCAGATCATTTTCACGGGAAGTTATAAAAATAAATAATCTACGCAATTATTAGTGAATGAGACCCCTTGTGTTAACAGCTTGGTGCTCCTAATTTTAGCATCCTCTCAGCTTTGACAGCAAACATCCTGTTGTTGTTTTTTTCTTTCCATTAATGCAGAATCTAGATAGGGCTGCACAATTAATCAAATTTCTAATCGTGATTACAATTATGGATGCCACAATCGTTCAAAGCAGCAGTTAATTTTTCAAAGTCCACTTATGTTATTCTGTGAGCTTAAGATATGTTTTTTTCTTTCTACATGTTATCTTAAGAGTTTTTCCATTGTTTTTGTATAACATTATAATACCATTCAGATTTTTTTAACTTTTTTATAATTTAAAGAAGAAACCAATCCGATGTATAGTTGATTTAAGACTATAGAAAAGCACTAAAGGTTTTTTCAGTTAAGAGTCTTTTCAGCTTGTTTATTTTCATATAAAAATAAGGCATGCAGTTGCACCAAACAATATTTTGAACATCATCCAATGTAAATTGTGATAATCGTAATTAATAATCGAAACATAATAATGTCATAATTGTGCAACCCTGTGTCTAGTTAACATTTCATTCATAATGATATGAAAACATGTACTGTATACGTACAGTTTCATTGTCAATGTTTTAAATCCACATCCAAGGTTTCCCGCTCTGTGTATCATGTAGTGACACTTGTCAAAACAAACAGCGCGCAGTTTCAGTGATTTGTTCTAGCATTGTATAATAACAGTGGAGATTATGAGTCGCTCAAGCAATGGACACAACATGGAAAAACTATCGGTATGGATATTTGCCGATGAATGGCAATAAACTGGGAAAACGAATCAATTGCAAAATCCAAGCTTGCAAATCTGAGAAGAAAAGTCAGAATAACAAGATATACACACACAATCCTGATGTTTTTTCTTGCGAATCTAAACTGCGTTTTTGAGTGTTAAGTCAGAATTGTACACTTTAAGTGTTGCAATTAGTGGCGGACCGATATATCGGCCGATATTTGGCTTTTTTTCAAATATCGGCATTGTTCGATAAGTTTTTCTGCTTGGCCGATGTGTTCGAGGTGGGACTTTTATTTTGACGTACACAGTGCTCACAGTCTCTCTTGTTCATCATCGTCTCTAACAGTTCTGTCTAATACAGATAGATGTCATAATCAGAACAGTTAAACAAAAGGAATTAATGTATACAGAAAGTATTATAACGATTGCTTTTATGTTAGGTCTATTAGTAATGGAGAGGCAAACATTATAATACTTTTCTCGTTTGCTGTCAGCATTAAGCAAATACGCATTTATATAATTATATAAATATTAAATAATGACTAAAGAACATTTAATTTCACAAACCTTGCAAACTCAGTCGAATCCAGCTGTGAGATCATGTGAAGTGTGTATCAAGCATGATCACGTGTTCTCTGTGTGAGAGTCGGTCCATGTGAATTGAACGCTTTAAACTTTAAACTCGTGATTTCAAATTATGCTGCACTTTATGCATTCACCAAAAAGATATATTCATGTCATTTTCACTGTGTGCTGTATGTAAAATGAGTGTTACCCTGGCTTTATTTGAAAAATATGATTCCCAGTGCACACGAACTTCCCAGAATACCCAGAGTTCCCTGTTAATTACAGTTTTTACTTTATTATATTTGTATTAAATATTTATTTGTTTAAAATACCTTCTCATCTAAAGTATGCTTATTTATTTTTATTTATTTATCCATTGTCAAATTATTACAAATTTCTTAAATATTAATAATACTAATAAAAAAATAACATCGCTTTATATCGGCTATCGGCCCAGTTTTCTAAGATATCGGCATCGACTGTCAAATACGCATATCGGTCAACCACTAGTCATGTGTTAAAAAAAAAAAAACAGTACGCAGTTTCAGTATATTGGCCACTCAAGCAACAGAAACACAGAAAAACTATCCATGCCATTAAACTGGGAAAACTAATCAATTGCGAAATCCAAGTTTGAAAATCTGAGGAGAAAGTCAGAATTACAAGAACTAGACACACAATTCTGAGTTTCTTGCTTTCTTCATCTTCTTGCATTTCTTGTTTCTGAGTTTTAAATCAGAATTGCTAGAAAAAGTCAGAATTGTACACTTTTTAAGTGTTGCAATTACCTTTTTTAATTACACTTTACCCCGTAGCGCAAACAAGCTTCCATAGAAAACCCCTCTCATGGTTGTTGTTTCCTGTTTGGATCGGTTTCGGGCTTTAACAGGCCTAGAAGAGACGAGCGCGTCTGTTTGTGTGATGGGATGCGACTGCAGGATCATGTCGCTGTTGTATCCATGAAATCGTTTAGGAGTCGAGTGCTGCACTTTTATGACAGCGACATGCCATGATAAATTGTTCCCATTGATGCGCTCTCCTATCGTTTTGTGTCACAGATATATCTCATTGAAAGTTACATTTCCTCTCAAATTAAGAATCGCATTACTGGAGCTGATGTTTTTGAGTTTGTAAATATTAAATGACTTACATTGTTCATTGTGTTTGTACAGTGATTAAATAGGCACAACAATTACACACCCGAAGGTTTAAACCGCAACAGTTCATCTGGTCACCGTGTAGGATTATTCATTCAAAACAATGAGTCATTAATAAAGCGGTAAACCTCTTAATATACAAGTTATTTTTAACCAAGGTTATTACTTTTATACAATGGCAGCAACAGAACACACCAGTATTCAAATAATAGTTACATTTGAGTCATAATCGGAATAAACTAATAATTTCAAGCATTTAAGACTTATATTTCTTAACTCTATATGTATATATTCAGATAATATTGTTATAATAATAAAGACATTTTTAATGTTACAATATGGTCTATATTCAAATTCACACAACTTTCTATTCATCTGACAATACTGAAAAATAAAATGCATCACTGTTTCCACAAAAATATTGTGCAGCACAACTGTTTTCAATATTGATAATAATCAGAAATGTTTCTTTAGCATCAAATCAGCAAATTATAATGATTTCTGATGATCATGTGACACTGAAGACTGGAGTTACCATGCTGAAAATTCAGCTGTGCTTCATGGAAATAAATTACATTTTATTATATATTCACATAAAAACACAGCTGTTTTAAATTGTAAAAATATTTCCGAATTTTTACTATTTTTTGATCAAATAAATGCAGCCGTGGTGAGCAGAGGAGCATAGGAATGTCTATACATTTCTTTCAAAAGTAAATTAAATTGAGGTTCACTAAAATAGGTAAAAAAAAAAAAATGAAATGCTGTTGGGAAAACCCCGAAGCTTCCCAAAAATGCATGCATAATGTTAGCAGGTTACTAGGAAGTAAAGCAAATCAAATACAAGAGAAGATCCTGAGCGGTCACCTTCCCTGGAGGCTGTGGTTAACTCTCACGCTCTTCTTCTCTCTCTCAGCAGGTTTCTTTGTAGAAACGGAGGGATGGATGGAGACGAAAGAGCAACTTCTGAAAGGATTCTTCTGGAACCGTACAAGTACTTGTTACAGCTGCCAGGTAAGAGAGCATCTGTAGGGCATTACGCATTTATTTTTGGCTGCATGTAGAGTACAGTGATGAAAGAATAAATCACTCAAAATACATTCATTTACTCACCATGAGACTTTCTTCTGGGGAACACCAGGAAAAACTGACAAAATCTTCACTTTGGAATAGAAACCGACTGGATTTTTAAGTTGTTATTTGATAGTTTGACACAAAATGTAAACTATTTTGAATATGTGAAATGAAAAAAATTAGAATTACCGGTAGAATATTATCATTGAGTATAGACCTACATTTCAATGGACTTCAGAAGAATTGTTTTATAGTGAATGCATCATCATCTTTTACAGTTTATTCGCATATATTAATATAGCCGTGGTAAACATGAATGGTCACTGTATGAAAAAATGTATTTAAAAAATCCTTTATGTGGGTCGAAGACGTCAAGATGTCCCCATAAGAAGAAATTGACATGCATAGAAAGCCCATTAAATATAAGTAAAGTGCCTACTTTTAAGGTTTCAAATAAGTTTTTGGAAAATAAAATGTCAGTTTGGTTTAAATAATGTTACATTTTCATTTAGTGTAACACTTTATGTAAAAATGTTTATTATTGTACATATTAAAATATATAAAAGAGAATAATCCATTGTGTTTTAAATTAGTAAAAAAAAATTAAATAAATACTTACCATTGGGCAAAATCTAGGATAGTGGCAAAATTTAAAAATGTTAAATTACAGCTGATTAGTATTTGGGGTTAAAGTAATTAGTCTTTTAATGTGTCATAAATAGCTTGTTGTTGTTAATATGCCTGACAAGAGGGTTGCGTCGAATGGCATTTCAGTGGCTCTCTTCTGTAAATTGGGAAAATGTATGAGATTAATTTTTTGATCAGGAAATTAAAAACATAATTGCAATTAAATTAAACTGAAAACTTTTCAAATATTTTTGGAAAAACAACAACAATTTAACGCAGTATTACACTTATTGTTTATATGCTTACACCCTTTTTTTGTCTTTGACCCATGACTAAAGAAGAAAGTCATGGGTTTGGAACAAGATGTATTTTTGCTTTAATGTTGCTGAATGTCTTTGATATTAATAGCTCGGTCTTGGTCTTGTCTGAAATGTAGGTTAAATGATATTTTAAGAGAGGCTTCGCTGTAGGAAAAGTGCTTTATGGAGATGAAGTGGGATTTTCTAATGAAATGAGTTGAGTTCACTGTACTACGGTAACTTATTACACAATTATGCAGCAGTCCTAAATGAAACTAATAATGTTTGCTGAAACTTTATTTTGATCTGCTCTACGCTGGGTTCATTTAATTAATATCGATTGCTCTTAAATTGAATAGAACTTTTTACCCAAAGGGTTTCGGTCCACAATTTCAGCAAGAGTAAACACCAGTAGATGAAAAAAGAAAAGTAGCAAAGTGAAGATTCAAGGCTTTGGAGATATTTATCATTCTGTCGTTATTTACTCGCCCTCAAAACCTGTTGGGCTTGTTTTGAATGTTGAAAATTAATAGCATTAATGCCCATCGACTTTCAGCAGATGCAAAACACACAACATTATTCAAAATGTCATCTTTTTTAATTCCACAGAAGACAAATAATTCATTAGGGTGAAACAAATGTTAATTTGTGGATAAAACTTTACCTGTTTTGCTTGATTATATTATTTTTCCCCATACTGTATATCTTTCCTACGATGAGACTTAAATGATTAATAACAAGTTATAAGAACATTAATATTAATGATTGATGCTTAATTGTGTTACAAACATATACTTTAACTCCGCATTTAAAAAGCATAAATATTGTATTTCATAATTATTTGTTAATTATAAATAGTGTATTTATTTCTTACCATGTTTATTTGTAATTTACAAATTTTATTTTTATTTTTTACTTTTTATTTAATCAAATGTGTGATCTGGGTATACCATAACATGAACCAATATAGTATTTTATAAAAATAAATATTAGAAATAATTTTAGAAATGTTTAAATATTTTTTAAATGCATTTTTGTAATTATTTGGTAATAATAATAAAAAAATGCATAAAAAAAATGAAAGCTTGTGTGATTTTTTTTTTTTTTTTTTTCTAGTTTAACATATTTGGTATAATATTGTATTTTAGAAATATTAGTAAATCAGAAATATTATATAAATACATTTTATATATATATATACACACACATATATATATATATATATATATATCTCAAATTATTTTGTTATGCATTTACATATTTCATCATTAAATAATAATAAATCGGCACGCAATTACAAAACATGATGCTAAATAAAATCGGTCTAAATTTCACTTTCCACGATGCATATTGTTGCGGTTTTTGTATTGTTACAGTGATTTCTGGAGCCAGAAGCTGCTTGACGTTTGATGTCAGCTAGCCGTTCTGTGGCAGAAACATCATCATAAATCTATAAGTCACAGTAATACAGGAAGTCTGCAGTCAGCACAATGCACAATAAATGACAATAAATCATGTGTGTCTTATTAGCTGCTCCTGCTGTAGCAGGAATTAGTGAAAGGACACACATTAGGTTCTGCTGAGGTCATGCTGTTAAGGACGATGTGCCATGGGTTGATTTGTTCCTCATGGCTTTTGTGTCCTTTTAGACATTGGAGTAGTGTAGTGTAGGATTATATTTCCAAGTCGCTTGTGTGATTGTTACCATGTCATTTTTCGCTAATATAGTCATCTTTTACTGTCCAGTGTCATTAAAATAGTTTTTGTTAACATTTTTTAGTTAAATTTTAACTTTTATATTTTGTGATTTCACTTTAATTTTAGTCATTGTTATTCTTTTATTTTATAATTTTTTATATATATATATATATATATATATAATATGTTTCTTTCGTATTTTCAGTTAACGTTCATTTCAAGTAGCAAGTAGGTTTTATTTTTATATTTTCTGTTTTCATTTTAGTTCAAGTATTTTGTTGTGTTTGTCATTTTTATAATTTCTTAAACTAATACATAAAAATGTATAAACTTTATAGAAATGTATTTTGTTGCAATGTAGACTTCTATTTTTAATTGATGTTTTAGCAATTTAGAAATGTTTTGTTATAGGTATTTCAGTACTACTTTGAAAATGCACTTCATATTTTATTTTGGTAACTTTTTCTTTTCATAGTTTTAGATTGAGTTTTATTTAACTAGAATAGTCCTGTATGAATGTTTTATTGTAAACTGCATGAAAACTTAGAATTATGCATAAGTCTCTCTATCTCTGTGTGTGTGTGTGTGTGTGTGTGTGTGTATGTAAAATCAGTAACATAATTTGGTTGCCACTGCTTCAATTTCCTACGGTCTTGCAGAATTAAATCTCCCTCTTTCCATCTCTACACTCTTAAAATCAAGGTGCTTGAAAGGTTCTTCACAGCAATGCCATAGAAGAACCATTTTTGGTTCCACAAAGAAGAGAGAACCATCTCTTTCTCACCTTTTTATAATCTGAAGAACCTTCTTTCGCCACAAAGAAGCTTTTGTGAAACGTAAAGGTTCTTCAGATGTTTATGGAACCATTTAGACAGAACGGTTCTTCTATGGCATCATGAAGCACCTTTGTTTTTAAGAGTGCATGCTGCTCTTTTAGCGAGAGTGTGTTGATTGTATCGACAGTAAAACCCACCGAGTCTGAAGGAGTTTTTCCTCTTATATTCAGTCTGAGAGGGCGAGGAGGAATGCTGCTGCTGCATCAGAACCCAGTCTGTTGTTTTCCCGTCGTTCTCTTGCAATTTTAATGATGTCTTTTGTGACAGTAAGCCCAAAACCAGAGACGCTCCTCTCAGATAGTTTTTGCAGAGGTCAGGGAAGACATCACTGAGGAAGGTGAAGAGAAACAGAGACGCACATGTGAAGAGATTGAGAAAGACTTCCAGGAGGTCATTTACTCACATTTAAACTGGAAATCTCATTAAAACACGTCCAGGTCGTATTTCACCCCAGAATTAATTCAGTGAATCCTGATGTTTTACTTTTTCTCACTATTTAGTGATTCCCATTACTGTAAAGAAAGGGTTATAAATTATATATCTAAAAAATACAAATAATAATAACTGAAGTAATTTTATTTTTAATAATTTGTATTTATTAAATGTAGTAATTTATTAAATTACAATAAATATAATTTCCGGAAAATGTTATTTGTATAACCGAAGTACGTAATGTAACTGAAATGGTGACTATATCGTAGTAAAAAGTAAAACTTTTTTTTTTTTTGCAGGATTCTTAAGATCAAATATAAGGCTCAAGATTAGGGCTTTCACTTTTAGTTTGAAAATTGATTGCACAATCGATCGGACCAAGCAAAAAAAGTTTCGAAAATGAAAATAGGGAATCGATTTTAACCAAATATGTACACTATTAATTTTAAAACAATTAAACAATTAAAACATGTAGATGTAACAAAACTCACAACCAAGCAGAAAAAGAAAATAAAGAATTCCGAAAGTGCAGTATGCCTTGCAAAACCTAGACGGAAAATACCAGCAATTTTACGCGCCTATAAGACCCAGTGACGTCGAAAGCGACCTCTTATGCTGCGTTCACACAAAACGCGAATAGAGCGTCTGGCACGAATACGAAGGTCTCGCGGCGCGGTAGACGCGAATTCGCCTCATTCGCGCATCTAGTTACAGGAGATTCTGAGTTATGAAAAGGACCGTTGAAAGCTGACAGCGACCGGCTTTTGTGGTGGAAAATTGGCAGTAATACCCCCTCCTTGAATGTTGCACTCCTGTTGCTGTTTGTTATTCTGCCAGAAACTTCATGCCAATAAATAAGAAATATTGCTGACTTGTGCGTTTCCAGCGCTCTCTTTACTTTCGTCCGTTATTTGACGTTGAAAAAGGAAACGTCTTTTTTTTAGACATGGAAAATCTTTTTTTACAATAGATTCAATGAACACTTATCTTAAAAATCGAAAATGATTTTTTTCACAAAACTGACAGCCCTACTAAAGATATTTTAAAAGACTTGCACAAATAAAATTAATACCATACGAGCGGGGTTGGGCAATGTCTATAGTACAATATTAAACTAAAAAATTACTGTAAAGTTGAATTTACAGTTCAGATACAAGTCTACACAAAAACAATTTTATAAATGATAAACATTACAAATGCATTTTAATACGGATTCATGCAGTGGAAGAACACACTCTAAATACACACACATAATGTATGCATGCTCTCTAAAGGTGTGTTTTGTTTACTTTTCCCAATATACTCTTAATGTCTATAAACTCGCACTTCGTTAAAAACATCAATTATGATATTATCGCAGACCATATATTGCACACACACACCCTTATAATGCATTGTCTTCTTATCAATCCACCAATTCACATTTAAACTTCTGCATGTTTGCAGGATTAAAACATGGGTTGATTTTACATTGGTCTGAACAAAATAACTGTTTTATTTAAAATGCACATTCATTCTCTGCCAGCAGGTGGAGCATGTGATAGAAATATTACAGTTTTTTTTTTAAGTTTAGTTGTCACATTCATCCCTATCGCAATTCTGCTCTTCCCGTCCCCAAATTAAGACTTCTTAAAATCATGATTAAGACTTACCAGTACAATAAGACTTTAAGGACTTAAATTTGATGCAACTAAATTTAAGACCTCACGGAAACTGTGAAAAATGTATTTAGTTTTAAACTTTTAAACTTTTAAAAATTTAAATAAAATTAAAAAAAAATACTACAAATAAAATGAATTATAACAATTCAAAATAAATCAATTAATACAATTAATTACAAATGTAGTTTTTTGCAACCAAAGATTGTTACATTTTTAAATTGATACAATTTGTCAGGAAGAGAAAATCTGATACAGTGTTATCATAGAAAGTGTTTTCAAAGCTAAAAAGGCACAACAAGTGCTATTTTGAGTCTGATCACATTGTGTGACGTTTTCAGAAATAGTTAGTGAATTTTCTTTGATTATTGAGGGTGAATCTGAGCTTTTCTTGATGGACTCATCATTACTAGAGGCCAAACGGAGTTGAAGTGAGGACACAGGAGGAGGAACTCGCTCCAGTTACAGGAAAACACTCATGAACGAGATGAAGTCAGATGAATGATGTCGTTCTGAAGACAGCTTAATCACAGCTCTGCAGGCTTCAGCGTTTAAGGCTGTGTTTTAAAAACCAAAAACACTTCTGTGGATTCATCTGCATTCTGCTTGATTCTGCTTTCATGCCGTTCATTTGTTTAATGTTTTTAGTTAACTATAATATAAACGTCTTAGATGAGATACTGCAGATTTTATTTTTATATTTTCTGTTTTCACTAAGTTCAGTTCGAGTACATTTGTTGTTGTTTTTTTTTTTTCAATTTTGCCTATATAGTTTTTTTGTATTATTTTAGTGCTCCAGACTAGCTCAAAGTATTTTTTGCATTTAGTATTTTATGTTAATGTTAATTTTAATTTCAAGTAAAGAAAATGTTTGTTTGTTTTACGTTCATAACCCTGTTTTAATACTCAATTTAGTTTTATATTTATTCAATTTTATAGTTTACATCAAAAGAAATATATATTTAAGTTGTAGAATATTTAGTTGTAATTATTGGAGTTATTAGCTGAATTAAAATAGCCGCAGCTCATTTCGAACTCATCTTTTCTCTGTTTTGTTTTTTAGGAAAACAAGTCCGAACGAAACTCTCGCAAGCGTTCAACCACTGGCTCAACGTCCCAGAGGACAAGCTTCAGGTAAGACTTTATCTGTGTTTATCAGGAAGGGTTTCAGGGTTTCTGCATGGACTGTAATGTTGAAATATATTGTAGAAGGAGAGGAACACTTTTCCTCAAATTTAATTATAATGCGAGTATGAAGCAGTTTGTGCTTATGTTCTGTACAGTTTACAATAGAAAGAAAATAATAAAAGGTAAGCGTGACTATTTATCTAACAATTCTGACTTTTCCCCATATTATTCTGATGTTAACTGAAAAAAAAACTTGGAATTAGATAAATTTGCAATTACCTATATATTTTTTTTTATTGTTAACAGTGAAATGTAAAGAAAAGTCAGATTTGTGAGATTCAGAATTGCAAGACAAAAGATTGCCTTTTTTTTTTTTACTTTTTAATCTTATTTTTTTATTTATTGTATTTTATTAAATTTGTATATATTTTTTCCCTCTTTTAATATTTTTAAACATTATTTTCATTTATTTGTTTTATTTTTATTTATTTTATTTTATAAAAAATATATTTTTATTACTCTTTGTATTCTTTTTTTCAGTTTTATTTTTATTTATTATATTTTCTTAAAATAATATTTAAAAATATATATTTTTACGTTTTAATATTAAATTATTTTCTTTATTTTTATTTATTGTATTTTATTTAAATATTTAATATATTTTTACATTTTAATGTATCATTATAAAATATTTGATTATTAATAAATAATTGTATTATTATTATTATCATTATTATTTTGCATCCTCAGATCTGTGCAGGTTATTGAAGGTTTAGTTTAGATTGTGTGTCTGTTCCTCGTGGTATCCTCTCCCCGTCTCTGAGTGAAAGTCAGCTGAAGTTTGTCAGATTTGTTCGTTGATTTTCATTTCAGTCAACTTGTGCTTGCCGATAGAAATAAAGAAGCAGATCTGTTTCACTTTCAGTTCTGCTGAGGAACTCGTGACTTTGTGAAAAACCTGTTACTGGCTGCTTTCTGAAAGTCTTTCACAACCCACCGTCTCAGTCACTCATGAAGAGAACAGATGTCCTCACACTACACTGGCTTTTGTCTTTAATCAACCACTAGTCTGCATGCTCCTGATGTTTCATGTGAATAATGTTAGTTAGGATTATCAGATCGTCTTCTGAATCACTGCTGTTCCTTCAAACGTTTGTGTAAATGGACTCTTCTGGTGTTGGTATTGTGTTGTCACAACCCTAACATCAGTGATTTCTAGTTATTTCATCAGATTGCACGCCTGCTTTTAAATGTGCGTCAGCTGAAAGAGTTGCTTTGTGTGATGCATAGTGATTTAGTTACATCATCAGTCCACTTTTGGAAGGGTTTGCATTTATTTATTTATTTATTAATACAGTTATGGTTAGTTCAGGAAGGCGGATTGCTCTCCGGTGACTGTGCTTTTGCAGCTTAACACTCCCATGCAAACCTTGTGCAAACTGGTCATTTCCTGTTTTGTCTGGGTGTTTTTCTGCGCTGGCATTGCAGAGACTGTAAATGATCAATGCTAATAGATTTTAGCTCTAAAACCTCACATGGTGGGTCACTTTCAGCATCGGGCTCTTCAGCGTCGAGGCGTTCCTGACGGGATCGTGTTACAGCAGAGAGAAATAAGGCACAAAAGAGAAGCTTGTGAAGGAATGAGTGCATTCATGTCACGTCGTTGTGTGTTTTGCATAATTAAAGAAAACTAGCCAAAATATCCAAGTTCGCACAATAAATTATTAATTTTTTTTTTTTTTTATTCCTGGTGTTTTTTTTTTTTATTACATCAGGATTAGTGTTTTTATATGTGTGTGTGTGTGTGTAAATGTAGCTTTACGGTTTAATTTATAAAATGATTTATTCAAGTAATTTATTGTTTTGAAGGTGTGACATGAAAAAATGTTTTTTTTTTCTTTTTTGTTGATTTTCCTATATTTGATTTTTATAATTTTTGTATATTATATAATAACAATAATTTATTTTTCTTCATCTAACCTTATATTTGTGTATTTATTATTATTATTATTAATAATAATAATAATAATAATAATAGTAATAATACTGGTGGGAACAAATTAATTCAATTCTATAAATTTATTATTTTTTTTTTTATTATTACTACTATTATACTATTTGTATTTTTATTAACTGTATTATAATTAATGAATTTTATTATTGTAATTGTATTAATAATTATAATTCGTTTGGGGAACAGACTGAAATTAAGTCTTTATTGATCCTTAATCTTTTCTCAAACCTCATCCGTGTTTGTGTGCATTTAAAAACAGTGCTTTAATTCTTGCACCTGTTTGTGGCAGGACGCAGTTGAACATTAGTGCAGATGCTCATTAGAATATTGTTTTAGCATTGCATTTTTACGTGCCAGATGAAGTATTAAAGTGTTAAACTGGACACTACCTGACCGAGTTTATATGCAATGCAGCAGGAATCACATTAACACAGAAGGACACTTCACAATGATTATTAGATGTTTGCAGTGGATCATTCCTAGTGTTGGAGCGGAGGACTTTTAATCAATGAAAAAAATCATTTGAGAGCCGCTGAAGAGGTTTTAAGTGTTTTGTGTTGCATCAGTTTCTGGTTTGTATTCAAGTGCGTCTATTTCTGTGCCACTGATTGTTAAAAATAATTGTGTTTCCCTTTCTATAGGGTTTGTTTTTAAAAGAATAGTTCTCCCCAAAATGAATATCTGTTGACCGTTTACTCTCCCTCAGGTCATTCAAGATCAGGATGAGTTTGTTTCTTCATCAGGTTTGGAGAAATGTAGCATTGCATCAGTGTCTCATCAATGGATGCTCTGCAGTGAATGGGTGCCGTCAGAATGAGAGTCCAAACAGCTGATAAAACATTATGCTTATGAATTAAAGTATATGTTTGGAATCGAATTAAGCATCAATCATGAATATTTATGTTCTTGTTAATGAACTACTGTGTTTTGGCTGTTTAAAGTATTGTATAAATTCTTTACCTTTCTCCAAATCTGATGAAGAAACAAACTCATCCTGATCTTGCTTTATCTGAGGGTTTACGTTTTCTTTAATGTATATGGTTATACACTGTAGGATTTATTTGAAGTTTCTGTATAGTCTTTATTTAATATTTTCTTGATGTTTGTTATGACGAGCAACGGTGTCAGCACTCTGCTTTTTATATATATGGCTTTTATTGTCTATTTCAGAGCTTTAGAGGAGAAGATAATGAATGTATTATCAGTACTTCAGTTTTAATTTCTACAAAGCTGTATCATTAGCTTCAGATTCATTTGTTTAAATGTAGCGCACACGTCTTATGGACTACTTAGGGTGTGCTTTTTGACATCTTTGTTGTTTAAATCCCATCCACTTTTGTTGTATTAAAGTTTTTTTTTTTTTTTTTTTGTGCTGAATAATTACTAAGAATACAGCTGAAACCAGAAAATGGCAGAAAAAAAAGTGTAATTATTAAAGTGCAAAGTCAGTGATTTATTTAAAATAAATATGCAGGTTTTTTTTTTTTTTTTTTTTTTTTTTTTGTAACAAGCTGCTATTTGGAAAATGAAGACATTCGTAGAAATGTTAGAATTAGTAATTATAAAAATTTGTGATTTTACAGTATTACAATTTAAGTTGCAGTACTTTTAGCCGTTATAATAATAATAATAATAATAATAATAATAATAATAATTATTATTATTATTATTATTATTATTATTATAGTAGTAAAAATATAAATCTTTTTTTTTATTATTTTACTTCCCAGAAGCAAATCACAACAAACCTAGAGTTCTTTATAAAAAAAAAATTAAAAAGAGGGAAAACATTAAATCGCAATTGCAATTCTAAATTTTTATTAGAACTGTTTTATTAAACTTTTAAAGAACAATAAGCTGAAAACTAATTTAGAAATTAAGAAATTAAAGCATAAAAATTGCAATTTTACAGTTATACTGTAAAATAACTTAACAGTACATTTATACTGACACTATTAATTAATTATTATATATTAATTAATAATAATTTAAGATACTTTTGTAATGTAACACATTGTATAATATGGTGTATTTTTTTAAATGCTAATAATAATCATTTAAAAATAAGTTTGCCATATTAGCACAGCAAATTTGCTATAAAATTTTTATGGTTTTTTTTTTCTTTTTTTTCCTCTAACTCATTGTCAATAACGAAACGTGTGCGTCTGGAACGACACTGGTGTAACAGTTTAGGTGTTTCTTGTATTTTCTCTAATAGTTGATTTAAACGTAAGGAGCATCAGCAGAAGAGTATTCTCAGGTGTATAATAAGCGGATGATTCTGGTCATGTTTTAGTCTCGGTGTCCTGTAATATCTGCACGCAGGACTGTTTGTGGATTCAGTTCAAGGGATTCTCCATGAATCTGTGTCTGTAACACTCTCTCTGAACCCGACTGCACATGCGCCGAATCACTTCTCAGCGCTCACTGAACAGATTCAAGTCTACAAATATGACGAGCGTGTCTGATATCAGCTCAGGATTCTCAAGTGCACTGAATAGTGTCCGTGTTTCCTCCCAGACAGTGATTTAGTTTCTCGTTTGTTCAGAGAGGCAGAAATCCGGTTTTCCGAGTTTGTTCAGAAAGGTTTATCTGAGTTCACTGCAATTCAGTCCGAGGTCAGAATAACCAAATAAAAATGTGAATCTCACAAAAAACATGTCCAGGTTGTTGTTAGTTTTTAATGTGTGTGTGTGTGTGTGTGTGTGTGTGTGTTTTAAATAATAAAAAAAAAGACCATTTGCATTAAATAATGACTTGCCTATAATCTAAGTTCTAGTCAAATTAAATTATGCATTTTATATTTAAATATATTCACAATCATATCTTAATAAATTTCCTTTGAAATCATCTTCAAAATGCATTTATTTACATTGCTTACAATCAGAATAAATTTGGTAATTGTGAATTGTTACATTTATTCCGTTAAAACATATGAACGTATCTTAATATCATAACTCAAATAATGGTTAGCTGTGGAACAAGTGAATATTTAATTAGTTAAAACTTAAATGCATTAGATTTACTTATTTTGTTAATGTTTGTATTTGTTTAAATGTTGATTTAAATAAAATGTATGAACTGGTTTAACAATTTGATTAGATTTAAATCTTATTTTTAGAATGCACTTATTACAGTTGTGTATAGAATCACCATAAATCATAAAAAAAGTAATAATAATAATAATAATAATAATAATAATTGATTCAGTTAGAAAAAAAAAAAAAAAAAAAAAAAGTATAACCATGACCAAAATATTCCTAGCTGTAAAAGCAATTTTTTTTTAATAGTTGAACTATTTGCATCTATTTGAATCTATTTAAATAATTAAATACATTGAATGTGATGCATATTTTTTTTTTTTTTTTATAATCTTTGCTTCCCCACTACAAAGAATCTCGTTTTTAATCAGTAATGTGTGTTTAATTCAGTACAATTCTCTAAATATTCCTCTGGAACACAGTCCAGACTGATGAAGATTGTTTTGCATGCAGCTGTAAGCGAGCATCAGAGCTGATGATGTCATCGCAGGGTGACGTAATGTTTCTAGAAGGCAGACAGATACAGAAGTGATCTCGGTCTCACTGGGTGTTAAATGCTCTGTAAGAGCAAGCAGCATCAGAATCGGTGTGTGCTCTCACAGATGTCACACTGATATATACACGAGGACTCTTTCTTTCTTTCACATTCATCCTGTTTGAAGCGGATGCCAGCTCTGACGCCCCCTGCTGGTCGCTTTGTTGTACTGCCATGCAGAGTTTTTATTTTTATTTCTCGTTTTTGAAAGTAAATATCAAGTCAGTCAGTCTCTATTTAAAAGAAGGTGACTAATTCATCTAAATGGACTTTTAGGCCTGTTTTCACACCCGGTTTAACTCGAATAATTTAAGATTTAAGCATATAAACCTCCAATGCATTTGGATTGGACACGGTTTTAAACTAATAAACTTAATGTGATGCATTATTTGACAGTCATACATTAATGAAAAAAAAATCTTATTTACAGTGGATTCAGGAAGTATTCATAGCACTTCAGTTTTTACATGATTTATGTTACAGCTTTATTCTTATGGTTAAAAATAATCAGTGATTTTTTTTATATATAAGTTACTTATGCTGATTAAGACTATCTATTTGACCATATTTTGAAAAAAAAATAACTGAAATATTATTGCAATTTAAAATAAGACTTTTCTATTTGAATATACATTTCAAATCAAATTTATTCCTGTGATGCAGCGCTGTATTTTCAGAAACCATGATCTTATACCGATTTATTATCAGTTGTGCTTCAAATTTTTTTTGAATTATGTGATACTTATTTTCAGGATTCTTTGATTAATAAAGTTAAACAGAAGAGCATTTATTTAAAATAGGAATCTTCTCCAACAATATCGTTCAAAAGTTTGAGGTCAGTCGATGGGTGTTATACGGTTTATATTTATATTTAGAATAAATGCTGTTCTTTTTAAACTTTCTATTCATCAAAGAATCCTGAAAAAATTAATTCTAATAATAAATCAGCATATTAGAATGATTTCTGAAAGATCATGTGACACTTTATAACAGAGTAAATGGAAATTCAGCTTTGCATCACAGAAATAAATTCTATTTTACAGGATATTAAAACAGAAACCATTATTTTATATTGTAATAACATTTTCTGTATTTTTGATTAAATAAATGTAGTGTTCAAATCTGAGTGTAAAAGTTCAGCGTTCACCTGCTGTGTGTGTGTGTGTGTGTGTGTGTGTGTCTCAGAGGTCAGCTGAGGTCGTGTAAAGCGCTCAGCTGTGGACAGACCCCGAGGATTCGTCCCGTCGTGTCAGCGCTGATTACTTTAACGAGTGAATGCTCACCATATGCTCCCCATCAGAAACACATTCACTCTTCAGGAACACAGTGCTGCTTTTACAGTTAGATTAATGGTTTATTTATGGTGCATTTTCTCACTTAAAAGAAAATGATTGTAAACTTAATGCGTGTAAAATACAGAAGCACAGTTTTTTTTGTTACATTATATAAATGCTTTTTTAGCATCAGTAGGTTGTCATTAAGATTGTATTACTGTTACATTTAAAGAGCTTTTAAACTTGCCAACATCGACTTTTAAATCGACTGATTAAAATGCATTTAATATTTTAAAAAAACAAGTCTTTATTAAAATTGCAATAAAATGTAAAATTCTAATAGTATGCTGAAAAAAAAGATATACTAAATTTAATGTAAGTGGTTGTAAACTTTATTTTAGCTACATTTAATTAAAAAGTTGAAATTCTATTTAAATTTAGCTAAAATAAATTGATTGCAACCACTTACCTAAAAAAAACTTTTAGTGTATTAATGTGATTTTTTTTTTATTCATTTTAAAATTATACAATTGCAATAAACACACATTTTAAGTTGGCCTACATTGACTGTTTAATGTTATTTAATATTTTAATTGATGGATTAAAACATCATTCTTATCCTATAAATTTAGTTTTAATTATTTATTTTTATAAAATTGCATTAAAATAACTTTTAAATTGGCCTACACTGACTGTTAAATGTCATGATAATATTATATTATTTTCATTTATTAATGTAATTGTAATGTCATTTTGTAAATTAAATTATAAATTAATGAGCACAAATTACTTGAAATTTAAGTATATTTTATTGTGTATTTATATTATGTATATCACTTTTTAAAAACATTTTGTTTTATATTTATTAGTGTCTCTTATGATCTCAGTAGGCCTAAGAGTATTATATTTGTCACAAAACTCAACCTATCTGTAGTTTTAGTTGAGTGCTTGTAATTCTCAAATCATTTAATAATCAAAAGACACAGTTCTGCATGTCGCATTCAGATAAAAATGAAGATCTAGAGACAGGATGTTTCTGCAGACCTTCACTAAACACACAGAAGTCAGACACACCCTGATAGTGAACACTATCTAGTGCAGAGTGAGCAGCTGCTGCCCCCTGCAGGCCGTCACATGCATCACAGGTCATCCACATCTTAACCTTTTAACCTCTTAACCCCCATCCCTGCTGATCTGACCCAATGCTTTCTGCTGAGACACACTGCTATTGATGTATTTTACATGACTGCGCACTTATCACAGGAAGTTATTAATACATAAAGTAAATCGATGCACCCTGATGATTTTATTTGCAGACTTGTGCATGTGTATTTATGCTATTTGATATTTTAATATTACATTGATTAAATCTCATTTCAATAGTATTCATGTAATGTTTTCATTATTAAAATATTATACAACAAGTAATTTTATCCTGTAAATTAAAATAGCAGAAGTGGCAATTATATTTAATGTTTTAAAAAATATATAATTAAATGTAATTTGATTATTGATGTAATTAATTTTAAGTTGTACATTAATATAATCTTAAAATAATTTTTAATCTAAATTATCGACAGTAATAAATTATATTCAGTAAGTATAATGAATAAATTATATAAAAACATTTAATATGCATGCATTTTATATATATATATATATATATATATATATATATATATATATATATATATATATATTTTTTTTTTTTTTTTTAATTTTAGATTATAAATTGGCCAATATTTATCAATGCTATGTAATATTATATATTTTTTTACTTTAAATTGATAATTTAATTTTAACTTATTTAATTTAATAAAATCTATTTAATCAGGCAGTTGAGGTTTTTTTAACTGTATGTACATTCAGTTGGACATATCTAGCTTTTCCTTTGCTTATTAACTATGCACACAGTGATTGGCTGATAGTCTCGGTCAGAGATTTATTCATAGAAATCTTGCAGATGTTGCCACATTCAACTTAAGATTTTAAAATGCAAGCTAAGTGTCCCTAATTAAACAATATATGCATATAAACAGCCTTTTAATTAACAGTAGAATAATGATGACCGAGTAAGACATGCAAAAAAAGAAGAATGCAAGCACAAATCTAGAGTAGGGATATCCTCCAAGACCAAAGCGATATCTTAAAGTAGATTTTCATCATATGTTTCTAAAATGTTAATGATAGTTTTTGATTTAATTGTAGTGACTTAGGAGTCAACATCCTATCCTTACACAGACTTATCAGCTAGTTTTAGCACTAAAATCCTTTGTGAAATACTCTTAGAGCAAAAATTAAGAATCGATACGCCTGTTATTTTTAAGATTTATGAGCAGTTTTTAGCTTGAGATGTTTCCAGTGCTGTTATATTTGTCTCGGCAGGTGATCATCGCGGTGACGGAGATGCTGCACAACGCCAGTCTGCTGATCGATGACATTGAAGACAGCTCTAATCTGCGGCGTGGTTTCCCGGTGGCCCACAGCATCTACGGCGTGCCGTCGGTCATCAACTCCGCCAACTACGTCTACTTCCTGGGTCTGGAGAAGGTGCTGACGCTGGAGCACCCCGAGGCCGTGCACGTCTTCACCCGTCAGCTGCTGGAGCTGCACCGCGGTCAGGGTCTGGACATCCACTGGAGAGACACCTACACCTGCCCCAGCGAGGATGAGTACCGCGGGATGGTGCTGCAGAAGACCGGTGGCCTCTTCGGTCTCGCCGTGGGCCTCATGCAGCTCTTCTCCCACTGGAAACCAGACCTAAAGCCGCTTCTGGACACCCTGGGGCTCCTCTTCCAGATCCGAGACGACTACGCCAACCTGAACTCGACGGAGTACAGCGAAAACAAGAGCTTCTGCGAGGATCTGACGGAGGGCAAGTTCTCCTTCCCCACTATACACGCCATCTGGTCGCGTCCCGAGAGCACGCAGGTGCAGAACATCCTCCGGCAGCGCACGGAGAACGTGGATATCAAGCGCTACTGCGTGGATTATCTGGAGAAGGTGGGCTCGTTCGCTTACACCCGTCAGACGCTGCTGGATCTGGAAGCCGAAGCCTATCGCTTGATCGCAGAGCTCGGAGGGAATCCAGAGCTAGAGGCTCTGCTGAAGCATCTGAGTCGCATTTATAAAGAACCTGGGGGCGGAGCTTCAGCCGGCCAATCGAGAGAGCCCGGGGGCGGAGCCTCAACCAGCCAATCAAAACACTGACTTCCCCCTGTGAATAAACTGTGCTGTTATTTCGACTCCACTGCAGTTGCCTTCAGTCTCGTGTTTTTGTCTCGTTCACATTTCGGAGCGCTGTAGGTGAAATATTGAAGTGTAACAGAACTTGACTGGCGCCTCTCTAGTCTGCAATATTTGGTCAAGATTTGTGTACTGTAATCCGTGGACAAATGCTGCTCGTTTAATTAAATAATAACCGTAAACAAACAGTCAGATAAAACTAACATTTAATGTTTAAACCATGTCTGTCATATCACCACAAAATCAAAGCAAAAACATTGTTTTCCTTTACCATTTTCATGACTATATTATTATTATTATTATTATTATTATTACTACGACTACAATATCTGTGAGATGGAACAAACATTTAACTTATGCAATTTCACTAACAATTTAAAACTAATTATTTTGCTTTAAAACAACCATGTTTTGCTTTGTGCAATTATTTTCATGACTGTAGCATCTAATATATAAATATTATTACTATTATTATTAATGAAGCAGTAAGCGTTAGATAATCTTTATCTATTTCATATATATATATATATATATAGCCTGGATGTGTTTAAACCAGCATATAATATAGGTCACTAATAGAGTGAAAATTAGTGATAATCACTCAATGGAAATAATTGAAATATCAAGGAACACATTAATATGAATTTTGAGGCAGCATATTCTCAGCATGATATTCTCACAGGAAAGAATACAAATAAACCATTAAAACTCTCTCTTTTTTTTTTTTTTTTTTGATTATGATTTTGGGGTGAAATGTGACTGATGGTTCTGGGTGAAATTTCTCATTAAGATTAACATGACTGCCTTCCTCAAAAGTCCAAATAGTGATGTGTCTGGACCTTGTGCTGAATCTGTGGACGCTTTAACACTCCTCAAGTCAAGTTAATGTCCTCCACATTATAGCATTTTACTTTAAGGAAATTAAGACAAAATTATGGTTCTTTATTTTTTCCTTTAGTATTTTCATGACAATTATTAGAATTTATTTAAATGTCATTATTATTACTACTTCAATATCTGTCAGATGGAACAAACATTTAACTTTTATACAAGTTCATGTTTACCTCTGAACAAATAAATAGTTGTGTGTGCATTTATCAGATTCATTCTGTATAAGTAATGTTTTCTTTTGGATGTTTTCTTTTTTTAATAACTATTCTATTCATAAACACTCTTTCATACACTTCAGTCTCTTATGAGTGTGTGTTTTTTGTGCTGTTGTTCTTTAATGAAGAGAAAATCTATATCTTTTACATGCGTGAACACATTAATTTAGGAATAATTGTGTCTGATCATATGAAGTGACAGAACAGGAGCAACCACTTAAATGGCAAGCAACAACAAGAATTACTGTATTCTTTGGATTTATTTATCTACTTATCTGAAGAGATATATATATATATATATATATATATATATATATATATATATATATATATATATATATATATATATATATATATATATATATATATATATATATATATATATATATATATATATATATATATACACACACACACACACACACACACACACACACACACACACACACACAATATCGTGTCTAAAATGTTGGTAGTAATATTAAGCAATTGTAATAGAGATTTTACACAACATTTCGATCAACATTTGCAATCCGAGTTGATGTTCGATTCTTTTGCTCGTGCGTTTTTGCACAAGTTTGCATTTTTGTTGCATTTATTTATTTTATGTAGCGCCAAGCCCCTGTCAATTTCCCGGATTTAAAACATGTTCAATGTTAATGTGCAAAATAATAATAAAATCAATTACAATAAAATCAATCTATTATTAAATTTTACAAATAATTTAAAATCTCTGGGGCTAGTTAATATCTCTCCTTAAACACACACACAACTTTTTGGGAATCCCAAGGCATGTTAGCCTTGTTTCATGTTTTCGTTTTATTTACTTTATTAATAAATGTGTGTATTAGCAGCTTTTTCTCAAGTTAAAGTTATTAACATGAACATCTGCTGTTTATTTCTTTCGATGTGCACACTTTTATAGCATTATGTGTATTGGGATCGCAAATCATTTGAGTCAGTTCGGAAGTTCAAAGCGGGTTCGAGAATCATTTGAGT
Source organism: Carassius gibelio (assembly GCF_023724105.1). Classification (NCBI taxonomy): domain Eukaryota; kingdom Metazoa; phylum Chordata; class Actinopteri; order Cypriniformes; family Cyprinidae; genus Carassius; species Carassius gibelio. The sequence goes on along the minus strand of NC_068408.1, from coordinate 2,865,403 downwards.
CAATTTTGGGATCGCGAATCATTTGAGTCAGTTCGGGAGTTCGGAGCGGGTTCGCGAATCATTCGAGTCAACTTGGGGATCGCGAATCATTTGAGTCAGTTCAGGAGTTCAAAGCGGGTTTGCGAATCATTTGAGTCAGTTCGGGAGTTTGGAGCGGGTTCGCGGATCATTTGAGTCAATTTGGGGATCACGAATCATTTGAGTCAGTTCGGGAGTTCAAAGCGGGTTCGCGAATCATTTGAGTCAATTTGGGGATCGCGAATCATTTGAGTCAGTTCGGGAGTTCGGAGCGTGATCGCAAATCATTTGAGTCAGTTCGGAAGTTCAAAAGCGGTTTCGCGAATCATTTAGTTCAATTTGGGGATCGCGAATCATTTGAATCAGTTCGGGAGTTCGTAGCGGGTTCGCAAATCATTTTAGTCAGTTAGGGAGTTCGTAGAAGTTTCGCGAATCGTTTGAGTCAGTTTGGGGTTCATAGCTGTATATGGACAGGCGTTTTTAACTAATTTAGTAGTTCTAATTACGTTCCACTCTTGTTTAGGTGTGAAATGTGAACTCATATTTTTTGTTTTAATGATGTGCCTTTTAACAGTATCAAGTATATTAAAAAACTAAACAAATCGTGTCTAAAAAGTGCAGGCATCTAGGCTAATGTGAAGTTACATGATGAAGTCATACTAGTGCGCGTGTGCAATTTGAGTGCGTTCTTTCACTGCATTATTAGGTGTATTCAAATGCATTTATGAATGCATGTGAATGATCACAAAATGTAAGATATGAACCCTTTGTGCCAAAAGGGTTCTTTCTTGTCATTATAGAACCTTTTTAGCATAAAAGGTTCTTTGGAGTTGAGTAAAGAACCCTATGGTTCTATATAGAACCCCAATGATCCCTTTTTTTCTAAGAGTTTGTGGTCATACTATAGTAAAGTGTATTATACTGTAAATATATTACAATACGTTAGTGAATGCTTCAGCATACTGTAGTAGTGAACTGATAAACTGTAATAAATACTGTGGTATACTGATTTTACTACAGTAAACTGTAGTGTATTGTAGTAAAACACAGTATTCCCTATAGTTGGAAAAAAAAAAACCTTTAGATTACTATAGTTGTTATATTACCACAGAAACTATACAATTACCACAACAAATTAATTCAAGTACTTTAATATATGGTTCAGAAACACTATTTACTAAAGTACTATAATCTTTTTTTTTCATGAACGATGAACCAACACAATAAAATATTTAATTATTCTCGGAAATGACGCTAGTATACGTAACTCGTAGATGAACTGATTAAAAAATAAAAATAAAATACCCCTTAAAAAATAATGCAAAAAAAAAAAAAAAAAAAAAAATGCTATATTGGTTTTCTTTCACAAACCTATTTTCAAGGCGTTAAGTCTGATCTAGTTTCTACTAAGGGCGCTTATGATTATGGTTTTTAACCAGGATTGTATATTTTCATGCCAAACACAATATGGTGGTATAATAGTGTTACTTACGCATTTTGAAGCGTTCAGTGTCCCATGAATGATGCAGTTTACCCGAAACACATCTGCAGCGTTAGCATTAGCATTAGCCCAGCCTCTTCTCCGACACACTCAGCCCTTATTATGAATAAAACTAAACATTTTACACAATGTGAAGTGAAATCACAGTCTTTGAAGGGTATTAGATTGTTGTGGACGATCCTGATGAGTGAAAAACTCGCTAGGCAGCTGAAAATTAGCTTAATGAGTTGATTGATCTGCTAATGAAGCCTGAGAGACAGCAAACTATTCGGAGTTTTCCAGAAGATTGTTTCTTTTACCGTTCAGACACAATTGCCCAAATGTGAACCCAAGTAGCGAGCTTATGACCTTTACCACAAATTAAAATCTTAAGTGTGTTAAGTTTTGTTAACGTCTTCAGAATCACACCTAATGAGGCCTACATACTTCATATTGCTCAGGTATTAAAACTGCTTTAGAATTCCAGATAAGACTTGGTGAAGCCAACACATTAATTTGTCTTGAACTTCTAGTTCTTGATTTTATATTGAATACACTTTCGATGAATTTTTAAATGTTGGATTTTAAAGCTTGCCTGGATCATATAATTTTGACTCCAGATGGTGGCATTAAACTGAAAGGATCTGCATTAAGAGAAACTTGAGGCCCTTGTTGTCAGAACGGCTAAGAATAGTTTCTGGAAGAGCTCTTAGTGCTCATCTCTTCATCCGTTCACTAAAAGCACTGAGAATAACACACAGAAACAGATGAATGATTTCACTCGGGTTATTCGGAGGTCATTTCTTCAGCTCTTGAAGACATCTTTTAAACTTTCCAGATGATTCAGGAAGGGCATTGTGAAAAACAAACAAGCCGAAGATCATATTACATTTCAGTTTTGTATAATTTCTCGACATCATGTGAAGAGAAACGATGAGAAAGTTTTGTAAAAGCCAGCACGCAGCCTGAACTAAGAGCTCACTGCTGATATTTCTATGTTTGAGGTAAATCTGGATGCAGTGATGCATTAAATATGAAGCAAACCACGTTATACAGCTCTGTAACCTCATATTACCTCCTGCCAGTGCCAACAGTGATAGTTTTAATCTTAACAGCAACACACTTGTTCACCAGACACTTTTTAGTAGCTATCCAAGAATCCTCCAAAATCCAAGAATTGGCAGTTAAACTATTGACATTTTTAAGAAGGCAAGAGACTACACACACACAGAAAACCCCCATTGTTTTTCATACAGTAGTCAATTTTGGGATATTGTGCTTCTATAACGTTTCAATTGGGTGAAAAGGAAAACCTCCAGAAACATTTTTAAGCGTTTATTTAATTGCACGGTATCGGTTTGTGTCTGAAGATTTCAATTACAATACTTATCTTTAAAATATTTAAAATGTTTTATACTGTACCCATCTATATTTTAAAGGTTTCCCCCGATTTCAATTATTATACATATTTTAAAAAGTCTGTTTCTCAAAATATATCTTTTTATCTACACTTAAGTAACTTACAAACACCAACCTTTATACCAACATATAACATTCACTTGATTAATAAAAAAAACCTAATGTTCTATTATAATACATATCCTAAAAGCTGTTTTTATTTATTTTAATCAACACTTACTGTACATACACCAGACTTTACGATTTTATTCCCATCTTCAGTATATTCTGAATTAATATAAAAACGGGTTCGATCATATATAATTCACATGATTTTATATACCCGTTGAAATTTTCTTTTTGATTTGGTGAGATGTAAAAAAAAAAAAAAGATTTCCAAAATTCTAAACATTTAACAAAACCAAACAAATATTTTGAATCAGTTTTTTTCCCAATGCTCAGATTTTTGCTTTAGATGCTTATGCAAATGAATGCATACTTAATCAGACAATGCATTATTTGCATATTCAAACAATCAATTGGGTAAGTATGGTGACATCTATTCTAAAGTTGATTTATAAGCACACACACATTTGCAATCCTGTTGTAATGTTTTATTGTTCATAAATGAACGTTTCAGTGTAACAATTTTGGCTTGCAGCTAAGATAAAAGCAGTGGAAAGGATTTGCGTGCTTGGTGATTTCAAGATCTCTCAGTAACAGAGAACGCAAAGCGCAAAGATGACAGAAAGACAGGTAACAAGAGGAAGCACAGGTGAAGCTGCCCTGGCGATTCTCAAACCCTGTGTGAATTTGACATCTGCTGGTGGATCTACACAGCCGGCATAACAGAGCAGGCTTAGAAAGGACAAGTAAACATGATTAGTGTGTCGTATGGACGGGTGTAGGGGAAAATGTCAAGAAAACGAAGAGAGATGGTGAACATGCATGTGTCAGTGCTGGGTCCAGACGCAGCCGCAGGGATCGCCGCACTTCCTCTTCCTGTCCCAGAGCGAGCGCAGCTCCTGCGGCGAGTGCTGCGGCGAGGACAGCATGTCCACATAACACTCCTTCTCACACAGCCATCCCGAATCCTGACAAACACACACTACATTACAGCCGGATCTCATCCTGCAGCATCACTGAAGCTCACGGGGTCGACTCCCAGGGAATGCACTGACTGCAAGTTAAAGTCACTTGGGATGAAAGTTTCTGCCAGATGCATGAATGTAAACTCAATTATTTATGGATGAACACAAGAATGGAGAAAACGCTCCCCTAAACGGGCTTCAGGACACGCGCTCAAACCCTGCTGACTTCAACAAGAGACTTGTGTTCATCCACATAAAAACAGGATTTACGGTTTTATATCTCGGTTATGTTGAAGTACTTTATTGGCATGCTTTGTGTTTACATACAATATTCCCAAGGCATTATACACAAAAAAGTAATGGCCTATATTTATATATATTTCAATATATATTTATATATCTTAAAGTACAGTAATATATAGTAAGTATTTTTGTTTATAATGTCTTACGTTTATTTTAGATTTTCTATAAATTAATATTTTTATATAAATATTTTAACATAATAGTGAAATACAAACAATATACACAAACACACACTAACACATATGTATATATATATATATATATATATATTTTAATTAAAACCTATAAATAAATGCAGACTGAATGGATGTGAAAAGACTTATAACCAGCATAACAAAAAAAGTTTTTTTAACCAAAACACCTACTCTTCCTTTCATTTTAAATAAATATTTTATAAAATCCAAAATATACTTTTTTGAACTAAACCCACCTAAAATATTAAACTGGTAGCCTTTGATTATATTGATTAGAGAGAAGGTGGGTTCTGAAGGTGTACAGCTACGGAAAAAAAATAAAAGAGTTTGTTTTTCACCTGATATTTGCGAGGCCCGACGGCAGCCATCCAGATGCCCATGCTCACATCCTCTCCCTGTGAAAACACATTTAACTGCTGAAAAACCTCATGAAGCTACTGAATCCATCATCAGAATGAGTACAGGATTACAGAGTAGTTTGATACGATACACATGATATCTCGATCTGTAGGTAAGATGAGGAGATGAAGACAGGACCTGGTAAGCTTTGAGATGTTGAGCGTTGCTGGCGAGCCACTCCACCAGATCCCTGGACACCACGTATCCAGATCCACAGGCGAAGGCCGGATACACTGGACTGGAGTACTCCAGCTCCTGCCACTTCCCCACACGATCCACGGCCCAGTTCTGCCTGAAACTGACCAACCACAGCCATGAGACCGCAGCGATGACATCACAGCTCTGCTCTGATACGCTGATACAACTAAGCTAGTTATCCTTTCACCAGGAAATGGATGTCACCAAACACTTCATAAAATAAGCTATAGAAAAAAGATACGAATTGCAAGTAAAATTCTATATATATATATAAAATAAAATAAAATATAATTTGAGAAAATTTTGTGCATTATTTTAAATTGTTCTTTTACCAGAAAACGGTTGTCACTTGTACGTTCAGATATATAAAAATATATATATATATTTATATAAATTATATATTTTTAGATAATAATAACACACATACTTCCATTCGATTAATAATTCTTTTACCAAAAAATGATTGTCACTTATGTTTTAAAATGTTTTAATATACATAAAAATATAGAATATATAAAAATGAAATAAATACAAATATATTTTTTTTTATACATACTTTTTTCTACAAATGATCATTTTACCAGAAAACATTTGCTATTCCAGATATACATAAAAAGTATATAAAAATATAAAACTTTAATAAATCATAATTTAAGACAAAATACTTCCGTTCTACAAAGAATAAATAAATTATCAAAAATTTTCAACAATCAAGCATTATTTTAATTATCATTTTACCAGAAAATGATTGATACAATATTATATTATATATATATTTTTTTATTTATTTACTGCATTGCACTGAAACTTTTTTGGCACTGCCAAAAGCATGAGTTACACTGATGTACAGTAAGTTTAAAGTGTTTATTTAGAGTTGTCAGGATGGATTTATGATTCTAAGACGGCTCTTTTTGCTCTCTCTGATTTCTTCTATTTTATTGATATCGGCTGTATATCTGGGGAACTCACTTTCCCCACCACAGGCTGCTCTGTGAGAGGCGTTTGAGCTCCGTCTTCAGCAGCACGGCATCCACGTCGATATAGCAATCATCATCTGTCTTCAGCAGCAGCTTGAAATCAGCGTTTCCCACCGACCTGTTGACACGCTTCATTACAAACCCCTCATTCACACGCCAAGACAACATCGAGTCTGACTCGAATACAGACAGAACACAGTAACCCATTACTAACTGACTGACTGACGGCCAGAGTTCTCTTAGGCAAGGTTTAGGAATTAATTCATAAAGCAAAAGATATACCTGGAGAACGAGGTGTGAGAGGAGATTGGGTGCAGCACTAACCACTTATAAAACTGCAGCAGTTTCAAAGGCACGTTCCTGTAGGTGTCCACCACGTCCACAAACACCATGTCTCCATGTCTGAGGCTCTCCTCCCGCAGGGCCTCGTCCTCCTCTCTCAGCTGAGCCTCGCGGATCCGCTGGCGTCTGGCTCGCCCACGCAGCAGCTCCGACAACACCTGCACATCTGAGAGAGAGAGAGAGAGAGAGAGAGAGAGAGATTATTCTCCTAGCATTTTGACTTTATTCTCTTAGTATTATGACTTTTCTCTAAACATTTAAACTTTATTTCTAGAAACATTTAGACTATTCTCGTAGTTTTTCAAATGTATTCTCTTAGCATTACGACTTTTCTCGAAACATTTTCAACTTTATTCCCGTAGTATTTCAACTTTATTCTCTTAGTATTACGACTTTTCTCAAAACATATAAACTTTATTTTCTGAATGTTATCGTCATATTTCGACCTTAATCTTGTCATATTTCGACTTTTATTCTCTTAGTATTACGACTTTTCTCGAAACATTTAGACTTTATTCTCGTAGTATTTTAACTTTATTCTCGTAGTATTTCAATTTTATTCTCGAAACGTTTCGACTTTAATATCGTCATGTTTCGACTTTATTCTCTGGATTTTTCGACTTTATTCTCTGGATTTTTCAACTTTATTCTCGGGATTTTTCAACTTTATTCTCGAAACATTAAGACTATTCTTGTAGTTTTTAGACTTTATTCTTAGTATTACGACTTTTCTCGAAACATTTCAACTTTATTCTCTGAATATTTCAACTTTATTCTCATAGTATTTCGACTTTATTCTCTAAATATTATGACTTTTTTCTCATAGTATTACGATTTTATTCTCGAAACATTTAGACTTTATTCTCATAATATTTAGAATTTATTCTCGCAATATTTAGAATTTATTCTCTTAGTTTTACTACTTTTCTCGAAAAATTTCGACTTTATTCTCGTAATCTTAGAATTTTTTTTCGTATCTGTTAGATTCAAATGTAGACACTATGCATTGGCAATACATTGTAACAATTGTCATGCCAGTAATGCACACATTGAATAGAACTGGGAGAGAGAGAGAGAGAGAGAGAGAGAGAGAGAGAGAGAGAGAGAGAGAGAGAGAGAGATCTCACAATTTATTCACAATGATTTTGCTGGTGAATTAAGCTACATGAACATTCTATATGATTTTGTAACAATAATTTTGATGCACTTTTTATTTGGTTACTTAAAGAGTGTTATAATGGTGCATATAAATTCTGAAGATTAACCCTTATATGAATGAATGTTTCACCGATCGTTATTACATATTCAGGTCTTTCAGCGATTCCTGATCTACATTTCCAGCACAGATGGATCTCTAAAAAAAAAAAAAAAGTATCTGTTTTTTAAGAACAATAACAGAAGAATACAAGAAAGCTTATTTTGTTACCTTTTGAAACTTGAAAGGGTTCAATACTGCAAAGACTCATTAAATTGATCAAAAGTGACAGTTAAGACATTCATAACGTTGCAAAAGATTTCTATTTCAAAAAAATGCTGTTCTTCTGAACTTTGTTCATCAAAGAATCCTGAAAAAAATACATTATGGTTTCAACTTTGATAATCAGAAATGTTTCTTGAGCAGCAAATCAGCATATTATTCTGATTTCTGAAGATCATGTGACACTGAAGACTAGAGTAATGGTGCTAAAAATGTAACTTTAATCACAGGAATAAATTACAGTTTAACAGATATTCACATAGAAAACAGCTGTTTTAAATTGTAAAAATATTTCACAATATTCCTGTTTTTACTGTAATTTTGATCAAATAAATGCAGCCTCGGTGAGCAAAAGGGCTTCTTTTAAAAACATTTTAAAAGTCGAAACGACCAAAACTTTTGAATGCTAGTGCATTTATAGTTATTTCTATTTCATGGTGTCACAATGCTGATATCCCTTATTTTTATTGATCATCAAAACACAAGGCTGAATCACACAGAACACAAACACTACATAATTGATCTCATCATACCATACACTGAGAAAGTGAATCCTCCAGCTAAGCCCGGGAAGCCCAAAGCGCTCCGGTGAGGCAACGTTCCCTCCTCTATCTGAGGAAATACAGGAGATATCCATTAAAGATACTGCTTATAAAAAAGAAATAGGGATGTTTGCTAAGTCAAGCATCACTATTGTTCATACTTTAGGTTAGAAGTTACTAAAAAGCCTTTTCTACAGACTAAAATATCACAGAGACTCTTTATTGGGGCCATTAAAGGTGAATGAAAATTAGCTGAAAATGTGCTCATCCTCGGGTCATTCAAGATCAGGATGAGTTTGTTTCTTCATCAGGTTTGGAGAAATGTAGCATTGCATCAGTGTCTCATCAATGGATGCTCTGCAGTGAATGGGTGCCGTCAGAATGAGAGTCCAAACAGCTGATAAAAACATCACAATAATAATCCACAGCACTCCAGTAAATGTCTTAAGAAGCTGCATGTTCGTAAGAAACAAATCCATCATTACGAGATCATTCAAACGGCTGCTTCAGGCCAAAATATGAGTCTATAATCCATAATAATGATAATAATAACAAGTGTCACATAAAAATCCAGCCACATATTTATTTAGAGCTGTTTTGACTTGTAAACTGTGCTTGATCTGTGCAGATTTCTCTCCTGATTCAGACCACTTTTTCACTGGAGGAAGAGTTATGGATTATGGACTTAAAAACATCTTAATGCTGGATTTGTTTCAGCTTTTGTCTTCTCCTGATGTGAACTGATGGACTGGAGTGCTGTGGATTATTATCGTTATGTTTTTATCAGCTGTTTGGACTCTCATTCTGACGGCACCCATTCACTGCAGAGCATCCATTGATGAGACACTGATGCAATGCTACATTTATCCAAAATCTGATGAAGGAACAAACTCATCCTAACCTTGGATGACCTGAGGGTGAGTCAATATAAGCACATGTTCATTTCTGGCTTAACTATGGCTTTAAGAAACCCTGGAGAACACCTATGTACTACACCAGATCTAGTTTCCCTCACAGATCCAAACTTGAGCACGCCTCCTCCGTTACTCAGGTGGACCGCAGACGTGTTGACAGACATCAGTCCCGTCGAATCCTGAGCCTCCCACAGAAGAGTTCCCTCAAAACCCTGTTCACAAACACCACGTCCTTCAGTGTGAGTGAGATCAGCAGCATTCAATGATGTTTAAACACTAATTAGTGGTTAGTGTGGGGGTCTTTTCTGCTCGTGTTACCTTGGGAAGAATGAACTGCTCGACGGCTTTGTAAAACATCCCACCTACACGTGTGCCTGGACTCAGTGCACTGAAGCGAGCGGTGACCACCGGCTCCTGCACACACACACACACACACACACACACACACACACACACGTCAACAGGAACACCACACACGATATTTGCTCAGCTGCAGACAGTGATGTTCTCAGAATAATCCATTGTGACATGCACAAGTCCTGATGTGATTTCTGGATCCTCACTGGGCCAACAACATTTTTCTGAACCGAGAAATGTCATGTCCATCACATCACACATAATCGGTTTACTTTGACATTTCTGTGGTGGTAATTGCATTTTAAGAATAAAATGTGTCTCGTTAAGGCTATTTTATACAACCCTAAATGCACGCACATAATATTTGTACATTTTTACATGGCCAACTTACTTTATTACAAAACAATAATAATAATAATAAAAACTAGCAAAATTTCTGAACCAGCTAATTTTCTTTTTTATTAACAAATACTCTATAAATAAAAGAAAAAAAAAGAAAAAAGCTCTCTATATATTTATGAACCAGCAAATATTATTTGAATCACACCTGGGTTTTTTTCTATTAATAAATATTCAGTAAAAAAAAAATCTCTCTCTTTCTCTCTATGAATGTGTATATATTTATATTTATATATGCACACACATAAATATTTTTACACATGCAATTTAAATTCATTCTATGAACAGTAAGGCAATTAAGGCAATTTTTTTACATCCAAGATGCATGCAAAAATATCCTTAAATTCATAATTTGACAACTGATGCAAAAAAAAAAAAAACTCAGGTTTTTAGATAGCTAAATGAATAAATAAATCTAACGTTTGAAAAAAATAGGATTTTACTTTTATGATAGATGTTCATATATTAAAAGTAGACATCTACGTCTTGGATAAGCGTAAAAAAAAACTATAAAATAAAATGCATTTTACAAGAAGCAAGTGCATGAATGATGATTAAAAATCATAATCAAAAACCAAGTTTTAATCGGATCTTCCTATAACAAAAGAAAAACCCCCCGGACGTAAAAATGTCCTGTGCGGTGATTTTCTGCTAAAAATATTTTCCCAAAACCAATGACTTTTAATGCATAAATTCTGTTAGTTTCTAATGCTATAATAAAGTAATTCCCCAAAACATGCACAAATACAGTACCTTGTGCATGTTAAACATGTGCAGCGTTACTGAACTTATTGGTAAAATACAATAATTATATGACTATCATTGATTTCCCGATGCGTCTCATCCCATCGGTCAGTGTGGAGATGTATGAGGCGATGTGTGATTGCATCAAGCTGCTCCGCCGACCTCTGATCTCCTCCAATGAAACATCAGAGACTCCACAATCAAAGGCACTGATGGAGAAGACCTTATTGAATTTGCTCTCCGCACATTTATCTCCGCAGCTCGCGATATGTCTCTCGACTCGTGTTGCACGCTGCCGTCTCCAGTACATTTATCAAATAAATGAGTAATGTCTAGCAGGATGATGAAAACTCACCTTAAAAAGCCAACAGGATATTTTGGGTTTCTCTTGGGGCAAGAACAAATCGAATGACTTTATAAAGTGCAAAAGTGACTGTTCTGTGCATATTTAACAGCTTCAGCGGCTCGTGATCTGAAAATGGGTCAATGGTTTAAATGATTACTAGATTTTATTTGGTTAAGTTTAGCAGCAGGAACATAATCTAAATTCTACAGAAAAATTAAACCATTATTATTCTTTTAATTTTATTCTTAATGTATTCATAACAACAACTATAATTTAAATTAAAATATTAGGACAATCATAACATTAATTATATTTTATTTATTTTTTTATAACAACTTTGTAATAATAATAATAATAATAATAATAATAATAATAATCATATATTTATATAACAATTGTAAAGATAATAAATCATTTACATTAAAATATAATAATAATAGTTTTATTTTTATTATATGAATGGATTAATTATGAATATTTAAATAAGATTTAATTCCATAATAACAGTGTGTGTGTATAATATGTATATATATATATATATATATATATATATATATATATATATATATATATATATATATATATATATATATATATATGAACATAAGAGAGAAATATGAAAAATGACAACTTTTTAAATGCATAAAAGTAAGTTTGACTTTAGATGGTTTTGTGCTCAATGCAAATAAAATAATATGTCTTGAGGGTTATATTTTCTTTATGTTCATGGTTTTCATTTCAAGGAATAGGGTATATATATATATAACATATTTCTCTCTTATGTTCATAACTGTGCATTCTGTTGATCATGTGAAGTTTATTGTAATATGAATCATTTTCATTCGATTTTATCGGTTGTTTTGTCTTTGTGTTTGCTCTGTAACTCTAAACCTCCTGTACTGTGATGTCGGGTCGATGGAGATCTTTGCAGTAAAGCCAGATGTGAAGCAGTGACTCCAGACTGTGTTTGTGCTCGTACCTCCTGATCCACCTGGAAGAGCCGCACGGTGACGTTGCCTCTGAAGTCGTCTCGCGGTCCGTTGGGAAAGACGCCCAGCTGGGTGATGACCACCGAGTGAAGGACCTTGAAGTCCAGACTGACGGCGGACACATCGGAGGGCAGCAGCGCAGACGAGTCGGGAACGCTCAACACAGACATCTCCTGTCCAGCAGCTGAAGCAGAGCTCACTCAGTCAGTCATGCTTCTGCTTAAATACTCAAGAAAAGAAAAGGTGTTCCTGCGGCTCAGTGGAAGAGCATTGTGTTAGCAGCGCAAAAGGTTGTGGGTTCAATTCCCCGGGAACACACATACTGATCAAAAACAAATGTGTAGCATGAATGCACTGTAAGTCACTAAAAATGTGGATAAAAGCATCTGCTGCTAAATGCATAAAATGTAATGTAAATGTAAATGTGTTCAGCAAGCAAATATCTATGTGTGTGTATAGATATATATATATATATATATATGCACTGTTGGTTTTGATTGCTTCTGTTTGTAAGTTGTTTTGGATAAATATGACCCTGGAGCACAAAACCTTAAGTCTTAAGTGTCAATTTGTCAAAATAGAGATTTATGCATCATCCGAAAGCTAAATAAATGAGCTCTCCATTGATGTATGGTTTGTTAGGATAAGACAATATTTGGCTGAGATACAACTATTTGAAAATCTGGAAGGGTGCAAAGAAAAACTAAATATTGAGAAAATCATTTTTTTATTTGTTCAAATGAATTCTTAGCAATGCATATTAGTAATCGAAAAGTACGTTTTGATATATTTACAGTACGACATTTACAAAATATCTTCATGGATCATGTTCTTTACTTAATATCCTAATGATTTTTGGCATAAAAAAAAAAAAAAAAAATGTATAATTTTGACCCATACAATGTATTTTTGGCTATTGCTACAAATAAACCCCAGAGACTTTTATTTATATATATATATATATATATATATATATATATATATATATATATATATATATATATATATATATATATATAGTGTTTAAAATGCAATAGTAGTGTAACTTTTTCAATTAATTTATAAAAGTAACGGCTTACTTTTGTTTACTTCTTGATTACTTTCTTAAATTTCTCATGAATGTTTTCACCCGTTTCCCATTTCCAAACATTTACACCACGCAGGGTTAAACTTACAGGAGTAGGCTCTTATTCAACACTCATTACTGTCAGACTTCAGAAATCCTTCATCACTTGAATTAAGATAATTGATATTATTAATTAAAAGAGTTAGAACAAAATCTGACTTCAGTGCTGCTTTTACTTTGTAATATGATTGTTTTCTCAATTTTTCTCATGAAGTGACTCTAAAAATATGTTTATGTGTTTTAATGAATGCAAAAACCCATGAATTTTGTCATGTGACTAAACCCTGGCTATGGATAAAGGCAGATGTCATGAGCAGACGGAGCCGTTTTCACACACCGCTGCACAATAATCCAAACATCAGCACTTTAAGAGACTCGTCTGCTCTGAACTACTGGCTCTCTTAATTAGAAAGCAGCCATTTATTACCCAGGAGATCAATTGGAGGAACAGAGTCGTTAATAGAGAAACGGGACGCTTGTTCACTGCTTCACTCGTCCTTGAGACAAAAACCAATTAAAGGCTGCGCAGACGAGAGACAGAAGCGCGCAGATGTGGCTGAACAGCCATCAGGAAAAGCTTTTAGAGCACACAGGATCTTCTCTCGCTGTTAAAGGGCTCATTAGCATAACGCTACGCCAATCACCACCACCAAAGTCCAAGAGAATCCCTCTGAAAGTGTCTTCAAAACACCGAAAACTGAGCTGCGGCTTGCATTTAAAGTTCAAAACGTAATTGTGTTTCAACTAGTGCTTTCAAAATTTAACAGGCGATTAATTTTTCAGTTTTTTTACGTGCACAGACGCTTCGTATCAAAGCGTGCAATAAACTACATGCATGCAATGTTACTAAAAAGGTATTTAAAGCTGCTTTAAAACCGTGCATGCATGTTTTACGTTATATACGTTACATAGGTTACATTTAAAGAACACGTCTTTGAAATGTGAATCCCATCATTGTGTCCCTCATTTAACACGCACCATTTAACTCGTCAGTTCATTAGCAGAGACTCTGAGGCTTAAGTAGGTCAGAAAAGATACGAAAAAAGAGAGAGAAAATACGAAGTGTAGCAATGTGTCACGTTCAGCAGAGGAAGGTCTTAAAGTGACAGCAGCCAAAACAACCTGATAACCAGCTGCTTAATCAAAGAAAAAGAAAGGAAATCAACAGCGTTATTTAACTTTAAGGGCTCATGTATGTTTCATTTAGAATGTATTGATAACTGTATTAAATATCTGTATGTATAAGGGCACAAGTACAGCTAAATATGACATTTATTATAACAGGTGTGTGTAAAGATTGTAAGTTCACTTAAATTAGAAGTTTTTTTTTTTAAGTCTAGTAAATGTTAAAATTGATAGCTTTCAATTATAATTTAATGTTGGATGACTATAGTCAATGGTTAAATATTAGGCGAAAAATGCCATTAAACAAATGTAAAAAAATATACGGTCTTTATGTTGTTTGCACATTCTTTTGAGGATTGAATGTGAAAACTGAATTGTTGCAATCTAAAAGTACATTTAAAAACGTAAATGTTAGGTGGGATTAATCATAATTAATTTATATAAATGTTAAGACAAAACACTGTTAAAGTAATGATTATATAACATTCTTACAAGTGATATACCTTCTCTTAATGTTTAGACAAAACGTTTTTAGATTAACATTCTTAAAAAGCCCATTCAATGTAACAGACGCTCCAAGAATTGTTTTTGCAACATTAAATAACGTTCTAATCAACAATACAACTGGACCTTTTAACATTCATAAAATCTGGATATAGCAATTTTCTTGGAATAATAATAAATAAAAAAACATAACATATTTTGGGTGAGAATAAAGTTAGATGCTGTTGTAACACTTATTTTATCATCTTTAAAAATCGAGGCTTTTTAAGATTATTAGAATATTCAAAATAAATGTTCAAATAATGTTATATTTTGGGTGAAGTTAGTAGAATGTTGTAAGGCATGTTTTTTGTAACTTTTAAGTAATGTTCTAATCAAGACATTTTAAAGTTCTTAGAATATTCCAAAAAAAAACATGAAAGCAACGTTACATTTTGGATGTTTTTAAGAAAGTTTTTGTATCCTTTCTATAACATTCTAATTACAAGATGAACTTTTTTATAACATAAATTGGTTACAGTACGTACATAAGGGGTTTCCCAGAAAACAGATAATGTTCAAACAACTTTCAGTAATGTTTCTTTAGAAGCTACAAAAATGTTACGACAAAAAATTAAGTTTATTCTTACATTCGTAAGTTTGATATACATAATGTTGAGAAAAAAATTCTAAATGTATCTCAAAATGTCATAAAAGTAACTTTGTCCATGCCCATGTTGATTAGAGTATTAAAAACTTAAAGTATTAATCTAAGATACATTTAGAACGGATAAAATGTGATTAAGTTGCGATTAATCAAGAGTTAACTCATGACAATCACGCGATTAATCGCGATTTAATATTTTAATTGTTTGACACCACTAATAAATAGCCAATACGTTTAAAAACTTTACTTTTTTATATTTTTTTGAGCAATAAAATCTATGTTGAATCAAAATAGATCTTTCAAAAGCTACTTTTTTGTCAAATTTATTTAATGTTTTTCACATTTATCAAAATAATAATAATCTTTCATGTCTCTGGTCAAATGGATGTGCAATTAATTTACAATTTATTCAATAAACCAATCAGCCGTGCTACTTTTTAAATTCTTCAAAAACTTTTCTCGGAGTTCCACAGAAAAAGTTTTTTAATTTTCAATTCCAAATGAACTGTTGATGATGAAGATGTGGCTCAGCCATGGAAATGCAGAACAGAAGCTGGAATCACACTGTTATAACAGGAAATCAGCTGGAAACCAAAACATGCTGACTATTTAGAAGAGAATCGCACTTTGATTTCAGGCCACATACTGCGAGACTCATGTCCGAGCGCGCGGGTCTGATGAGAATCCTAACGTACGAACTGCAGCAAAGCGCCATTACATAAGCCCCACGAATCAGCAGCTCTGAACTGAGGAACATGTCAGGGACTCTGGCTTCATTAGAGCGGAGTCTGAGATGGATTCACCTGTCTCCGTGAGGTTCAGCAGCGAGCAGGAATAAGGGTCTTCACGATCCTCCTCCGGCACAGAGCAGCCATGCTCACCAATGATGAATTTCACCATCACCCTTTCGAATAAAACCGCAGACAACATCAAGCATCATTCTCAGTTCTGACTGGCTAGTGAGAGTGATTTAATTGTTCACGGTTGCCGAGCAACATCACGATCTGCTGCATTAATACAGATGTGCATCACAGATGTGTGCATATGCGCTATTTCACAGCAGTCTGCTGAATTTAGAGTCTGTTCTACAATAATAATACTGATCTTTTATTTGTTATACATTATGTGTTCTTTTGATTCATGTCCATTGATTTAGATTAAATCAAATTACAAAACTGTGATTTTTGCAGTAATTTATTACCCAGATTAGGTTGTATGCATAACCATATAGCAATTAAAATACATTAATTATAATAATATTATTATTATTTAAAATCTATTTTATTTTTAGTATTTTGAGGCTGCAAAAAATACTGTAGCTTTTTTTTCGTTGTTATTTTCCAACCACTTTAATAAACCATACAAAACCACAACGCATTTCTTATTTTATTTTATTTATTATGTATTTATTTGTTTAATTTTTGGTTTACCACATACCCCTAATTGCCCTTAAAAAAAAAAAAGATATATACACAATCTTTATAAAAAATAATAATAATAATAATAATGCATTTAATAAATAATTAATATTAAATATTATTTAATATTATATATTAAAAATATGTACATGCATATATTTAAATGCACATAATTTATATTATATATAAAATATATTTAATATAAAAACACAACATTTAAATATATACATGCATGTGTGTGTATTTATATTTACATAATTTAGGATGCGATTAATCTTGATTAATCATGACAGCACTAATATATAGTTAGATTTTTGGGCTGCAATAAACTGTCCTATTTGAGCTTTTTTCATCATTTTCCACCCACTCTCTGTCCCTTAGAAATAAATGTTATGTTCTTTTTGCTCAAAAAGCTGTGGCCTTCAAACATCCAATGTACAACATTGCAGCTTTTGATGAGAACATGCAGCGTACTTTCAAACATATTCATTAATTCATGATAAAACTGTGCAGAATTGATTTGCAGCAGCGCTGGGCTGTGATTCGAACATTAAATCATGTTTGAGCTATTTTAACGAGCATGTGCCTGAACGATCTTTAAACGTGGAATATTTATAAGGATTCGATAAAGTTGCAGGCCAAAATAAATGGCAGAAAAGATCAAGCGGTCAATTTTTTAAGTCAATATCAAGAGCCTAATCTTCTGAAATGAATCGATGTCTGTCTGAAGTGAGAGTTTTAATGAAGCAGAGATCGAAAGATTCACATGCACAGGTGTGTTCGGGGTACCGACCGTTTCTGGAAGTGAGGATGGTGTTGAAGGTACCCCAGCCATGTGTCTCTTATGGCCTGCCGGAGCTCATGATGATGCCGCGCTGACAAAACACCCATCAACACCTCATGCACAGCCTTCTGGTTGTCTGTCAATACAATATTGAACGGAAACACTATAATCAGCACCAAAACAGAGCCTAAAGATATTCATGCTAAAAGCCTTTTTAAAAGAATAGTTCACTCAAACACCAACGTTTGCTGAAAATGTATTTATTCACCCTGAGGCCATCCAAGTTTCTTAATGGGAAATGTAGCATTGCATCAGTGTCTCATCAATGGATGCTCTGCAGTGAATGGGTGCCGTCAGAATGAGAGTCCAAACAGCTGTTGGGTTTGTTTCAGCTTTTGTCTTCTCCAGATGTTCACGGATGGACTGGAGTGCTGTGGATTATTATTGTGATGTTTTTAACAGCTATTTGGACTCTCATTCTGACGGCACCCATTCACTGCAGAGCATCCGTTGATGAGACGCTGATGCAATGCTACATTTCTCCAAACCTGATGAAGAAACAGACTCCTCTACATCACGTATGGCCCGAGGGTGAGTATTTTCAGCAAATGTTTATTATTGCGTGAACTATTCCTTTATAAAGGCTTCTCCAGCAGGTTGAAGGCTCAAACTCAGAAGAGATGATGCAGCGAGATGAAAGTCTCTGGCAGCGGCCCTTTGTGTCCCTTAATGGATGTCACTTGTGTCCTATTCCACCATGTGTGACAAACATCAGAGCGAGGGTGTAATGCGCATCTGTGGCTTTGTTGCCAGGTAGATTTCTCCCACATCTCAGACACTTTCTGCCGTCTCTCTTCTATTGTACACAACTTCACATTCAGATCCGATTCCTTCTTCAATCTGATCACTGTGGTTAACAAGCTGCCGGCATCTGTGTGCACAGCACACTAATGCAGCCTTCATCTAATGCATTAATTCCACATCTAACCCCCCAGCAGAGCCCATTAGTGAAATTATAAATAACTTGCTTACAGATCATTAAAATGCAATGATCAGTGCATTCAATATTAATGCTTATATGCA
This sequence comes from Carassius gibelio, assembly GCF_023724105.1. Lineage (NCBI taxonomy): Eukaryota > Metazoa > Chordata > Actinopteri > Cypriniformes > Cyprinidae > Carassius > Carassius gibelio. The sequence continues at coordinate 2,846,549 of NC_068408.1, read as the reverse complement.
TGCAGTCAATATTAAAGTTCTATTTGCACTGAGCATTAAGGGTCTATACATTACATTATACATTAAGCAGCAATAATTCTATATATTCTATAACTCTCTCTCTCATATTCTCATATATATATATGAACAGTTTTGCAAGATGTGGCGAGATGAAAACCATTTTTTTTATTTTTTTGTAACTTTCAAATAGCATCTTTAGGTTATAATAACATTGAAAATGCAAATCCAGATTTAGATTTTCAAAGATTTATTATAAAAACCTTTTTTATGCAATAAATCCATTGAATCAATATAAAAGTTATTTTTTTGGTATTGAAACTGAAAACCAACAAAATAAGTTGATCCACATACGACAGCCTCTGAACTTGGTCAATACTAATCTTATTCAGATCTTGTGTTTCTTCCCTCTTATGTTAAGCATTTTTTGTTCTATAAGAATTGGGCTTTAATATTCTTTATGCATTGATTTTTTTTTATGCATTCTACATGCACTCAGGGTTAAAATTTTCTTCACTTTTCAGTAATTGTCTATGCATTATATACATGTTTTATATTGGTTCATTTTTTCTATATGAAGTGAGACATTGCAAAGAGTACTTTATGCATTAGCATTATATATTCAGCATCAATGCTCTGTAAAAACTGATCACTGGCACTTATAATATTATATTCATCAGTAGCTTCATAAGAACCGAGTAGTAAGAATTTATATGCATTATTTGGTGTCTATTAATCCACTGTATGCATTCATGCATCTGTCTGACGCGGAGGTCACACCGAAACACTTTCATTCAACACAAACTGTCCTGCCTGAAAATAAGAGACTATCAGACGAACAGAAAGTAGAAGTTGAGCGTTACCTGCAGAGCCGAAGCCCAACAGGAGCGCAGTTCTGTCGGTCCAGCCGAGCCAGTGAAGCAGCGCCGCGGAGACACACACAAACAGCGCCGCTGCCGCGCTTCTCATGGACGGACGACTGGGTCCAGACACCGACGCTTAACGGGCTGCGCACACGACGACCGGACCGGCGGCAACTCGACGCGACGCGCATCGCTGATGTGACGAGGGTCATACGCGCGGCGTCATATCTAACAGCACGCTGATGACGACGACACTCGGGCAGCCAATAGGAGTTGAGCGGTCGACGCGCTATGCCTTCTGGGAAAAGTAGTTCAATAAGGTTCCAGTTTGCATGGAGATCACGTCAAATAAGCGATGACTTTCTTTTTTAACAAAACAAAATGCATTCGCGTTTAATATGATTAACATATAAATCTATTTTACATGACGAAATAACTGTTTTCATATAAAAAAGTGTGTGTGTGTACAAATATATGTGTATAAACCTTGCTACGTGTACAGTGAAGGCTAACTGAGACTCATTGCTCTTGTTGTATTTGATGCTTCTATTGTACTCATTTGTAAGTAGTTTTCGGATAAAAACGTCTGCTAAATTATTTAATTTAAATGTAAATATACCAGAAATCACATAATAATTTTATCGGCTAGTGTATGTAATTAATGTGCTAATTTTCTTGGGTCTCATTTCTGAAGCACTAGCAGAAATTATTTGTTATTCGATCATGAACCCCTGCATAAAGTGTCAAAAGAACGATTTACACGAAAAACGGTCTGAAATGTGTCCCTGGAGCAGAAAATCAGTCTTGAGTCTCTGGGGTATATTTGTAGAAATATCAAAAAATACATTGTATGTGTCAAAATTATAGATTTTTCTTTTATGCCAAAAATCATTAGGATATGTATAAGAAAATATAATGTTCCGTGAAGATATTTTGTAAGTTTCCTACCTTAAATTTATCAAAACTTTTGATTAGTAGGCTAATATGCATTGCTAATCATTCACTTGAACAACTTTAAAGATTATTTCCTCAATATTTTTTTTATTTATTTATTTTTTGCTCCCTCAGATTCTCAAATAGTTGCATCTCGACCAAACGATTCTTTCATAATCACAAATATACAGTATGCATTACTCTGTTGCACCGCTAGGTGTATCCAAAGACCACACAATATTATAAACTTGTGTGTTATTGTCAGAGCAAACACATTAACTCAAGCATATCATTCTCATAATGCAAGCAAGCACACTAAATATTGAATGCAGACAGTTTTAAAATATTTATTAATTTGTATAACTGCACAGATCTAAACATTCAGACTTCTAAAAGAGAAAAGTGCAGAAAAGCACCAACAAATCCATACATTTAGGCATTGATTCAATTACAAGGTATCTCAAAGTTCTAATATTTAAATCGGGTAATCAGTCCATGCAAGTTATGTTTTTATAATAATAATAATCATAACATTATTTAAAATTTCATTTACATTGGGGTTTAATTGTACCATAATTCTCTAGAAATCAGCTGGACTCCATTTAATTTTCTTGGAAAACCAACAAACCCTCATTCTCTCTGAACACATGGAGCATCAGCACTAAAAGTAAATATCAAGCGTTTAGAACACAATACCGTTTTAATACTCACCCTACAAACACACTCTCTGAATTTAAAGGCGATCTCATGCAACGTTCGCATTTCAAATATACATCTGTGCACTTTAGGAGGTGGATCTTCAGATGTAAGATCAGTCCACCGTGGCACATGTTAAAGGGGCTTTAATACACATCACACAAGGAACAGCTCGATCAGGAGCTGCGCATTAGATATAATAAGACTTGGTTTCGTATAAATTAGCAAAGGCTAGACTAAAATTACAGTGATATAAAGAAAAACATTTGACATTGTGCTTTTTTTGTTTCTTTGTTTTGAATAGGAAAGAGCCTGTGAAATAACAGTGTAGAGGACACGCCATAGTCACAGTACTTGGCACTCAGAAACCACCTCTATACACACACACACACACACACACACACACACACACACACATGCAGCCTCTCCGTTTGGCATTTCAGTCAAAGGCCTTGCTGTTTAAATCAGGACCGGCGAAACTACTCTGAAACTACTGTGAAACATGCCAGTGATCGTAAGGCCGTTCAGAAAGTGTGAAGGAATCTTCAGCAGGGAGGTGATTTGAGAAAAGAAGATGTTTGCATTAAAAACAAAAAGCTAATCAGACTACATTTAAAGGTGATGTGTGTCATTTCTTGTATATTCAAGGAATAGTCCAAGCAAAAAAAAAAATGAACATTTGATAAAAAATTTACTCATCCTCAGGTCATCCGAGATCAGGATGAGTTTGTTTCTTCATCAGGTTTGGAGAAATGTAGCATTGCATCAGTGTCTCATCAACAGATGCTTTGCAGTGAATGGGTGCCGTCAGAATGAGAGTCTGATAAAAACATCACAATAATCCACAGCCACTCCAGTGCATCAGTGAACATCTGGAGAAGACAGAAGATGAAACAGGAGAGAAATCTGCACAGATCAAGCAGCGTTTAAACAGCTCTAAACAAATCTGTGGCCAGATTTCGATGTGAGAGACAACAGGAGATGCACTTTTTCACTGGAGGAAGAGTTATGGATTATGGACTCAAGATTTGAAGTCAAAGACTCCTTAATGCTGGATTTGTTTCATATTGTGTCTTCTCCAGATGTTAACTGATGGACTGGAGTGCTGTGGATTATTATTGTGATGTTTTTATCAGACTCTCATTCTGACGGCACCCATTCACTGCAGAGCATCCATTGATGAGACACTGATGTAATGCTACATTTCTCCAAACCTGATGAAGAAACAAACTCATCCTGATCTCGGATGACCTGAGGGAGAGTCAATTATAGGCATATGTTCACTATTTCTTTAAAATTCATATTTAATGTGTATGCAAAGTGAGCTATTTGTAGGTTGAAAACTCTCTGACTTTAAACTGTTAGAATAGTTTGTGATTGCGAAATGACACGCTTCAGCTTTAAACATTGAAGGTGAAATATCCAAATAACTTTGTTTTAAAGAAGAATATAATGTGAACTCACAGTTATCGGCACGCTGGATTTTATATGTCAAATGGGGCAAAAAATAGTTTTGTAGAGTGGAGAACACACAAAACACATCCCAGAAAGCATCATGAGGATGGATTACTGTCGAATGTTTGCGTTCAGATTCAATATCTCAGGTCTGAAGGGCTCACAGCTGTATTCACAGCACAGATGTTGAGGAGGCCTTTCCGAGGGATCCGCTTCTGTGTATCACAATGTCATTTGGAAACTGGAGAAGATTTGAGTCACATAAGCGGATTAAAATATCTCAAATATCATCGTAGCGGAAAATGGGGAGAGATGGGAAATCATTCAAATGGAAACGCATTACAGATGCACGACACGTCAGAGGTTTGGACACATCTGCTCGCACTTTAATACGAATATTATTTCCTACACGCACCAAAAGGCATTTATTTGATTAGAAATACAGTAAAATATTGTGAAATATTATTACAATCGAAAACAACTGATTCTATTAGAAAATATTTTAAAATGCAATTTATTCATTTGATGCAAAGCTGAATTTTCAGCACTAAGGACAAAAGTTCGGATGCATTATTTTTTTTTATTAAAGCAGAGAATAGTCATGAAAGCTTTGGAATAAAACAAATGGGAGTCTGGGAATAATGCAGAGATTAAAACATGCTTCTTCTGTCTCGTTTTAGAGATTAATCAATCAAATTCGAGTTTTAAAATAATTGAATCAAATTCCAGTTTTGTAAACAAATTCATAAAATTTCTCATTTCAATCATTCAAAACACGGAGATAATTACTTTTTTTTTTAAAAATTAAACCTATGAAGGAATAAATATTTGCAATAGCAGGAAAATGGATTGTGTTTATTACTTCATGACAACTGTATGATCTGACATACATTTCCATTAATATAATTAATGCATGGATGCATAAATAACAGCTGTTATATTGAGTTGTCCTTTTTGTCCTCAGATTAAAAGTAAAATAATAATAATAATATTATTAATGCATAAGCTTTATTTTTTGACGATTCGCTCAAGTGTGTCCAAACATTTGACCAGTGATGCATATCAAACAGCTTAAGTTCATAAAAACATCAGGGTTTCACATCCTCTGAGACACAAACAGAACAAAAACACAAAAATCTCTCTCTCATAAGCAGTGAGAAAGGCTGTTCTCTAATGACGAAGTAATAGCAAACCTATTTAACGAGACATGAGACGCTCAGATTGGGTTGCCAGTTAATTGACCCCAGAGGCGTCCAGGAGGGATCGGACCGTCAACAGCCGCTCAAACACAGCTCAACGGCGGCAGCCAGAGACGAGGACACAGAACCTGCGGCCCGGCCCAAACTCAGAGGATGGTGCAGAAGAACTTCTTCTCCCTGAAGGGGTTCTCTGAGGCCGGGACGGGCACGATGAGCGGGTCCTCTCGTATATGAGCGTCACAGTACGCCATCAGGTCCGCCGCGGCCTTGGACACCTGAGGACAGAGTGAGGGCTTTACATTAGGGGTCTCCTCCGCTCGCCAAGGAGGCATTTATTAAAATAAAATACAGTAAAAATACTGAAATAGTTTTTACAATTTAAAACAACTGTATTCTATGTGAATATGTGTTAAGATATAATTTATTCCTGCGACTGAAGCTGAAGTTATGATCTTCAGAAATCATTCTAATGTGCTGATTTGCTGCTCGAAAAACATTATCAGTGTTTAAAACAGCTGTGTTTCTTCAATGTGTCCTTGTGGAATAAAAGTAAGATTTATATATATATATATATATATATATATATATATATATAGACTCCAAACCTTTGAATGTTAGTGAATCATGGTTCCCACAAAATGTTAATATTTTATTTTCCATAAAAGATTTAGGAAGAATCGTGTGACAATGGAATCTGTAGTAGAAATCATGAAACATTTTTTCAAAAATAAATTACATTTTTAGATATATTACATTTGAAAACGGTTATTTTAAATGTTAAGAAAATTTCACAATATTACTGTTTTAAACAACATCAAAAAAATATTATATTATTATTATTTTACTGGTATTTCGAGATCAAAGGAAATCCATTATTAGTATTATTATTATTACTATTATAATTTTTTTTTTTTTTTCATTTTTCTCCTCCAGATCACAGTACAATGCTTCAGATCATCGCGGAAACTCATTTGTGCTTAACTCTATTGATCAACTCTATTCTAATAAATGATCAGCGATCAGTGTCCAAACGAGCGTCAGGATCTGCTCTACTTCTTGAGAAAACTGCACTGGCTCATGTTTTTACATCTGACTGTTGTACATAAATATTTGGTCGAAATATTACGTTTTTTTTGTCTATGCAAAGACCAAAAAAATAAAAAGTTTGAAAGAGGATGATTTTAGTCTGCAAATGTCATGCTGAATAAACATGACATTTATCACAGTCCATTATGTTCACTGCCTGCTATTTCTAGCCCCCTTTGGAGGATTTTGGCCTAAAACGGACAGAGTGTGCACAAACATACAGCCGCTTTACACAAACTATTCATTTATTATGCAGTTATTCAATACTGTTTTGCCTTTAAAAAATGCTTTGCGTTCATATTTTGGCCTTATGTGTGTATCTGCACACAGTATGCTTTATTATCTTGTCTTTGTCACTATCTTAAGCAACATTAAGCTTTATTATTGCTCATTCACAAAGGAGATGTTAATTATTAAACCAAACAGAATCAAACCTTTCAAAACCACGCAGCAATATGATTCTTTTATTGAGAGACAGGCAGTGACATTATTATAGATTTACTATCTTAGACTATATTAGAAACTTGCTGGTGATGGGATATATTCTCATACAAATAATGCATACAGCTCAAACTAAAAGTTTGGATTACATTTTTTTTTACCAATTAGAAAAAGGAAAGTAAACTAAGTGTTGTGGACCATTTCAAGCTTTTAGGAAGACTGATACATGTTTTGAATCTAAACGGCTATGTTGATATCTTTGCTATGCTTCTGGTTCACGGTGTTAATATTTTCCAAACTTACGATGCATTTGTTTTCAATGTGAGAAACAGCTGCATTTAAATGATTCAGTGCGCGAGTGAACTGTCCGAATGAATCAAACTGAATCACGAATCAAAACACACGTTTGAATGAAACAAAAAGAATCGAATCAAAAAAATGAATCTGGAATCGTTAGTTCTGATTCTGATTCTGAAAACACACATTTTTGCTGAAATATTATTCTTAGATCAGTATACGGTAATTTAACAGTAATACAAGAATAATATAATGTTTATAATAATATTTTCAATACAGAATGTGGGTTAAACTGAAACGGTGATATGAAACTATAACTTGAATGAATAATTGAGTGATGCAGTCAGAGGTATATGTTTAAAGATTTAACAAAAATATAACCTAATAAATTGTGATTAAGGCATACTGAATGATAAAATATGTTTCAAATATAAAGTCAAGTTGGAATTATTACCCATTATACTCATAGTAAAAAATTTAATAAATTTCATCATTTAAAAGTTCGATATCGATATTGACGATACTTGGCTTATAAAGTATCGGTATCATACTGAAAGCAAAACAATAAGACCTCTTCTGGAGGCGGGGCCAGAATATGCAGCTCATTTGCATTTAAAGTGATACACACTAAAAAGCTCTTTTTAGACACGCCCCCAAAATTACATTTTCCAGATGTTAAAATAAATTATTTTTGAGCTGAAACTTCACGGACACATTCTGGGGACACACAAGACCAATATTACATCTTGTAAAAAGCGACATAAATAGATGCCCTTTAATGTAAAAAAAAAAAAAAGAAAAAAAAAAGTGTCTTCTGCTCACAAGGCTGCATTTATATAGTCAAAAATACAGTTAACAGGAATATTATTAAACTAAAAAAATGTATATATAATTTTAATATATATATATATAATATTTAAAAAATATTTGAATATGCTGATTTGGTTATCATCAATGCTCAATTATTATTATTATTATTTTTATCAATGTTAAACAGTTTTTGCTGTTTAATATTTTTGTGGAAAAAACAAACAAGTACATTTCCACAGGACTCCTTCAGAAACAGAACATAAAAAAAGAACATTTGTTTGAAATAGATATCTTTTGTAACAAAAATGTCAACGGTCATATTTGGCAATAAATAAAAAGTAGTGTTGTTTTTTTTGTAAAAAGCTTTTAATGTTAGGGCCTCATGATTTCCACCAAATATTGTGCAACTGTGTTCAACATTGATAATAATCAGAAATGTTTCTTGTGCAGCAAATCATCATATTATTCTGATTTCTGAAGATCATGTGACACTGAAGACTGGAGGAATGATGCTGAAAATACAGCGGAGCATCACAGAAATAACACAGCAACTATTTTAATAATGTTTCACAAATTAACATTTTTACTGTATTTTTAGTCAAGTAGATGCAACCTTAGTGAGAAGAATAGACTTCATTCGAAAACATAAAAATCTTAATTATTCCAAACTTGAAACACAATTGGCTCTTAAAGTGCACGTCATCTTCATTTACAGGAGTAAGAGTGTCACGTGGAGCCCCTAATGCACTGTTCCAGTTCCTGTAATTACAGCACACCAGCCGCTGATGAACGAGACGCACTAATTAACACACATCACCTGTGACTGACCAATTACTGAACACACCAACATCTCAGATGAGGAGAAGATGATCTGAATCTGTGTGTTCACTCACCACTGAAAGAATAAGACACATCCTGACACTTCTGATCACATGAAGCAAAATCAACTCGGTTTACTTTCTTAAAACATTTCGCCTGGTCTTATTGTGAATGATTCATCAATGCAAGCAAAATAAAATTAAACTAAATATTTTTTCCAACAGTTTTTATTTTCATGTAGTTTAACTTGATGTACTACAATAACTAAAAATAAAAAATATAAAGGCATTTAAAAAAATATTAATGATTATAGACATTTGGTGAAAATAAAAAAACATAATTAAAACATATATCATATATATCATACAAACGTATGTGTGTAGCAATATTATTTTAGCATCATTGAAATAATATAATAGTTTTTATCAACATTTTGAATTAACTGTAATTTTTTGCTTCATTTTAATTTTAGTTATTTTTTAATTTTAGAAAGTTTTAAAATGTTTATTTAATAACATTTTTTTATTTTATCAAGTTAAACTACATGAAAATATAAACTGTTGAATTTTTATTTTATTTTATATACAATTAAAATATTTAATAAAATAAAATATTGTTTAAATATATAAATCTCAAATGTTCTAGTTAACTATTTAAATTATTTTACTAATTATTTCCTGTATGGCACATCATAACATCGTATATAAACATAAATACACACACAAAAACACATGCATGTAAGAAATGATAAATGTTCATGTAATGTAATTTAATATTAAATGCAGAAACAGAGACTCCATTAGGAATTCAGTTTTTTTGTGTTGACTCAAACACAGACTGGTAGATTTCCCATCGGGGATCAATAAAGAATCAGTCTACCTATAGATTGCTTCCCAAAATATTTCCCCGTGGTTAAAAGCAGAGGTCATATCTGATGTCAGAAAGGCTCTGGATCTGCAGGAAGATGCTGAAGCTCTGTCCACAGCTGAGCCCGTGCTCCTCTAAACGCTCGCTCCGTCTCTCATCCCTCGGGTTTACAGACCAGACCACACACAACTACAGCTAACAGCTGCATTACGCTTCCTTAAAGCGCTCGCTTAGTCCTCTGGGCACATTAGAGCAGATAAGGAAACGTACTCTCCAGATGCTGCTGTCATCACATGCATGATCAAATATGATTTGCTGTACGCAGGCCAATACTAATCTGAATCCTCATATGATTGTTTTAGATTGTGAATGAGGGGACACTCGAAGGGTTAAAATAGCATGCCAACTTCTGACTCGACCAATCGTGTGAGTTCGGGGGCGGGAGTAAATGACCACATGACAGTAAACATGAAAGATTAAGTGTTTTTACTTTTACTAGTTAGAAGTACTTTTTTAAAAGTATTCAACAAGACTATTTGTGTCCCTGCAGCACAAAAGCAGTTTTGTGTCTCTTGGTATTTGAAGCAATAGCCAAAAAAAACATTGTATGGATCAAAATTATTGATTTTTCTTTAATGCCAAAAATAATTAGGATATTAAGTAAAGATCATGTTCCATGAAGATATTTAGTCAATTTCCTACCATGAATATATCATAACTTAATTTTTGATTAGTAATATGCATTGCTTAGAATTCATTTGGACAACTTTAAAGATGATTTTCTCAATATTTAGATTTTTTTGGCACTCTCAGATTCCAGATTTTCAAATAGTTGTATCTCAGACAAAAATTGTCCTCCGAACAAACCACACATCAATGGAGAGATGATTTATTCAGCTTTCAGATGATGCATAAATCTCAATTTCGACTGTTTTTGTGCTCCATGGTCATATATATATTGTATATATTTTTTTTTCTTTGTAATAACTTGCACTTATTAACATGTTTATTATTTAATGCCACATCGGCATCAAAGGCTTTTCACTAATTTAAAATAATCATAACAATAATATTTCAATTCATCGTATACAATGCTTTATGATATCATTTTTACAAACAATAAAAATAAATAACAATTGTGCACTGATTACTAATTCACAATTGTTTTTATTTTATTGCAACATCAGCTTCAATTGCTTCATCCAAGAGGAAACTCAATAAAAGACTCTTACTTGTGATTGAATCATATGTTTTCTTGAGTGAATTAAACGTTCGATTTAGAGGTTTTGGTGACGTTTGAGGAGTTTAAAACACACAGACCTTTATCCTGTCCATGCAGGCCTCCATCTTCAGCTGCTCCACAGATTTCCGGGCCTGAGAGATGCTGGCCGTGCTGTTATTAGCCATTCCGTCCTTCATGATTGAGTCCTGCACACAGAACACACACCAGAGGAGATGCTGAGATTATTACAGCACGGCAATATTAGATCATCTTACACTGTAAAGACTACACTACTGTATTCCAGTGTAGTACTATGAGGATGGATCAAGTAAATACCACTGTATGTGAAGACTCTAATTATTCAGTAGGCCATATATTGTGTAGAAACTACAGAAAACTTAATAGACAGCCAAAAAGAAGGAGTTTTTATGTTCTTCATGCAAATTCAAGTTTGTGATCAATAAGATTTTTTTATTAAAAAATAGAATTTTCTTTTTTTTAAAATCAAGAATGCATTATGATGCGTCCAAAGTGACAGTAAAGAATTCTATTTCAAGTAAATGCTGTTCTTTTGAACATCTATTCATCAAATAATGAATCAATCACAGTTTCTACAGAAATATTGAGCAGCACAACTGTGTTCAACATTGATAATAATCAGAAATGTTTCTTGAGCAGTAAATCATCATATTATTCTGATTTTCTGAAGATCACGTGACACTGAAGACTGGAGGAATGATGCTGAAAATACAGCGGAGCATCACAGAAATAAATTACAGCTTAACAGAGATTACAATAAAAGTCTGTTATTTTAAATTCTAAAAACATTTAGCAATTTTTACAGCGTTTTCGATCAAATAAATGCTGCCTTTGTGAGCAGGAGAGACGTTGAAATACATTACAGATTCAGTGTGTTTTGCACCAAACAGTCAGATTTCTCAAGTCTATGCCAGTGTTGTGATCCTATAAGAGCTCCAATAATATCTGTCAAAACAGTCCGAGGAGCAGTTCAGGTTCATTTTAAATGTTTTTAACCCATACATCACTACGCAGCAACATCAGCAGCACACGAGGGTTAAAAAGGCGTTTATGAAGCTGAGAGCATCTTGCTCGTGTAGCCTACATTCAGTCATGAGCCACACCAATGCTGGAAGAATAAAGGCCAGAAGCGCTGGAGCACTGGATTGAATAACATGCTTCACAATTCACATCATAAAAATAAAGCATATTCACACAAAGCTGTTTTAGCTTTCATAATGCTCATTATTTGTAGGCGACATGAAACCTAGAATCAGCAAAAACACACGAGGGTCGTGATTATTATTCAAGGCCATTTCGTGAATGATCTCTGAAGCACATCTCAGAGGAATAAAACACGCGTCCAGCATCACTTCCCCCTAAAACCCTGTGCGGGAATCAGGTATCCCTTCAGACCGAGCATCATGAAGCCGCGCTCGCGCCACGAACGATGGAATTGTAACAAACGCACATCGAATGTTACAATAACGTTCTAAAGCAACGGAGCAGGGCGCGCGGTTTTAGGTAATCAGCACAGATAACGCGTGTGAACACCCACCTGAAGTGTGTCACTGCTCAATATGTGGCTCGACTCCACCCGAACCTCAAACACGGTTCATCCGCCGTCAAACGTCGAATATTTCCCCGCTTTACTGCTCTCTGGCGCTGGAGGAGATGCGAGGGGAACCTCGGTGTGACGCACGAACGCAGGTGTCGCTGCGCCTTTAAGAAGCCCGCGGACGCCGGACGCGGAGAGCGCGCGTTAATATCGGCGGAAGATCGTTAGGGCTCGGTTTTTTTTTACAGGGCGCACCGGAGGCACGTGAGGTTTCCCTGTTTAACGTGACATCACCAGGTCTCCCAGTCCCCGAGATGACGTCACGGGCCCCGAAACACTCGCGCTGTGACGTAACACGGTATTATCGCAAGTTTCATTAATAATCAAAGACACAAACGCAGCTGGGAACTTGAATAGAATAGAATACTAATTCAGTATATAAGCTCTTTATAAAACAGTAATAGAACAAGCATTATAATATAAAGGTTCTTCATTGTTAAAGGAAACACGTGACATCCACGGAACACTTACATTGGCAAAAAAAAAAAAAATTAAAGTTACTCTACAGATCTTTTTTTTTTTTCAATATACAGTATATTGTGGAAAATTGTACTTTTTTATTGTTCTTTACAATGAGAAAACTGGTTCTTTTCAGAACTGAAAACTTCTTTGGGGAACTAGAAATGGTTCTTCTGTGGTATTGCAGTGAAATTCCTTTTTTGGATGCTCTTTAAAAGTATAGAACTGAAAAATATAGAATAAAATGAAGGCTCTTTATTGGCATGTGGTTGTGCAAGTTTTATGAAGAAAATGTAACACTTTTCAAGATCTAGTGAATAAAATGTAAACAAATAAATATAAGGAAACACTTGGGTCACGTTCTCTAAATGTAAATGAGTTTTATAAGCAACACTTCAGAAGTTTGAAAATATGACTTCATACAGATCTCTTCATCAGAAATGCATCAAAATGAAGTGTTTATAATTAAAAGAACAAATATCTTCATAAGTCAAAGAGAAAACACATTATACTCCATTGGCAGATATTTGTACTTGTTTTAAGCATAAATTCAATTTATAAAAGAATATTTCATCTTCATATTGCATCTCAAATAAATGCATCTTGATTTAATAATGTTCAGATATTTGAATAAGAATAATTAAATAACCTTTCTATTTCATTAATTGAAGCAAAAAGTGCTTGAAGTGTTCTTCATATTAAGAAAAAAAATTATTTTATGAAATCCCTGCAGAAAAAAAGACAAAACAAAACAAAACAAAAAACACAAGTGAAACAAACCGAATACAAATTTCTTGAATAATTATATTTATATTATATATAGATGACATTTTATTACATTTCATAAATACAAAAAATGGAAATAAATGTCCCATCCAAGCCTTGGTGAACATATCAATCTTAAATTACACAAAACACTGTTAATTCAACAGAACGACAACAATAAGCCTTTTCGTGATAGTTACGTCAAACTCAGCCAATAACTCACACGATGACAGTAACATCAGTCTCTTTCTGAGGGAACGCAAACATGACAATACTGTGCACCAGAATTAAGAGAGAAATGTGATGCATGCATGGAAAACACATTCACAAAAACGAACCGAACACATGACAGATTCTCCCGAACTAGTCGACTCTTTCTGGAGTAACTTCCTTTGAGGGTTAAATGATACATATGGTATTTATTACTGATAATAATGAAAAACAAAGTAGTCATGGGGGAAAAGGTGAAAGCATTCCCTTTCTACTAAACACTCAAATCTAAGCCAAGATCATTAAATTAGTTGTAATGTAAGACTCATGCTAACAGGAAATACAGAATAGGAAACAAAGACAAACAACATTCTGGATCATGTTTAGATGGTGGACTCAAATTAAATTAATTTTGCATGGTGTTTTTATTGTTACCAGAAGTATTTCTCATTTTATTTGTAAGAGGGGCCTAGAGGTAGATCGGACTAAACCTTATACTGTATCGCCGATGTTAAATAGTGATCATAACATGCAACACATAAAACTAGAACAGAAAATCAGAAAGCAGAACATGTTTTTAATGAACTATTAGAAACTGGATGTGGTCAAACATAGTCAGGTGGAAAAGCAGAGGATAAATATTAGCACTATGACATTCATAGGATGCTCCCGAGTGCATTTTCTAATAAAGAACAAGCAGACGTTGAGATTGTGGCTTTCATCCTTGTTTGAGAATAAATATTTCAGCGGTCTGTTGATGAGGGATGAAGTTTAAGAAGGCATTGCGTGCACACATTCATTACGCCGCTGCGTCTGTTTAAAAGCTGCCGCGTGGATCATGATGCAGTTTCAGGCGGACGAGAGTGTTCAGATGACTGCAGTCTGGTTTGGATCGGAAAGCAGGATTTCTATTCTCAGGATAGTGATGGGTGTACGAGATGAGGGACAAAAAGTAGGAAAGGCCTTCAAACGTTCGGTCTGGGCAGACCAGATTGCAGCAGCTTTCAGAATCAAACAACACAAATACTACACGAATCAGTCAAAACAGATGAGGAGACATGATGCGAGGAAAGGCCTGCGATCGCTCTGCCTCACGAGCCCCTGCTCTTTATGGAACAAGTGCCATCCATTCCTATAGTGATGATCGTGGGCGGGGCTTTGTGCATGCTGGCTCCTCCTCTTCCTGGGTCGGCGGGGTCGCTCTCAGCGTCCGTCTGGTTTGGGGGACGAGTGGCGTGACGCAGGGTCAGCCTGCAGCGTAGCTGCTGAGGAACGAGTAAAACATGGGCAACTTAAAGCGCTGCTGGTCTCGACGGCACCATGCGATCACCGTGCCCTCGCTGTTGGCCGTGTAGAGATGATGACCGTCACATGAGAACGTGAGACTGAGAGACGATGCAGAAGGAAACATCATTAACCATGCATTCAGATTTAAAGTCTCCTCTGCTCATCAAGCATGCATTTATTTGATCAAAAACACAGTAGAAATGTGAAATATTATTATAGTTTAAAACAGCTGTGTGAATCTCTGTTAGAGTGTAATTTATTTCTGTGATGCATTCTTCAGTGTCACATGATTTCTGATTATTATTAATGTTGAAAACAGTTGTGCTGCACAATATTCATGTGGAAACTGATACATTTTATTCTATTCTTTAATTAATAGAAAGTTCAAGAGAACAGCATTTCTAACATTAGAAATGTCTTTATCGTCACTTTTAAACAATTTAATGCGTCCTTGCTGAATGTATTATTATTTTTTTAATGGTCGTGTATCACGTTTTTATAAATATATTTTATTTTCGGTTCATGTGAGAATAATGATGCTGGAAGTTCAACTGCAATTACATTTGAACATATATTACAATAAAAGTCAGTTATTAACTGTAATAATATTTCACAATTTGTACTGTGTTTTTGTTTAAAGAAATGCAAAACTGGTGATAAGAAGAAACTTCTTTTTATTAAAAAAACAGTAAAAGCTCACAAGTATCCCAAACGTTTGACTGGTAGTATATGGGTGCATGTAACTTTTCTAATGCAGATATCCGAATAAATCTGTGTGACGTCATATACGAGGTAAAAGTGTGTACCTTATGATAGGCCTGTTGGATTTTGGGAAGGTGATCTCTCTGACTGGCTTCAGGTCCCATGTGCTCCACAACCTGAAATATGATGACAGAGAATAAGGTAGATCAGCACCGGTGACAATCTTCTTAATATATATGTATAGTTAAAAAAAAAGTTTTTTTTCTGTCTTTTTTTTTTTTAAGCAATTCTACATGAATTTAATTTGTACACAAACAGCTGTGGATTTGTGCAGTTGTTATGCTTTGTCAAACTCTACTATTCAACCTTGTTTACAAAGTTACTACAAGAAAAAACTAATATTGTGTCTTTAAATTAGAGCACGAGCTCATCACTGAATCAATATTTTTTCCTGAGCAGTGTAGAGTTTGTGGTTTCATGTTTTACCTGACCACACCGTTCTCCAGTCCGCCAGCGATCACGTTGACCGACACTCCCTCCGGCTGATTGGAGAACGCCAGCGAACAGATGATCTCTCGACAGTGAACGTGACCAATCAGATCTCCGTTGATCGTCCACAGTCTCAGATCACTTCCTCCACCCACTGCACACACGAAGAGAGCATGAAATGATCACATTCATTCCATATTACACTGTAATTGAAAACTCAATGACGATAAAACAACATGAAACCCAGGTCACCTGAGTCGCACACTGTGGCGATGTCTCCTGTGGTCTCACTGGCGGACACTGCGTTCACTGGACTCTTATGACCTGTGAGACTCTGCACGTAACACAACCTAACACACAAACAACACCATCTTCATTTTCTCATTACTGTCATGCTACAGAGACAGTACTGCATTAACGTGATTTCCTACTGCTATGATGTGAAAGTACGTACTTCAAATACACTGAAAAGAGCGGCGTAGCATTTCCTTTGAAACGACTTTCAATCATAAATCACAAGTAAGTTTCATTAATAAATGATTGCAAAGAAATGGAGGGTAACGAAAGAATTAAGCGTGACATTTTTAATACTGAAATAGTATTTTCTTGCAAAATTCCAAAAATAATATTTACAGTTTACACTGCAATAATATTTAAAAATACATGTAAAATATATACTTTCATATGATAACTTTGTACATTACAGTCATGAAGGGGAAATGTCATAAAATAGGCTTTATTTTCTTATTTGAATGCATTATCTATGCAATTAAAAAATATTTTCTCAAAGTGTAAATTAGATTATTAGAGCACATTCACTGTTTTCCTACTTAAACATTTCAGGTTTAATTCAAAGGGTTACTTGACTCTGAGCAAAAATAGTTTCTGCAACAAAAATTTTCACCATACATTTATTTATTTAAAATTCATGTCAACTTGAATATTTTTTCCTGTATCTATATTCCTATAATATATCTTAAAATGCATTCTAATCTAGTAGTCAAATGAACCTCCACTGTTTATTTCAAATGAAATGAAAGTGTCTGGTAAAGGCAGCCATGACTGCAGTGATGTCAGAGGCTCAGACCTGTTGAGGTCCCACAGGATGCAGGTCCCGTCTCGACTGACGCTGATGAGGATGCTGTAGGGTTTACAGACGAACAGGCCCGTGACCTCCGCCGTGTGACCGTACAGGTGAACCTGCGTCTCCACCTCCATCTCTGTCGGCTGAGGAAGAACACACGTCTCAATGGAGAACGACTGTAATTACAAGCGGATCTAAAGAGTAAGCGTTTTATGGCCTCATTAGAGAAGGGATAATGGGCTCAATAAGCAGAAGTGAGCTGAAAGAGCACTTTAACAGATGATTCTGATCTGCTTTTATGGTCCAGAGGAAACCAATCAGCACATGACAGTATAGAGAGTTAAATCAGCCAAAACTCAACATTCAACATATGTTTTATAGGACAGCTTCTGGTCTTGAAATAGAGATTTTTTTTATATGATCTTTATTAATTTCATTTAACTTGATGTACACAAATAACCCCTAACCATATATAAAACAACTACTTTAAAATTAACTAATTTAATTAAATCAAATAATCAAAACTAATATAACTAAATATAATACAAATATAAATGGAAATATTAATAATTCTAAAACTTATGGTATTGATTGCACTTGATATTAAATAATATATTATAATGTATTAAAATATATTTATATAAAATTATAATTTTGTGCATTAGAGTAATACATTAGATTATAGTAATAAGCGCTCCACAGAATACCTGGTTTTATTTTTTGCTAGTTGTCAAGGCAACATTTCTCATTTTCATTTAGCTTAGCTTTTAATTTACTTGTAAATGTAATAACTACACTAGAAATAAAAATGAACAAAAACTAAATAGATATATATATATATATAGAAATATTTATAATAATAGAAATCACTAAAATGCAACAAAATTATCAAGACTTTCAAATTATTAATGAAACTCAAAATAAAAAGAATATAAAAAATTCTATGTAATATTGTAATAATATATATTGTTTGATTGCACGTTAAATTGAATCAAAATTCAAAATCTATTAAAATATATAATGCTTTATCAAAAAATTATAATTCTGTGCATTACCCTAATGAAAAATAATGCACATAAAACAGCTTTCATTTTCTTTTTGCAGAATTTTATTTCATAGTTTTGATTATTGGGTAAAAAATGATTTCAATTATTTTAAATTTAAAGTCTTTTCTGCATCTACACCTCTTTAAGGATATTTAAATCACTCTTTCATCATTATTATCTTTCCACAGATGACATAAACACAGGTTTGGAACAACATGCATGGACAATGATCGAGCTGAAATACTCCTAATGTCAGAAAGATTCATTTGAACCAATCTGAGGAGCAGAACAGCACCTGCGTTCTCAAGCCGTCTGACGCCCAGACTTCAGCCCACCTGTGGGCCACAGCAAATGTGTTTCTAGGACAACCGGGAGATAACTAACAAGGCCACTACAAACACTGTGTGTGTGTGTGTGTGTGTGTGTAGGTGCTCTACAGGGACTGATAATGGACGTGGGCGGCTGCGTGGGTGGAGGCGGTGTTGCCATGGTGACGTACCATCGTGGTGGTGAAGCGGTTGCTGTAGGCGGTAATGACTCCACACTTACTGCCTGTAAACAGCTGACAACTGTCCGGCACCCATGCACAGCTACTCACCTGAGGAGAGAGCAGAGGTTACACTCACATCTAGTCTTTAGCAGGCGCTTTATCCAAATTTTGAACAGTAGCGTATGTCCCTGAACCACAATTTCATAAAATCGGGAGTATCTTAACACTCTCATCCTGGAATATGTACATGGGTACGTCTTCCGACATGGTTGTTTAAGAAATGCAAAACTAACTCTACATCACTACAGGTTAAAATAATTATTGCCAAATATACAACATGCCAAAAACATACTAAAATAATGACTCCGTATTTGCTTAATTAAATCCAAATTTAGCACAGGCAATGTATGTATATATATATATATATATATATATATATATATATATATATAGAGAGAGAGAGAGAGAGAGAGAGAGAGAGAGAGAGAGAGAGAAAGTTACGTGCATTGTGACATTTTCAGAATTAAAAACCGTTCCAAACCACATCACAAAATGCTGTAGAAGCTGAAGTGTCTCGTGTATGTCTGCAGTGTTTCTGGCTCTGACCTGGTGCAGCGGTGAGCACTGGATGAAGTTGATGGGCGGCTCGCTCTGTTTGCTCTTCAGACGCAGCATGTTGTCGGTGTAACCCCAGCTCAGAATAGCTGACCACTGTATGTCAGTGCTGTGCATGCTCCTTACACCTGAGAGACCAGAGGAAACACTTCTGTACTGTGAGGTGACAACACGGTCACTTCATTCTCATTTCCTCTGCTATTATGGGAACTGCATTCATTCAGGCAGATGTAATAAACGCACTAGAAACTGTTCATGGACAAAAACAATAGCTAATAGCAGAACATATTAATCATTCAATGATTTTATTTTCAGATAATGGCCACTGCATGCTGCTTTTCCCATTAAAACAGAAAAATATTGATTCTCTTTTGTCTTGTTTTTTCTACACCTGGTATTAACATCTGTTTGACTAATAATTGTATAAATGCAAATGCACTAAATACATCTGGAGCACATCTGAATTCATAACCACTACTGTTAGAAATTGTTGGGGTAAGGAAGACCTTTCACTGTTTTTGAAAGAAGTCACTAAGGCTGAATTTATTTGATCAAAAGTACAGTGAAAACAGTAAGTTTTCTGAGTGAATATATTTCAAATTGCATTTTTTTTGCAGAATTTTCATCATCATTCCTCCAGTCTTCAGTGTCATCTTCAGAAATCAGAATAATATGATGATTTACTGATCAAGAAACATTTCTGATTATCATCAATGTTGAAAAATATTATCAATTAAAAAAATGAAAAAAAGAAATTTTGTGGAAACAATGATGCATTTTATTTTTTAAGATTCTTTGATTAAAAGAAATTTTTAAAAAATGTGGTTTATCAGAAAATCTTAAATTCTTTAAATGTCTTTACTGTTACTTTTGATCAATTTAATGCACCCTTGCTGAATAAAATCATTAATTTCTTTCACACTGGGTATATCAGGTTTATGATTTCACGTTTCTTCATGATTTCTGCAGTCTCTTGTGTGTTCTCCTTACCTTGCTCTTTGCTGTAGATCATCATGAGGCAGAACTTGTGCGAGAGGCCGCAGATGGCACGCGTGGGCAGCGCCAGCAGGGAGCCGAAGTGTTCTCCGTGAGGTTGACTGAAACAGACCACGGGGTCCGGAGCACTGGGGGATCCCACATACTCGCCCCATTTCAAGCCCTTTATCCACGGCAGAGGACTCTAGAAACCACACAAGAGGGATCGAAGGCTTTAAAAGACCAACTGCGTGATCTGGGATTCAAAGAAAATCTCTCACTTCCAGAAAAACTGACCATTTTCAGCAACAAATAGGTCAATACAATTTTTTTAATGCATTTTAAAAGGAATATTAAGTGTTTCATCAGATTTGGAGAAATATAGCATTCCATCACTTGATCAGTAATATTAAAAATTAAAATCATCTTAATGCTGGATTTGTTTCAGCTCTTGTCTTCTCCAGATGTTCACTGATGGACTGGAGTGCTGTGGATTATTATTGTGATGTTTTTATCAGGCTCTCATTCTGACGGCACCCATTCACTGCAGAGCATCCGTTGATGAGACACTGATGCAATGACACATTTCTCCAAACCTGATGAAGAAAAAACTAAATCTGAATAATAGTTTCAGCGCTGTATGTTGGCTGTACCGGGTGGACGGTGTCTTTGGGCGGCTCGCGGCTCTCTCTGAAGGCCAGCTGCACCAGGAGGCCCATGGCTGCCGGCAGCTCTGCCTCGGACAGGAGTTTGGTTCCTGCTCGGCTGATGTGTGAGGTGTTGAACAGCTGTCTGGGTGTTTGGCCGTACGTCTTGATCATAGTTTCTAGAGCCCGACGCTGCACGGGGTCTTCAACGGCAGATACGTCCATCCCAAAGTACGTCTAAAAAAGAGGGAGAGGAAAAATCAGATGGATACTAGTTGACGGTAAAGCTAATAAATGTATCCATTATGGTTTATCAAAGACTGATTTTCTTTAAACAAAATATCATTTCTTATATATCTTAAATTTTAGGACTTTTGGATAGGTTAGGAAGATGCAATCAAAAGATGCAAGTATCAGCGTTAAGTGTTCTATAGCTGTACAGAACAAGGACTCGTACAGCAGGATGAAAGACATTGATGGCGTGGACCGCAGCTTTGCCCTTCTGCTTGAGTCCAAACACCAGGTCAATCCACTGACAGAGCGTCTGTGAGACTTGATCGGACTCCAGAGCCTGTCTGTGGATGAGGATGAAGAGGCGCGGGTCATTCCTGGCCCACGGCGGCAGATTCACGTGGTTCACCCGCTCGCTGTTCTGCCGCACGCCAAAGTCAAAACCTGCCAGAGGGGAAAGCGGGAAATATTATGCTAACATTACATGAATATTCACTGCTTATATCTTTAAGATCTAGGTTACTTAAAGGTTTTTTTTGGGGGAATTTTGACACAGGTGTTTTTATTTATTAATACTCAGCATTTAATTTGATAAGAACTGATCTTTACAACAAATACACACAGAAGCTTAAAGGCCTTAACAACAACTCGACAAGATAAAATGTAAGTTTATCACGATTAAGTTTATTACGATCTATTAGTTAGGAACTGTAGCATATACTTCTTAAAGTAATAAAAATAATAAAACGATTAAAATAATTTAAGGAATCTCACAATTTTTTTCCATGTTTTAATTTGAACAGTAAATCTTTGTTGTGCAGCATTTATTTTTGTTAATGATTTTAGTGTTTTACACCTTCATTTTATTACCACCATTTTTATATAATAAACTCAAATTAAATTGTGAATCCAGAAAACTTAAAACCGACAATATGCTATTTACAAAAAAAAACTTGTTAATTTTATAGGGACTTTTATAATCAAACATTTTAAGAAATTATTACATTTAGTGCATTTTTGTATAATTAATTTGATCTTAAATCCTTCTTGTCAAACTTTTACTGAATTTTTGTTAAATTATCTAAGTTAGCTTTTTTTTGCAAGCATGCTTTTTAAATTACGAAATTTAATTTGTTCTTCAAAATGGAAATAAATAAAATAAAAGTTTAAAGGAATTTGGAAAATAAATTAAAAATTGAACAAATACATGTATTTCATAAGGCCCTGAAAATGTAATTATTGTTAAACCTTTAATAAATTGTTAAACTGTTTAATATTCAAGATTTTAACTAAATAGACATGCTTTTTGATTATTGCAATTTTATTTAACCATTAAAACTAAAAATTAAATGCAATTAGGAATCATGAAATGTTGCATGCTAGAAGAAGAGGTCAAGAAAACCAGTAGCAAAAGAGCGCCACCTTCTCTGTTGACCAGAAACTCGGGCAGGTAGAAGAACTCTGGGATGAGCTCTTTGACGTCCGTCATGGACTCGAAGGACGACAGACGCCACGTGGTGTTCATGGAGTGGAACGTTCGGTCAGGAATATCAAAGCTCTGGTCTACGAGACACACAAAACCTTTCATTAGATTCTTGTTCAACTTGATATAGATACACCATCCGAACTAAAAATAGACTGAGAAAGAAGGAAAGATGAATAAAAATGCTGGATGAAAGGCTGATCATCTTTCAGAGACTAATGCATGTAGCATGAGACTTCAGAAAGGCTCTTTTCAATGACGGTCTTTAAAAGCATCACACTGACATGTTTGAAGACCTCGCTGCACACACAGGAAATGCAGGTGCTGCTAAATATTAAAGAGTAGTGATGCAGAATCCTAATTATGATGCTGAATAAACTCAACGAGCTGCAGCTGTGTAAGCCTGTCACACAGAGTTATGAGTTATGGACAGTCAGGCGCAGATGCACTCAGTTTTAAATATCTGATTTCATGTTTTCTTAGTTATGCAAACTAATTAATATACATTCAAAAGGATAAATGTACCAAAATAATCCAAAATATCAATAATAGATCAATACTGCTATTTATTAACCCTGTAAATCCTGATATAAGAAATAATAGATTTATTTTATTTTTTTAATAATGTGGAAAAGTTTACATTTTTTGATGGCCCCTGATCATGATAAAGTTATGAAACTTAGCGAGTTTCATAAGAATGACTTGTTCTACATATGTAAAAAGTTTTGAAGGGTTAGAATAATTAACCTTAAAGGTATCGTAAATGGACATTTTATTGATGAGATACAGTTCAAATCTAAAAAGCTGCATATGTGTTTTTGTGAAGCATCATATTTGAATCTGCTTGGAGTGAATTTGGTCTAAAGGCTGACCATCCTGAAAGCTCTTCCTCAAACTCAACTGACCTTGATAGGCCAGAAACATCTTGGTGAAGGGAGGCAGCCGGACGAGGAAGTGCAGGACGGTGCCGCTGTTGGAGTAGTGAGAGCCGTAGTGATAGGGCAGGACGGGGGGCATGGGGTCGTCCTCTCTCTTGCCTTTCTTATACTCCTCCTCCAGGTACTGTGGAGGAAATCAGTGTGTTACACACTTACACACACCTCATGACATTAACACGGAAGCTCATAAAGCAGTGATGCAATGCATTATGAATGCAAAAAATCAAAGAGTGTAGAATAAAAGCGCTGCTCTGTATTAAGCCTTTCGTATTATAATACTTTTGAGCAATGAAAGATTATTAATAGCTTATCTATCATATGTCTGCATTACTGTGCTATACATTTAAAAGAAATGTCTTTTAGTTTTATATCATATTTATATATTAAATATTTACTTGTTTTTAATTAATGTATTTTACCACAATAAAAAGAGCAATGTGTGACATTTTATTAAATTTTTATTTGTTCCCCACTAAATAGTTATTTTACTAAATGTTTAGATTTTATAAAATGTTTCTGAACTCATGATTTTTTCTAGATCAACTGTTGTAACTGAATAACAGCTGATGCTCAGCATTTTCGGTATTGGATTGGTTCTGAAAAAATTATATTGTTACATCATTAAAATGAACTGAAATAGTGTATTATAAACGCATGAAACACCCTGATTCACAACTGATTACAATACAGAAAAATAAATGATGCTCCCACAGGCATCAAAATGGTAAAATGATTATTAAATCATATTATTTAATAATGTATATACTGTAAGTGATGTGTAATAAATGTGATTAATGATAATATATTTTATCATTTATAAATATTTGGTTGTAGGAATGAATTTCTGTGATTGCCTTTTCCACAAAGGACACTTGTGATGCTACGTCAGAGTTCTTAAAAGACAACATAGCGTTGCCCTCACTGGAAATGTGCCTATGATGCCTAAATGCTGCCTCCGTAGGCAGCTCAGCAGGTTTTGGAACAGAGCCACAGTGTGATTGGTTAACAGGAGCTGGTGTAAACAGGAATTAGCGCCTGCAGTACCCTGTAATTGTCCACATAACGGTCTTCCTTCTCTTTAGACTGCACCGCGATGGGTTTGCTGAGGTTCCTGTTACATCAAAAATACAAACAGAAAGCAAAATTGAGTGCCACTTTGTTGATATGCATATATTTCCATTTTCTGACACTAATGCTAATATATCTATATTGCAATAAAATAGTACAAATGGAAGTATGTTAATTCCATTATGATCAACTACTACTTTTCAACACATATAATTATAAATATTCAACAAAAAAATATATTTTATATTATAACTTATTTTATGTATATCTATTTCTATATCTGTAAATACACCTTTATATAATTTCTATATAAACGTCTAGTATATAATTCAACATTAATTTAATTACCTAATAACAATTCTGATTGAAAATAATAAATCTAATGATAATATATATATAAATATGTATATACACACTATATATATATATATATATATATATATATATATATGTGTGTGTGTGTGTGTGTGTGTGTGTGTGTGTGTTTAAATTTTGTTTTTTTAGCTTTTTTATGTGTTGAAAAAAAACTAAATCAAAAATATGTATTAGTTTTTAATAATATTTTATATTGTTTAAATATTAAATATTTATAATGAAAAAAGGAATGGAACTAATGGACATTTCTGTATATGAGAAACACTACACAAATAAAGTAATAATGTGTGTTCTGGCCTGTAAATGGAGGCGTCCTGCAGGTCCAGCGTCTCACTGGTGTAGTCTCGCAGGATGAAGGGGAAGACGGGATACTGCATGAGGTCGTTGAAGGAGCGGCCCGCGTGCTTGTTGAGGTGGGTGAGGTACTCGAAGTTGGTTATCTGTCCTGAGCTCCACAGGTGCGTGAGGGCAGAGATGTTCCCGTACTCCAGCAGGTTGGGCAGCTCTGAGCTCAGGATGTTGTGGTAGACGTCATCACGAAACTGAGACGGAGACCAGAGAGTGCATCAACAGGAAGTTAGAGTTGTGCAGAATCTACTATAGATCATTCAGTGTTTGACAGAGATGTCGTTACCTTGGTGGTGTCAAACGCAAGCAGCAGCGTCCTGCCGTTGGTGAGGAAGATCTCCATAGCATTGTCTCTGAGCTGCCACCAGCGCTTGTGGACCTCCTTTATCTCCTCATAGGTCCAGGAGAAGGAGGCCGGCTCCGTCTCTCCGTGAGGACTCTGGCGAGAAAACACACCAAACACACATATGCATCATCATAATAACTAAGAAAATAAGCATGAACTGAAATTTAATAAAAAAAAATCTAACTTGCATTACGTAGCCACTTATTTTAAGTTACATTTCTAATTTTTAAGTTGAAGTACTAAATTAAACTCAACTATGTAGACATTAAAACAAATTAAACTAAAACTATGTGACATTAAGACAATGAATAATAATATGAATTCCTAAAACGCAACAAAATGACTCAAACAAAAATGAAAGCATGAAATAAAAAAATTAAACCTACTTCAAAATATTAACAGAAACAATAATGGTATATCAATATCCTAATATTTATTCTGAGTTATATAATAATAATAATAATAAGGTGCTAAAGCATATTTTTTAATAATTCAGAGAATTAAATATTTCACATGTATTTCTTCTTTTTGTCTTTAACTTTATGGGAAAAACTTAAAGCTCAGATTGTTCAAGATAAATGAATGATACATTTTTATTATTACTGAAAACCATATATTCCTAGCGTTTAGAAAAATAAAGGAACTTACTTGGTCATCGAGTGTCTCCGCAACGTTTTCCTCCACAAAGTACATCCCAGACTTTCCTGCAAACCCGTAAACAAGGCAGATCATTCTAGCAGTCAGCAGATGACGGTTAACACCAACACAAGACTGATGTTATGGAGGGAGGACGAGTCTTACCCAGCAACAGCTCTCCTGCCGTCTCTCTAGAGGGAGCCACACTTACACACTTCCTCGTAAACCTAAACACAACAAAAAATGTAATGTAATCATTTGACTCTGAAACAGACTGGTTCCTAGCTGTGCAGTGTCAGTACCTGATGGGCTCGCTGGTGGCTTTATCCTTCACTATGGATGAAGAGGAGTGAGTTTTGTCTTCAAACAGGAAGGACAGAGGAGCCTTGATGGCATCTGTGATGGACAAACCATGCATGAGACCCATAACATCACCAATATCAAAAGTGTTAGACTTCCATCATTCCAGCAAGCACTTCCTGTACAGCGGCAACACCACGTTACTGTACGATTAATATATTCATACACTATTCTGATTAACCTCTTAACTGTCACCCGTCCCCTTTTGCTTCACTATATTACAAATAAATCCTAATCTGATCATGACAAATGGAAAGGACTAAGACTCCTAAATAGATCTTCTACCATTGTTATTTGTCACAAATAATGTAGGAACTGTAATATATTAATTTATGACAAGACTGCACCTCAAAATCTACATAATAACAGGAATTCTGACCTTTGTGCGTTCCATGTTTTCACCATAATACTTGTTATATTGTATTATGTGATACTTTAATAATCTAGAAAGCACATCCTGATCAATGTAAAAAAGTACATTTTATTGATTTATTTGTTCTTGAAATCTTTGTTTATGCTTCGAGTAAATAAACTGCACCATGAAAATGCACGGTAGATAATGTAGAGAACAGAAAGTGTTGAGTAGACGTCTGAAGTGTGCTGGAAGCTCACCGTCTAGTTTGTGGCGGTCTTTGAGCAGATATTTGTTCGGGATGGTCAGGTAGCAGCGCTGCAGGCGTCTCCGCTCTCGGTTGGGACCCTCAGTGGGATCCAGCTGCCAGGAAGTGGGGTAAGATGACTGATCGTACCACACCGCCCTGTTCCATGGGGAAAAAACAACATCACATGGTGATGAGGATGAGTGAGTGATGACATGGGCACAGGGCTGTAACGGATTGTAGATGATCCATACTGTAATCATCTGTGCTTGTTTTATTACTTTAAGTACTAAAGTAAGCTTGACTCTGAATCTGTAGTATGATGTGAACCATGAGTTTTGTGATCCGTTGCTCCACTAATTTGATCTGTATTGCTCCAGTGAGTGATGCTGACCGGTCGTGAGTGAGCTGCTGCACGAGCTCCTGCCAGTGGCGGCTGGCGCTCAGGTCCGTCTTGTACAGGCCTCTGATGTGCTGCATGACCTTCTTCCGCTCCATGCCCTGCCTGAGAGACACGTTCTGAGTCACGTCAGCCGCGATCTTCGAGATGTCCTTCGACTTCCCGTCCAGCCTCTGCAACAAGCTGAAATAGAGAACGGAAGAGCTTAGAAAAACGTCTAAGAAGCGTGTTTATTTCGAGTTTTGTTGTGAGAGCTCACCTCCTCTGCGTGTTGGTCAGCTTCTTTTCCCAGGCTCCTTTGCTGGTTCTTGCCTCTGACTCGTATTTCAGTTGCTCCTTAATAAGCAACAGTAAAACAGCTTCAGTTGAACATTAATAAAATGCGAATACTTCAGCTGAGCAGCTTTGGGCTACAGATTATTTAAGAAAGCAGTAATATTACTAGCATTTATAATACAGGTATACAGTAAACCGCAAAAAAAAAATCTCATGCAAACTTTATCACTATACGCAGACCTCAGGGGGAAACTAAAATGCTACAAAAGTGCAGAATATGATCTTTATTACTCAGGAAACCAGTGTGATCAATCTCATGCTGTGTTCACACCAAACGCGAATAGAGCGTCAAATTTGCGTCTACCGCGCCCTAGTTTGCTGCTTGACCATTTTGAGATAATTCGCTTCATTCGCGAGAGTAATTCGCTTCATTCGCGCGTCAAATTAACTTCACAACAGACGTGAATTCGCGTCATGGGGGGGCTTCTGCCAGCTGAGTTCACGCAGCATTTTCAAAAAAAAGCCATTTTTATTCGGATAATTTTCAAAATATTACTGTTATTGTGTCATGAAATGTAGTTTTAAAAGTATTTCAGGCGAGAATGTAGTTGTTTTAAACTCAAATATGCGGTTTATTTATAATGACAGCGTCTATTAAAAAAATGTGTTTCGCCGATCTCAGAGATGAGCTCCATGCGATCAGCAGGAGCTCCGTCATCATGTATCCGCCGAGAGTAGCCTTACCTCGGCTAGATCTTCTGACATTTGCCACTGGCTCTGATGTCTCTTTAGTGGTTCAAGATAAAATATAATTTGTTTGGGGTAAAATGAAACGTTTCTTATCTTTGGCCTTTATTCAATTTATCTATTAATATGTTTTATATATATATATATATATATATATATATATATATATGTATATATATATATATATATATATATATATATAGGTCATTTTAATTCCTGTCTCTATAGAAATATGAACTTTTGTCATATAGCTCACTCAACATCAGTCGTTCCTCCTTGTTGAATGAGTGGAGAAGGGTATTCCTGCATAACCGGAGGCTGCAGGAACATACTGTTGAATGAGTGACTCCTAGCAGGCTCCTGATTGGTTAACGCGGCGCGAATTGACTCCAAAGTTCAAATTTTTCAACTCGGGCGGCAGACGCGAATTCGCGTCAAACGCTAAATGCACAAAAAGCACCATTCGCGCGAAGCGCTCTATTCGCGCGTCAATTCGCGTCGTCCACGCCGCGCTTAACGCCCCATTCGCGCCGCGAGACCTCCAGACGCGCGTAAAGGTGCCTTTGCATTGACTTAACATTGAAATCATTCGCGCCAGACGCTCTATTCGCGTTTGGTGTGAACACAGCATCAGCCAATAATAGTAGGTCAAACAAATAAGTGTATGGATGACTATGCATTTGCTCTAGTTTTGCAAATATTTTAATTTAGGCCTAAATTTAAAATGTATATATTTAAATTGTTTATAATTTTTCCATCCGTTTGGATTACACCGATTTAACATGAATTTAATGTAATGCATATAGGTCGGTCATAATAAACTGAATGTGTTTTAAATACACAATAATCTAGTTTAAATATTTATTATCAAATGTCCCATAGATATTTCAACCATGCCCAGGCTTTTTAACTGAATGCATTTAATTGTTTTCACAATTAACAGATTTTTGCTGAATCTAAGCATTATTAATATATATATATATATATATAACTTAAATAAAATTAAATAGAAGCAAATAGTTAATAATTAACCATGCAAAGATTTTTTAAATGAATGTTCCATTTATGAATGACTGAAAAATATGAATCCCATTAAGTTAAGAGTGAAAAGCATAAAAAACTGAAAGTTCATGCATTCCCTGTGAATCAAGCACACGTTCTCCTACACTGTTAGAGCTTGTTTAACCCAGATGGAGTGTGTCTGGCCATGCGCACCTCTTTGATGGCTTTGAGGAGGTCTGGTTTGGCGGGAGCGCTGGGTGGGATGCAGCGGTGGCCACAGAGTTTCAGCGCCGTCATGAAGGTGTTGGCAGCCGCCTGCTCTTCTTTGCTCAGGGCGTCTTTGTGATCGTGCAACAGCTCGTACAGATACAGAGCCAGCTTGGGCCCATGCTAACAAAAACAAAACCAACAAGAAGGATTTTGAGCAATTATGAATCAAAAATGGTTCATTGGAAAGTTGAATTCATTTTCATTAACCAAATACAGTATTATATATCACTGAGGAAATAATGACAGGACAAACAAGACCTAAAGAAAGGACTGAGTATTGTGTCTGTCATTGAACAGAATAGCAAACATTTCTGCAATGCTTAGAAAAAGGGTCTCAAATTTGTTCTGTGTGACCGTTTTGTGTTAGATCATTTATCCCTTCAGCAAGCTGTGCCCATTAATATAAACCTTTTTCCCTACCAGCTACTGTTTTGAGGAGTTTTTATCCACATTTAGTCAAAATTAGTTGTCAGTTAATTGCTTTTTGCAAACAATGCAGTTCTGCTATGCTGGGTCTCTGAGGGTTAATGGTCTTTTCAGTGCTAGTCTACAGTATAAAGGAGAAAGGACGGCACTGCTGCTATGGAAACAGTATCATGAAGATGTTTTCTGTGGGTTATTTACTGTAAGTCAGCCGCAGCACAGTGAAATGTCACAGTCTTCCCCCCAACAGAGGAAGTGTGCATGTGAGCTGTGCTTTGATTGGATAACTGTCAGCAAATAACCAAACAAAATGTCACACCGTCTCTGGCTGGCATGTAAAAACAAAACGCCAGTTCTGTCAACACATCAGCGTCCTCACCTCGAGGCCGGGACTCAGGCTCTCTCTGAGGATCTCCGAGTAGCTCTGCTCGCGGACGAAGTCTAGCGCCTCCCTCCTGTCCTCCAGAGGAACTGCGGGGCTGAGCGTGTGCACCAGCATGCGGCCGATCTGAACCCTGAA
The DNA here is from genome assembly GCF_023724105.1 of Carassius gibelio. Lineage (NCBI taxonomy): Eukaryota > Metazoa > Chordata > Actinopteri > Cypriniformes > Cyprinidae > Carassius > Carassius gibelio. The sequence continues at coordinate 2,815,437 of NC_068408.1, read as the reverse complement.
CGTGTCGCGGCAGGACCAGAGGATTCGCCTCCACTGCTGACGAGGAGCTCCACCACGACCCGTGCTGCCCTGAGGAGATGAACCATCACAAACTGAACGTTAACATATCGCTACACATTTATCACATGCTCAAGTGTTTTGCATTTTTATTTGGCCATTAGGTATCACAAAGGGAAAGCAACTTCAAGTTATTTTATTTCAGCTAGTTGTCAAGACAATATTAGCTTTTTCATTTGAATTAAGTTTGAAGCACTAAAATAAACTAAAACAATAAAAACTTTAGACAAATAAATTAAAAAATCTACATAAAATCAAGTATATATAAAAACGACAAAACACAACACAAACTAAGTTAACTAAATTAAAATGAAAACGGAAGATTTTTTTTTATATACATGCAAATGTTGTTGTTTATTATTATTAAGGATGTCAATATATTTAAATTGATAATTTAAAAACAGCATTTAATAAAATACACAATGCACTAATTGATCAAATACAACAATATTTGTTGAAATAGGCCCCAAAAGGAAGACAATTCAAAGATAATTCTGGATTTTTTATTTCTCTGGAATAATGTGCATTAAATCAAAAAAAATTTAACCAGTAACAAACTAAAAAAAGGTCACTTGAATTTCAATGCTGATGTCTACTGTAAGCGACTCACCAAGCTGATCCTTATGCCCTCCATCATTAGTTTGAGAAGATCTTTGCGGAAGCTCTTCATGTTGCTCGGTGGGATCGGGGTTGACGGTGTGGAGTCGTTCTCATCGGTCGTCTGCTCACCAGGTAACAGCATGGACGACATCGAGTGATCAGGAGACTCGGGGAAGTTCAGGAAGTCAAAGAAATCCTGGCTGATGTCTGGAGAGTACAGAACAAATGTACTCAGTCTGCATGGACTGCCTATACTTTCAGAAGCATGTCAATTGCACTGAAGTGTTTCGTAATGGACGCACAAAGCCGATGATAATGTTTATGAGCAGATATATCATCACTGATTTGATGTCTGTCTTCTGTACCTTGATAGATGAGTCTGTTAACCGCCAGAACCACGAGTCTCTGTAGTCTCTGGACCAGCTCCGTCTCGCTGGCTCTGATGGGGTTTTCTTGACTCATCCTCCGCTGCATCATCTGGTTAAGTTCATCGCTGGCCACCGAGCGCATTCTCATCAGCAGTGAGTCTGAACGGGGCACCGTGAACTGCCTACGACCTGATAAAAACACCACAACATGCTTACTGAACTAAAGGAACAGTTCGTAAAGAAGAGGATCAGAAATCACACAAACACACAGGGATCTAGAGACGATGATTAAGTGGTTAGAAAAGGCAGGTTGTCATTTACACCTGAAATGCACCATCCATCATAGTAGAAGATTTTGAAAGAGGTCTCTTCTGCTCATCAAGACTGCAAATATTTGAGCAAAAATACAGTCAAATTTGAAAATATTACTATATTTTAAAATAACAGTTTTCTATGTGAATCTCTGTTAAAGTGTAATTTATTTCTGTGATGTGCAGCTGTATTTTCAGCATCATTACTCCAGTGTCACATGATCTTCAGAAATCATTTTAATATAATAATTTACTACTTAAGAAGCATTTCTGATTATTATCAATGTTGAAAACAGCTGTGCTGCACAATATTTTTGCGGATACAAGGTGGATTTGATGAATTAAAAGTTCAAAAGAGCATCATTTATTTGAAATAGAACTCTTTTGTAACATTATAAATGTCTTAAGTGTCACTTCTGATCAATTAAATGCGAATGAATTTCTTTCAAAAAAAGCTGGATGTTAATGGCAGGTGTAAATGAGAGAGAGTTTGAATGATAAATCAAGAGACAGAGTTGCAGGAAAAGTCTTTGAGTCCTGGTGCAACTCTGAGTTGATTTATTCTGGGTAGTTGAGGATAACACACACAGGCAGCAGTAGTCCAGGACACTGAGCCGATGAGCAGCAGACACGCTTAAACACTTCACTGCACGCGCTCAACATCCCTGAGAGAGCCAGGATGTTGTGGCCTGTTTTGTTGTTTCGGATGGGGTCGATGGCTACCTGTGTCTGAGGGGAACATGTAGGAGTTTGCTCCGGTAGGGGAGGGGAGGGGGGAATCCTGGGACAGGAAGCTGAACGAGGAGGGCAGAGGAATCTGTCCGTACGAGCAGTAGTGCTGCCGGGGAATACGGGGAATTATGGAGTCTTTCAGCCCCATTGAGCCTTGGGAGTGTGAGGGGAGGTGATAACACAACAGAAACACATGAAACATCCAGGGCTGATGGGTAAGACAAGATGAATTGAGATAAAACACACAATAAATCTATACAGATATCTTATGTCTGTTTATTTTGTGTGTGCATATTCTAATTTACCAACAAAATCAGTCCTAAAAGATATGGCAAAGAAGCTAAATGTGTTTTAAAGAAAGAATAAAAAAAATGTATATATAAAAAAACATGCATAAAAAAACAAACAAATTAATAAATAATAATAAGAATAATAATAATAAGAAGAAGAATACTTTCATTTGTAAAGCCACAGTCACTTTTGAGTCAAAACTGGTTAACCAAAACCATCAAAACACACCATTTCAAACAAAAATAAAGCATAAAATTTAATAAAACTATAATAATAAAAATAACAACAAGTGTAATAAATATATATAAAAAAAATTTGAATGAAAAATTAAAAGAAAAACACTTTTGAATGAATTTCAGCTAGTTTCCAAACAAACATTTTTCAATTAAAATAATACAAATGAAATAAAAATGAATAAAAACTACGTAGATACATATAGAGCTAATAAAAATGCAAATGCACAGCAAAAATACTAAGACTTTAAATAAAATTAAAACTAAAATGGAGAAAAAACTAGAAAAGATAAAGACAAAGGCTGATTCTAAATATCAATAAAAACTGTAATAGTCTATCAATGATACCCTGAACAACATGAGGGTGAGTAAATGATGACAACATTTCATTTTAGGGTGAACTATGCTTTTAAAGATATTTCAAAGACACGTCACATCCTCTGACCTCCGGACCTGCTCACCTGCGATACTCTTGCGTTTCTGCTGTAGAGCATGATGCGGTGAAGCGGGCACGTGAACATAGCTGCTAGATTTCTGAGGGTCCTGATTGGCCGTGGTCTTAATGAAATCGATGGCTGCCTGGATCACGCGGAACTGCAGAGCTGTGGCCATTTCTGAAGAAACAACGGAGAACTTGAATGACACGTCACATATCATTGTTGTATAAAAGTATTAGTCTTCTTTACCCTGTGTGTGCCGAACTTTGCTGGTCTGCATGTAGCCCAACAGGGTGATCAGGTCTTCAATGATGCGGAAGTACTGCGATCCCGAGGAGCTGCAGGAGTGGATGGTGACGGCCACCAGCAGCTGCTGAATGTCACACACCACCAGCTTGTAGTCGTTCGGAGGAATCCTACAGAGTGTGTCAATCAGATTGGGACTTTATTGAGCATTCACTACGTTCAGAATCGTCAATCAGAATGAATTCATTCCAATGGAAGCATCTAAACAGGGAGCAGTACCCGTTCTCCAGGCCGTTGAGGGTGGACAGTGTGTTGAAGAGCACGTAGAGCAGGCCGTGGTCCAGCAGGATGTCGGTCAGCTTCGGGCAGGCGTTGAGCAGCTGCAGCAGCAGACACAGGCCGTTGTGCACGAGTGAGTTCTCATACAGAGAGTTCTCCAGCAGACCCAGCACAGGGATGATACAGCGCTTCCTGAACGGGGAGATGTTCTCCATGTCCTCCAGATCCAGACTGAGAGGAGAGGGAACACTGTGATTGATAAGGATGCTGCTGGGTGAAGTTTCAGTCAGTAGACCTCATGCAGAAGATTCTTGAATGTTTTTCCTCACAATTATTTATTGCAGTAACACGGAATGAAAAAATAAAAGGTAAACGTGTCTTCATAACTAAAGTGCAAATTAATTAAATAAGCACACATACACATTTTAACATTATATAATTTCAAATGAATAATACATTTTTACTACTGTCTTTTTAGAGCTGCTTTACAGCAGAATAAAATTTTGCTTCCATCATTGAATCACTATTTTCTTGCTTAACACTGTAAAGATGGATTGAAACAATCTGTACTGCATGAAGTGCTATTTAAATCAAGGTGACTTGACTACAATATATACAATAAATATATGTTATTTTTGCATCTTTAACCCTTTAATGCGTACACTCACACCGATGTGATTAGAGCTTTCAGTGTGTCATCGTCATCAACTGATAATTTAAATCCACTTTTGTGCTTTGGCTGGCGCGGAGACAATAATTTTATTTATTTTATTTTTTATTTATTTTATTTTTATTTTTTATCTTTATATTTTGTAATTTTAGTACTTCAACTTAAACTTAAGGAAAATTTAAAATGTTGTCTTGGCAACTAACATTTATTTATTTATTTTTTTATTTCAGGTAAGAGTTATTTTATTTCTCTTAACATATATATGCTTTTCTATTTATCAAGACAAGAGTTTTTTTCTACATTTATTTCTAAATATATATATATATATATATATATATATATATATATTAGGGGTGTAACGATACGCGTATTCGTATTGAACCGTTCGGTACGACGCTTTCGGTTCGGTACGCGGTACGCATTATGTATACCGAACGGTTCGTTGGAGTAATTAATTATATTTGAAAAAAAAAAAAAAGAGAGAGAGAAAGAAATATAATGATATGCGTTCAACAAGGTAGCCCAATAACCCAAACAACGTAACAGGCAACGCCCCTGACACTCCCGAAGAAGAAAAAAACACCATCTTATATGTTTATGTTAGGCTACTCAGCAGGCGCTCGCTCACTCAGTACACGCTGAAGGCTCGTTGCAAAATAGCCAATGCGTTTAACAGACTAGAAATGAGAAGATCCTCCAATAACCAACAGGTCTGGTGTTTGGGTGCACTTTGGATTCCCTTTAAGCTATAATGGTGATGGCAAGAGAGTGGTGGATAAAAAAACAACGGTATGTCGCATCTGCAACATGACAGGGTACACCAGCGGGATTACAAAAAAAAAAAAAAAAAAAAAAAACAGCGGGAATATCTGGGATATATGCGTCAGTACTATCTGGGAAAAGACGAAAAAAAGGAGAAACATGCACGCAGCAAACTATCCCTGCAGCATTTAGACACTATAGCTTACAGGGAATCCAACCCAAACACCAGACCTGTTGGTTATTTTAGGATCTTATATTTCTGGTCTGTTAAATGCATTCGACATTTTGCAACGAGCCTTCAGCGCGTGCTGAGTGAGCGAGCGCCTTAGGGGCCGTTCACATATCGTGCCTAAAAACGCATGGAAAACGCTAAGCGCGTCTTTCTCTTCCTTTCCAAAGCGCTCGGGCAGAAGCGCTCATGAGGCGTCTGTCTTTGCTAAGCAACAATGACGTGCTCTCTCCATGAGACGCGGAAATTTCAGCGAAGGATAAATGGATTTGCAGCTCTAAAAATCGCTTGCAGTAGCTCTGCTACTGAATTTATTTCAAAATTGCAATCCATATACAACTATGATCAGCTGTTCCTTCATCTTGGCTTAGCTCTCAACGTTGTTACGGGAAAGGATGAAGCTGATTGGTTGGTTCTTGTCACATGACCCGCGGTGCGCTTGCGGCATTCTGAAAAGTTGAGATGTTTTTACATTTTGCTGTATCTAAAACGTATCGAACCGAACCGAACCGAACCGTGACATCAGTGTATCGTATCGAACCGAACCGTGAATTTTGTGAACCGTTACACCCCTAATATATATATATATATATATATATATATATATGATAATACTATTATAATACTATTTATAATAATAACAATACTATAATTCTTAATAACAAACAGATAAACAAAACGACAAATAAATCTAAATAGCTGGTTCATTTTCCCAGTTGCACCTCTATGGTCACGTCTTCAGCTCTAGACTGTTGTCATACTCACTCTTCCTCGATCCCGACCGGTCGTCCGAACAGCATTTCTAGGAAACACTCCAGCACACCCTGTGAACCCTGGTGCAGGAACAGCTGATTGGCCAGCAGTGAAAACCCATGGTTCTTCAGGAACTTCTCCTTCTGCTCTTTCTGTGTGCGGCTAAAGTAGGCGTCCAGGAGCTACATGAATAAACATTAATGTTTGTGTATTCATGAGATATTACATAAAAATGTATAAATGAAACCCACATCAGCTTAAATAAACAAACCAAAGCAGCATATGTGATAAACAGTTATGAACAGAGAGATAGTGAAAAGAAAAGTCATTTTATTTTCCTAAAGAAAACAGTTTGTATTATTATTTTTCTCATTTGTCCCTAAACATTAAATCCAATTGGACTGAAATTGTTTGAAATTTCAATGGGTCTATAAAAAAAAAAAACATGAATTTCTGTATTCTCCTAAAAATACTAACACTATTTAAAAAAAAAAAAAAAGAATAAAAAATAAAAGTCTATACTATTGTCATTAAATGGTGGATGCTGCACACTGGTGGTGGATGAGGAGATACCCCCTGTCTATGTAAAGCGCTTTGAGTGCCTAGAAAAGCGCTATATAAATGTAAGGAATTATTATTATTATTATTATTAAATATATTCTCAAAACTAGTTTTGAATGAATTCCTGGTTTTATTTTTGCAATTTAGAACCCCCAATAAGAAATTATTAATAACATTATTTAAATGTAATAGCATATATTTTCAAATTAAGATAAGGTAAAGTTTTAACTTCTACTATTAAAGGGGTTATCAGATGGAAAATTTACTTTCACACGTTGTTTGAATATAAATATGTGTTAGCATGTGTGTGTACACAACAACCCTATAATGATAAAAATCCACCCATATTTTTTAATCCCCCAAAATAATAACCCCTTTCTTAAATCAAGGCACTCTTAGACTCTGGCCAGATGTTCGTCACACAGAACAAGATTTTATGTATCTTTGCAAATCACCTTTCCTAATAATATGCTAGTTAGCAAGTTCAATGACTAAAGTAAACCGTCTCATGAGAACAGCTCACAGAGCTCATTATCATTTAAAGGGACACACATTGAAATGGCTCGCTGTGAACAGAGCTGTTTTTGACAGGGTAAAAAGGCTGTTGTTTTTAGAATTTAGAAATTTGAGTATGTTATAGACTTTTCATGAAGACCCCGAAGAATCACATCAACTTGTGGAAAATGGGCATCTGATGTCCCCTTTAATTACATTTGTACTGTTTATACGGAGTAATTCCCAATGATTAAATCCATATCATAGACAGAGATGTTCCATGTTCCACATTAATAAACATTAAATAAGATATAGTTTTTGGATGCAGCACATGAGAGTCTAAATGTTGGCAACAATGTGCCAAACAGTTTAATACCCTGAAATGTACTGTAATTGTAATTAAAGTATTTTGCATTCAGTCTTTGTGGAATATTTGTATTTTCAAAAAAAAATTTTGTCACACTGCAAGACCTTTAAAAATGAACCAGTGAAGGAAAAAATAAGCAGCCATGTACAGACCTTCATGACGCCCTGCTGTATGAGAGGAGAAGAGTGGTTGACCAGGACGAGAAGAGCCTCGGGCTGGATGAGTTTGTCCATCACCTCCTCCAGCAGGACGTCTGGCAGCAGGAGCAGTACTCCTCTAAGCAGATCGTACAGACCGCAGCAGATCAGAACCAGACAGTCTTCAGCACTGGACCTGAATGAATCATGAAGCATTAGATCTTCAGCTGTGACTCAGAGCCTGTTCACTGAAAACACTCAGCATGCAAAATACACACGAATCCATCACAGAAATAACTACACTCCCATGACAGAAATTACTCATACTGTGATATCAGCACAAACAAAAGCGAAACCAATATTTGAAAGAGCACCAATGACAGCTCAGACACATCTGCAATGGTTTGTGGATAGGAGCTCGGAGTTTAAAGGCGTTAACATTTAATGAGGTTAAGTGATTGGATATATCTTTAGTGCAGGAAAGGCAATGATGAAGACAGGAGGAAATTACTCAGTAACTGTTGACTGAAAGAGCACACTAAAGAGATGATGGCTAATATTATAAGTCATTCATCTCCAAAACTCAGCAGCAGAGATGTGCATAATTAAAGAGTGCTATTCATCGATGGAATTTAAAAGATATATTACGCACATCTAGCACGACTCAATACATTTTACAATGCAATTTTATTTTACATTTTTCTCTCTTTGCATGGAAATGCTAGGATTTCCAACAATATAAAATCATCTGGTATTTTCAGAGTACCTGTCGTTACCGGAGTCCGCCTTGCTGTGTCTGTCATACCCGGGAGAGTAGGTGTAACTTTCCCAGTCGTCCGGTGGAGCGGCACGGTCAGCCACGGTGGGCCAGCGAGCGATCGTCAGAGAGCCGTTCTGTACAGGAAAGGCCAAACCCAGACTGGCCAGGTTACTGTGGCTCCTCTGGAAGGACTGGATTCCCTTCAGGCTGTCCGGTCTGCGTGGCGCTTCCTCACTGGTCCAATCTAAATGGTCCTCAGAGTCCCCCGGGCTGCCCGCTGCGCCGTCTTGCTCCTCCTCTACACTGATGGAGGGCGTTCGGTTCCCCGTGACGCTGCTCTCCTCATCACCGCCCATGTTCTGAGAGTCACATATGGTCTTTGCTGACTCACAGCTGCTGAGGAGCTGCTCGTCTCCGACCCGCTTCAGGGTCTCTGTGCTGCCCAGGGCCTGCTGGGTACTCCGGGATGTCCCCTCCTCAGGCTCTGTGGTCCCCATCACGCTCCCATGGGTCTTACGGGGTGGCAGGCCCGGAGAAGAGTGTGGAGACGGGCCAATGCTTGGGGGCCGCAGTGACAGATCTTCATCACCATGCTCAGGGGAGGACGTGTGGCGCACTGTGGGACAAGCACACAACATTTAGTCAAGTCTGACAATGATACGTTTTTCATGCTCAGAATTGCCTCTTTTTTCACAAAAATGTGAGCTCTTCTTTCTCTGCTGCAAGTTTTTTTATTTCATTGCCAAACATTAAAAATATTATTGCCCAGTTCTTTATGTAACGTTAGACATATCTCCACATTAACTGTACACACGGATATTATGATAATACTGTATAGCAGATCTTAACTGATTGATTCTTTTATGACCTTAAGTTCTTTTTTTCTATTGTATTTCTATTCTAAGTCAGGTTATTGTGTTCGGGATCATTATCTTGTTGAAATATCCAACCTTGATTCATCTTCATCCTGGGACTGAACCAGCTAATATTCCACTGACGAGGGGCAGGATTGCTGTCAAATTACTGATCGATTTCTGCTTGTGTCTTAGCTTTCCATGTCTTTTTGCACCTCCTTTTTTTCATGTGTGCAATTTTTTTTGTGTTTCATTCCATTTTATTAAAAAACTTTCTGTGCATTAGTATGCATTAAAGCCCCCTTTTCTTGACAATAAGTGTTCCCGAACTAGTTTTTGCAACATTGTATCAACATGGAAGCCTAGTGTATAAGCCATAAAGATGTTAAGATAATATAAACATTAAAGTCATGAGTTTCTCTAAAGCTGCTTTCAGATGAAGTATATTGTATAACCTCTATATAAATCCATTTGATTGGACTTGACAGGCAGGGTTGTGCTGTAATTGATTTGTATTCGTCAAAGGTCACGTCTTTCAAAGCTTAATAAGGCGCAGCAGTGGCATACAGTCAGACAAGGACATCTCCAGTGAATACTGCTTATGAAGTGCGACAGAGTGAGTAAGCATGATTTTTTGGGGGGATTTTGACCTTCTCACGAATAAGCGCATTATCGTCAGCGGACGGCCGGGAGTTAATGATTGTAAGTCTGCTGCTTTAATGTGACTGGAGGTGGCGCTGACCTTCGGCGGGTGTCTCTGTGAAGACGGAGGGAGACAGTGAAAGCACAGAGCTGCAGGCTGATTTCCCTCCACTGCTGGAGTGCCGCAGGTACATCATGGACTGAACCTTCTCCTGGTACAGCTTACCATCTGATGAGAAAAAACACATGAACTGAGACGCTCCCGTTTACTGTCAAATCTACATCTCAGAATGATAACTAACAAAGAGGAATGAGCTGTAAACTCAATGCTAGACTACTGCAACAATCAAATGACATCAGTTTAACCTGCTTAGTTTTCAGAGATCTCTTAACGACTATCAGAATAATATCAGCATTGCTAAAAAAGCTTATAAATACGATTAGAAACAATATCTGAGTTTGAAATATTCTTTATATGTAGAGCATGAAATGTAGAGCAAAAAAATAAGACGTAAAAAAATAATAATAGTAAAAAAAAAAAAATATTCACAGAAATATCAGGGTTAATAAAAACTATAATGGCAAAAACTTTACAATTAAACAGATTTTGTGTGTGTGTTTTAATATTATACTATTAAATAAAGAAATTAACATGAATAAAAGAAAACATTAACTGATTAGACAGTTTTACCAACTAAAAATGGGAAAAAAAAGTTTTCGGTTTAATTTTTTTGTAACTTGCAATCCACATAAATATGTTGTTTATTAGACATTTAAGAAAAAGAGACAAAAAAAAAGGTAAAAAAAATATTTTTTTCTGTTTTAAAACCTGTATAGTCGTTCATCTGTGGATCAAGAAGGCAAAAGCGGCGTGAAATTTCTGTTAATCATTTTCTTTTGTGTTCCACAGAAGAAATGAAGTCATACAGGTTTGGGAAAATGCTCTTGCTTTAATGACTCCTCGTGATCAGACTGGGGCTCTCTGAAGGTTTCTCACCGATGTGCAGAGAGAAGTAGAAGCTGGAGGGTGTGTGGCACACGTAAGTGTTGGTGGGGGGGTGAACGGCCAACAGGAAGTTATAGACCAGCCGCAGCAGGTCCAGGTCCGGAGGAGAACCCAAAACCTCCTGGATGATTTTGACAAACGAGAGGCAGACCTCCTGAGGGATGGAGGTCAGGTACTCGTCTCGATGCTCCTGTGAGGATAATGAGATGATGTTACATAATGACCCACACGCTGAACTATGATTGGTGTTTGTTCCTGCATTCTTTTCTTTCAGTATACCTTCAAGTGTTCGTTCATGTTTATTTCATGAAGTAAGAAGATCTGTTAACTGATCAGACCTCGTGTGTATGTCCATGTAGTGAACGTCTCACCTGAAGCACCTGGCAGGCGAGCAGGAAGCGATGAACCACCTGCGCCTTGAGGAGCTGTCCAATGTTGAACATCTGCTGAGGATGATGCACCCGGATGAGGATCTCTAAAGCAGTCAGCAGTGTCTCCCACACGCCACACTATCATACAGCGGTCACAGTTAGCTCTCTATAAACATAACCCCTTCTTACACAATATATGTTCTCACTGGAATGAGAGTGTGTACCTGGGCTTTGGCCCATATCTTCCAGTCCAGAAGTATTTCAGACAGCAGTCTGAGATCTTGCAGCACCACAGTGGATTCAGCATCCAGATGAAACTGTCCGTCTTCTCCGATCGTCAGGATTGAGCCGCTGCAGCAGCCGTCCAACAGCGTCTGGTTCACCATAAGCACACAGACACATATTAGCCGCGCTGTACCCTAAAATCAAACTCTAGTGCAATTCAAAAGACTAAAACGGAGTAAGTATTTTTCAGACTGATTAATCTGATGCATTTCAGAAAACAAGAATATACTGAGAGAGGGACATAGCAGTCTCTGTGTCAGTCTCCATTACCAGTAACAACCAGCAGGGTGCACTGTTTAGTCCAACAGCAGCACAAGCACGCAGGTTTATTACAGTTAACTAACACTCAATCAATCAAAAAACAGTTTCACTTGAAATAAGTGTTCCTGTGGCTCAGTGGAAGAGCAATGCGTTAGCAGCGCAAAAGGTTGTGGGTTCCAGAGAACACATGTTAGGTAGAAAATGTTAGCATGAATGCACTGCAAGTCGCTCTGGATAAAAGCGTCGACTAAATTCATAAATTTAATTTATTTTAAATAAAACTAAATAAGTTAACCAAAATAAATAATTATTAAATACATTTAATTAAGTTAATTAAATATAAAAAACCTAATTTTATTTCAGTACTACAATAAAATTAAGTACTAAAAATTTAATACTAAATAAAATAAAAAAAACTAACTAAATATAAGAAAAAATGGCAAACATAAAATTAAAGTGAAAACAGAAAAAAAAAAATATATATTTTTAAAATAATACTTTGTTTTAAGCTAGTTGCCACGGCAACATTTCAATTTTTTTTATTTTGCATTTAAGAATTGTTTTAACAATAAAATTAAACAAATTAATTTATATATAAATATAAATGAATAAAATAATATATAATTGAAAATGTTTACAAAAACTACACTGGTATTTCAATGATACTGAAATACTGGAGCTGGTGATATACAGGTGCATCTCAAAATATTAGAATATCACAGAAAAGTTTTTGTAATTTAATAAAAAAAAGCAAACTTTCTTATATTCTAGATTCATTGCACACAAACAATGAATCTAGAGCATCTTTTTCCCACAAAAAAAAGAAGAAAAAAAAAAACTTTTTTGGTTTGTGTGCAATGAATCCAGAATACAAAAAAAGATTGCTTTTTTTGAGTAAAATTACAAAAAATAAAAAACTTTTATTTTTTATACTTTGCATTTTTAGGATTCTCTGACAAAATAAAAAGCACAATAAAATATTGTGATATTTTATATCCATAAACATATGGTGAATATCTAATGCATCAGTCAGATCATCACACAATGAAAGGTTTTTGGCTAATTAATGACACCTGATAAAACTGACCTTGAGAATGTGGAATCCCACGATGCACTTGGGCTTGATGAGAACCTGGTGAATCATGGAATAGCCGTGGTAACACTCCATCTCGTGAGTGCGGTGCTGGTTGTTCTTAACCAGAGACAGCAGCAGCTCCAGCGCCTGAGCTTGAGTTCTCTCACAGTCGCTCAACTCCACCGCCTACGAGAACAGACAGATTCAGTCTTCCTGCTGCTAAAATCACGGTGTGTGAAACACATCACATTGTGCGAATGAAGTGGGCTGTGAATGTGTCTAGATCACAGTGTTATAACACACAGAACACAGGAAGCCTCAGCAAACAACACTTGATTAATAGCACTGCCTGCAAAACAAACATAATGTAATGCCAAAATACCTCAACTAGATCCATCTGCACCAAATAATTTCATCATTTAATAAATGTCAGCTATTTGGCATCATACCCAAAGTAGAGCATCTGCTGCTATTTGAATTAACACATTTTTTGTCTCATGGTTCATCCTTCTAAACTTCTAAAGGTTTTCAACATTCATGCTTTAGTTAATGCCAATCATTTTTTTTACTTGAAATTATGGAGTTAACACCACACATTTTATGATTCTATGCTGAAAATAAGTGTCAAAAGAACAGTATTTATTTGAAACAGAAATCTTTTGCCTGTACTGTCTGTCACTTTTGATCAATTTAATGCATCCTTGCTGAATAAAAGTGAATTTTTCTTACTGACCCCAAACTGTTGAACGGTAAAAAGAAAGACTGAAGATACCATCACGGGAGACTTTAAAACATAATATTTCAATTTACTTTCAAACATGATGGTTTTGATTTAAAAGCACGGCAAACAGATACAGTCAGAGCTTTTATGAATCCGCATTCAAAAGTTCACAAAAATTGAACTAAAAAAAACCCCCTATATGACCTTTAAAGGGGCCTTTGGATGTGACATGCACTCATTACCATTGAGACATTTTAACTGAAGTATGTTACAGACTATTCATGAAGACCCTAAAGACTCAGTGTGACCCTGCAGCACAAAACCAGTCTTAAGTGTCAACTTTTTGAATTGAAATGTAAGCATCATCTGAAAGCTGAATAAATTATCTCACCATTGACGTATGGTTTATTAGGAGGACAATATTTGGCCGAGATACAACTATTTGAAAATCTGGAATCTGAGGGAGCAAAAAAATCTAAATATTGAGAAAATTATGTTTAAAGTTGTCCAAATGAATTTTTAGCAATTAACCCTTAGGGGACTAAGCCCTTTTTGGTCCGTTTTCTCTATTTTTACATTTCGGCTTATAAACCATATGTAATGAGGATGGACCACCATGTATTTGGTATCAATGGATTCAGAAGACCCTAAGCTACCATAAGCATGCATGCAATATGTCTATTAAGGAAGTATGAGTGATAAATTGTACAATAAACTAGAGAATTTCAAAGACGAAAATGAGATTTTTGTCATTTATTACTGAAAATCCTACCTCACACAACAATAGTTAAAAGTTTTTGACCCAAAAATATATTTTTCAAACTCTTTGCTTGACAGAAATGGGTTAATGTTCAATCAAATGTGTAAAGATCAATTAAATAATTAACTTTATTTACAAACAGTCCTAGGCGTTTTTTTTATTTTTGGGACTAAGCCCTTTTTGGTCTGTTTTCTCTATTTTTATATTTGGGCTTATAAATCATATGTAAAGGAGATGAAACACCCTGTGTTTGGTATCTATGGATTCAGAAGACCCTAAGCTACCATAAGCATGCATGCAATATGTTTATATAAAGGAAGTATGAGTGAAACATTTTACAATAAACTAGAGAATTTCAAAAACGAAAATTAGATTTTTGTCATTTATTACTGAAAAACACACAATATAGAACAGTTTTTGAACAAAGAAAATATATTTTTTCAAACTCTTCGCTTGACAGAAATGTGTTATTGTTTAATCAAATGTGTAAAGAACAATTAAATAATTAACTTTTTTAAAAAACAGTCCTAGGCATGCCAGTGAGCAAAGCAAGGCCTCTCCAGGCCTTTCCAGTAATTGTTCCAGAGCTTGTTCTGCCGTAAATCTTTTACTGCTTGCCATTTTGATAAAACAATTCTGTAATAATGCTGTATCTCTCACGAATTTATCTCTTTGTGCTCGCCAACACTCCGATCACTTTCTGCTTTCTCCACGTGATGCTGATTCTCCGATCGCTCGAATTTAGCTCTTTGTGCTCGCCAACACTCCGATCGCTCTCTGTAACACTCCAATCGCGTTCTGCTTTATCCACCCTGATGCTGATTCTCTGAACGCTTATTGATTACATGTCTTTTACTTTAGTCCAGCCAGCTTTTACAAGACTACAGCAGAGCTACAGAGTCCTCTGAATCGCTAGAAGACATAACCTTCCTCTGATTGGGTTAGAAAAAGACTCCTCCCAGCGGCAATTTTTCCATTGGCTGTTGCGTGTTGAATCTGCCTAGCACAATCGTTTTCATTGGCCTGTTTACGCAGTGGTATTGCGCAATAAGGGAAGTGTTTAATATACAAACTGGACACCGCTGTTTTCAGCGGAGTCTGAGGAAGACGGCAAAAAAACCCGCATCTCTCTAGCATTAATAGTTTTTGAGATAACTACACATTTGTAAAAGTATGCCATTTTGGGCGGTACCGCCTAATCCGTACCCAGAGGGTTAATATTACTAATCAAAACTGGGGTTTGGTATATTTACAGTAGGAAATTTACTAAATATCTTCATGGAACATGATCTTTACTTTTTATCCTTATGATTTTTGGCATAAAATAAAAATCTATAATTTTGACCAATACAAAGTTTTTTTTGCTTTTGTGCTGCAGAGTTACATATCAACTAGTGGAAAATGGGCATCCGATGACCCCTTTAAGTGAAATTAAATAAAATATAAAAATAATTAAATATAGAAAAGTGCAATCTTATTTTATGTCAGCTAGTTGGCAAAGGTGAAATTTCTTATTTATGACAAAAAAAAAAAAGAAAAAAAAAGTCATTTATAAAATCTACACAGACATACTTAAACAAAACAAATCACTCAAACACTAAAATTAAAGTGAAAAAAATATATATATACATTATTTAAAATAAAACTATTATAATACATCAATGGTGCAAAAATAATGAAATACAAATAAATGTTTTAATAAAAACCTCATCATATCTCTTTTAACATATTGCAACAAATATTGTTTTACTGTCTTTGTCTTTTTTAAATCTCTCCTGTTGAAAAGCATCAATAAAAGATCTCATGAGCATTGCGTGTTTGTGTGCAGTAAAGCAGAAGAACACGTTCCTGGTCTCCACAGACAAACACATACCCGAGCGAACAGGAAGACAAATGTGCCGGTGCCTCCGATCTTGTGCAGGACGCTGTGAAGGCCGAGAGCCTGGCAGGGCATCATGCTCCTGAGGAAAGGATGCTCCAGGATGCAGCTCTGGACCTCTTTGGCACTGAAGGGCCGCTGGGAAGCCACCGCTGACTTGGCCTGGCCCTTCAGACGGATCACCGGCTCATATATGGTGTAGAGAGACGGCGTGCTGGGGGCATACACCACTGCTAAACTCTCCTGAAAAAACAGATTTTCTTATTTTCTTGTTTTAGGTTCAATAAACTCTGACTATTATTTCATATATCAAGGCTGTTCTTGAGGTGTAATATCACATGGGCCAGTTATTTACAGGCTTCTTTAGATAATTGTGCACAATGCTTTATATTAGCACTAGATACTGTCAGAGAAGACCTGAAAAAAGAAAGGTTTGTGTGACTTTTCATGTCATGAAAAAAGAACTTTTTCTGATGGCAGTGATTATCCAGCATGTAATGCATTAGCATATGAACAGGAACAGCACGTAGACTCGTGAAATCACCGGTAATTAAGATTAATAAATACAGTCAGTGAATAAAACTGCACAGATAAAAACAACATAACTTAAGCAGGTAATGATGCTAAAATGGAAAATAATGTCGCCTGCTTTCCAGAGGCAGTAAAGGAGATTAGCAAGCTAGTTAACTGTGTCACTGCCGGAGACATTTGCATAAAACTCATCTGATTGAAAAGTGACATTTATTAAATTCATATTCATAGGTGTGGTGGCTTACAATAAGAGGTGTGATGTCGACGTCTGTATTGCTCATGAGGAGCTCTCGTATCTGCTCACACTGAAGACCCTCCTGTGTCACGTACTTGGACAGTGTCCTGTGAGGCTTGCCGTACTTGCAGGGCATGATGGAGGTGAGGTCAGGACCGCTGGCATACAGGTAAAACGCCTCCGCTGTGTCAATTCTGGAGCCTGAAACAACCAATAACACGTTTACTTCAGCATGCCATTTTTCATTTATGAAAATGTTATAAAAACATAGTCTAACCTTGGGAAAAATATCACTGTTTATTACTGTTGACTGAATTGTTGGATAGAAATGAAATGATTAAATATCTTCTGTATTGTTTTAATGAAAATAGAGTGAAAAAAATGCCTGGATTAATTTAAATGTCTGCATTTTGTTTTACATAAATATTGAAAAATGAATGAATATTTATGTTTAAATGTTTTAAGATTGTTGTTGTTAAATGTATTTTTAGCTTTCCTTTTATTTATTTTAGTATTTTTAGTAACGATCAAATGTGCTTTTGTCACTTTTACTATTTTATTAATATTGCTATTGAGACCATTTTTTTCCAGTAATTAATGCTAGTGCACCAATTTAAAATAACATTTACATTAGTTGGTAAGGCAACATTTCTAATTTTTGTTTACATTTTTTTAATCTAACGTTTATTTATATTGTAATTTTCCCCGCTTCATTTCAATTAACAACTATGTTTCTAATAGTTATAATAGTTTATAGTTTAGTTGCCATATCAGCTTCACAGACAGTTACATGGCAGATATAGATATTTTTACATTTACCAAATAATAAAATACATACAAACATTTTCTAAAATTTTATATATATATTTTTTTTTTTATAAGTACAAATATTGATTAAATCATTAAAACATGTCTTTGACCATATTACAAAAAGTTTTCAAAATAAGTTAGTCCTGATAAGAACTCAAACAATTGGGCAGCCCAAAAACATATTAGTGCAACGTTATTTACATCTTTCGCCAAAATCTAAAATATGTGACTTTACAAAAGCCTCAATAATATCAGATAATTAAGAATGATACTAAAGCATGTGGAGGATGAATAACTGTGACCTAAAGCTAATAAACGAATAAACAAAGTAAAAAAAACACATTGAGGATGGCACACATTAGAGAGATTCCCAGGTTGCGAGCAGCTGGACTGGAGCCATTCTTGACCTATTAGTAGCAACAGAAGGGTCTTCTGTTCAGAAAAGTGTGTTGTGTGCAGGGAATGTGAAGAATCTGTGGCTCACACACAGAAACCTCCACGTTACCAACAACATCACTTCAATACTTCTGTCAATTCACTGATTTTCCTATTGTTTATTTTAAATATTAATCATAAATATTTATTTACCCTGTTTTTAGTGCTTCAACTTAAACTTCAGTTATCTGCTGAGGCAAGATTTTTAATTTTCCATTTAGTTAACATTTTTTATCTAATGTTTATTTTCATCTGTCTGATTTGAACTGGTTTCATACCATTAAAGAGCAGCAGCGTGCCCATATCCCAGCGTGCACTTGGGCTGGCCTGCTCCTCTGAGGGGTGCTGATAGTGTCCGAGCATACAGTAGGTCTTATTACTGTCTGATGACAAACTGGACTTCCTGGGCAGAGTGAAGTCTAGCGAGACGTCACACTTCCTGTATGTGGCAAAGGAAGGCTTGAGTAAAACATGGTTCTGACTGCTTGAGGAACTGATGTCTGCAGCCCTGGTTGAACTGCCTCTTTAAAACAGACTCACCGAATGCCGCCCACCCAGAGGGTCAGCTGACCGTGGATGTTCTTCTTGCCCTCGGGTTGCTGTGAGTATGTGAGAGCTAAGTGCTGCCACCTGCCTGCTGTCAGCACACCGTCTCCAGACTCCGCCTGGGCCAGCAGACCCGCCTTCATCTCGTCGTTTGGGTCGATGCAGATCCTGAACTCACAAATCAAGAGCCACTTTACTAATACAGCACAGAAAACATTTACTGTTGTGGCTTGTGCAAGGAAATGATCCCAACTTAGCACAAATAATCTATCCATGAGCACACACTGTACAATCACATCTCCAAGCCAGTATTTTCCTTCACTGTTCTGAATTAGATTTTAGTTACATTTTCACTTTTAATTATAATTTGATTACATTTATAGTAATCGTATCATTATTTTTAAATATTACTATTCAAGTTAATTTATTTTTTGTTTCAGATTATTTTTCAGTTAGTATTAGTAAATGGAATGGAAATCTAAAAAAGTGAGATTTTATTTTTGCAAATTTTTTATGAATTAGTTTTTATTTTATTTAATTTTTTACTATTTTAGATTTATGTTTATTTCATATGTTTTAGTTAATGTTCTAGTTATGTTGGAAAAGAGAAGCCAAAATCTAAAATATATAACTTTTCACCCAACACAAAACAGCATTCACAACCTGTTTTCTTTTCAAAACATGATTAAATAAATTTTTCCATAAGAACTTGATTAGATGGTCTAAAGTGGATTTTATACAAGAATGGAGTGACTTTGCAGAGGAACATATACTGGCCTTATGAAACACCACTGTCATCCACTTAAGGCCATCCTTAAAAATATTTTGGTTTGCAGTAACAGTAAAACATTTTTAAAAAAAAGGGTCGGCAGGTAGGTCTATATTTTTTTTTCAAGTTTCAATGTAAAAAAAAAAGTACAATTTTGGTGATGGTGTTGTCGTAGGTATGAATTTAAACAAATTTGCATATCGGGACATCACTGACTGGGTCTCCAACCCATCCCTTCGGGCGCATCATTGCAAACCTCATTTTGATGCAGGCTATATAGACCAAAAACATGTTTATTGCATGAATTTCAGGTGAGAAAAAAAAAAAATGGGGTACTGTTAAGCCCGTTCACACCAAGCACGATAACTTTAAAGATAACGATAAAGATATAGTTCTAAAAATCGTTCTCAATATTAAAGAATAGCAGAGTCCACACTACAACTATAACGATAAAGGCATAGAGAAACGGTATCGTTGGAATCACCTTCAGAAAAAAATTTTCCCAGCTGATGAACGATACAAACATTCACCTCCAATCAGAATCCACCCTGCTATAATGAGCTTGAGGATTTAAAGCGGTAGACGCACGTGCGCTCAGAATAAACAGACCATATCGTTCGCTGGTGTGGACGCTAATATCGTTATCTTTATAGTTATCGTTCTTGGTGTGAACGGGGCTTTATACTGTTTTACTTGCATCCACCGCTAGGTGTCAATGCAACCTACAAATGAGAGACCGTTTACTTTGCTTTCTTGAGTTGTCACTTTGAAAAAAATCCTGTTTGATTTGAGAGACTAATGTTTATTGAATCGTTTGTAAAATCCATTTTGCATGTCTAGATGCATTTTATACAGCAAATAACACCAAATATAGAATGAATTCAATATATTGGTAAAGACCAATATTTCTGATGATTTATTGGCGTGAAGTTACATGCACAATGACAAACAGGAATGCAACATTCTCGAAAAACAATGAGCAGAGTGGACTGCCATAATGCAAAACATTTACTGCAGGCTTCAACATGGCTGTGTTTATGATTAGAAATGTCAACAACAACAAAATCGCATAAGTAGGCGATTCAAGCCCGAATCTGTATCTGTATGCATGAGACTGTCTGAATACCGGTAGAATTCACATTTCTGTTGCAAAAAGAGAAATAATGTACAGAAGTATTATTTACTTCTGTGTCCGAAGCTGCAGTTGCTGTGTGACGCGTGCTCCCAAAAAAAAAAAAATCCATCATTACCAAGTGCAAAACGTTGACTCTGACAGTGAATGAGACGAAGCGAACGCACAGGTCATGGTGTGACATCCGTGTAAACATAGATGACGTCACTGGGTTTTTTAAAGAAAGAACGTAGCCTTCGTTTGTATTTAGGCCAAGGCAATTTATATATTTAAAATACTTACTTAAATATAATTAATAATATTTTATTGCTTTTGTATTATTTGTTTGAAGAGTAAAAAAAATTTGGTCGGTCTTAACGTACAACCGGCAAATCGGTCAAACTAAAAGCAAAAATAAAAATACTAAATTTGAGTCGGTCATAATTGACAGGGTCGGTCGGGTTATGGCAAACAACAATATTTTTAAGGATGGCCTTAGAGGAGTCTTTTTGAGGCCGAAATGTACTTGGTGCAACTTTAGGGTTTTTGCACTCACCTGAAGGTAAAGGCTCTGGTGGAGATGTTCATCCACACCTGAAGCATCAGTGCCTTAGAGCCCATGGAGAGGACATGAAGGAGACATCTGTCTGTCTGCTGCTCTGAGACATGAGCGGGAGCATGCAGGACCTCCCCTGCCAGAGACACCGCCTCTTCTGCAACACACAACCAAACTCATCAAACCTAGCACATTTAGTGTGATCTGATGATGTTCAGGTTTCTGTGTTCTTATGGTTCAATAAACCTATTCAAAAAACATTTTTTCAGTAACTAAATTAAAAACTAAATAAATACATGAAAAATCTGCCTAGGCAACTAACTGAAATAAATATGTTTAAGCACTAAAATTAATCAAACTAAAAGAAAAAAAGAAAAAATCTAATAAAATAATACAAAATAATAATAACAAATCACAACAGTAGAGAACATGCATTAATGATTAAATAAAACAAACATCATATGAAAAACTATACCTTAAAATAAAACAGTTGCCTTAGTAACTAACTGGAATAAATAAGTTAAAGTTGAAGTAATAAAATGACTTAAACCTAAATAAAAATAATTTAAAGAAAATATAAATAATGACAATTATAAAAGCACATAACAACATTACTAAACTCAAACTAAAACTGTTACAAATTGTCCATAATTGAAATAAAGCTTAAATCTAGCAAACACAAAAAAAGAATTAACTGCTTCCTTAGCAACTACCTAAAGTAAATAAAATGTAAGCTTAAGTATTAAAATTACTACAACTGAAATAAAACAGAACAATAAAAAGAACAAAAAATAAAAAAAATTAAAAAGAACAATATTACAAAAACAATTACATTATATAAAAACTGAATATACAAAATGACAAAAATAAAATAATAAAAAATATATATATTCTTTCCTTTATTGCTGGACGATAAATGTGCAAAATATGATCTTTTTTGCGCAGCTTGTCAGTGAACAACAGCTCTGTGTAGTTAATACTGCTCCATGTGAAAGCGTGCAGGTGATAGTGATTTACCACTGATTACAGAACCGGCTTCACTGACAAGATGCGCACTAAATATCACATGTGATTTATCGTGCAGCCATAATAAATACTATAATATAAAAAAACACTAATCGGCATTAGACACATATATAAAGCTGCTCCTACCCTTCTTGTAACGGCCGTCCTCATCCTTCCCCGCTCGTACCCACAGTGAGGCGCTGAAGCCACTGGCCATGTGAGGCCAGCAGTTCTGTCCCATCAGGGGCAGGTGGAAGGGTGCTGTATGCCAGGGAGAGCTGCGCAGATGACCGGGTCTGCTCAGGTCTGCTTCACCACGACCCAGAGGTAATTTACCCCTCAGAAGAGTGTTTACTCCACCCTTACCACCAGCCGTCCCATGAGCCCTCATCCCAGGGGAGGAGCTCAAACCAGGGACCCCTGCACCGGGGATCATGGGAAAGGACATGAAGTAGAGCGGCTCTGTGTCTGCATTAGCCTCCACAATCTGAAGCAAGCCTCTCAGCAAGATCTCCTACAGATGATGGAGACAAAATGAAGATTTCTGCATTCCACGAAGAAAATATTAGTGTTTTTTCTTCTGTGTCTCACACACAAGCGCAACTTTAGCACTTTATTTACCAACTTTCAGACCCTTTTAGTGGCTTTATTCCAATACATACTGACAAGCTTAGCGACTGTTTTGGATAAACTTTAGCTATCATTCAGTTGGAAGATTTAAGTTGTGATTAATCAATAGTTTATTCATGACGATCATGCGATTAATCATGAATAAATGTTTTAATTGATTGACAGCCCTAATATATATATACATATAAACACACATAACCCTGTATACTGGATGGCAAATCAGCATATTATAATGATCTCTGAAGGATCACATGACACTGGAGTAATTATGTTGAAAATTCACCTTTACATCACAGGAATAAATTACGTTTTACAATATATTCAAATAATACATAGTTATTTTAGATAATAAAAATATTTCACACTATTACTATTTTTACTGTATATTTAATCAAATAAATGCAGCCTTGGTGAGGAGAACTCGAACAGCAATCAAAACTAAAATGTGCTCAACATAATATCTTCACAAATATGACTTACTGACCAGTTTTGTGAAATTCACACACTGGTGAAGTCTTTTTCTTTCGCCTGGTACAATGAAAGTGTTCTGAGCACTAAAGACCGTGTGTGTTTCTAGTTAGAGACTTGTGACTCCCTATGGGCCTTTATTAACACGATGGTGTGAAAAGCACATTTCACAGGGCCATTAGCAATACTCCATGGATGGCATACAGTAGATGCCAAAAAGAGCAAGGAAATACAATGGTTATATACAGCAGTTGAGCATAAATGAAGGAAACACAAATTGCAGTATGTTAAATGTTGAATATACAACAGGATAAACAACTAGCGAAGTGACTAGGTGATCACGGAGATCATTATTTTAGAACTTCATATGTAGATTTATTCTTCATCTTCAATCTACAGTATGCCAAAGCCACATAATATTGAGGCAATAGCCGTGGAAGACTAGCAATCAAAAACTGGCGAGGAGCATAAAGAAAAACTGGAACAAAGACAAAGATAATGAATTTCTATCAGTGTTGACACACTTAAGGTTGGCATTAGTAAAAGCACACCTCATTTAAATGCTATGTGAGGTTGCACTTACAGTGGGCGGAGTCTTCTCCAGGAAGAGGCGTGTCAATAGGGCGAGTTCCTCCGATGTCATCCTGTCACTCACCATGGCAACAAGCAGCTCCATCAGTATTGTCTGGCATTCTGCATAGAGCAATCAGTGTTTAAGGCTAATTAACATGACTCAGCATGATCAGCAAAATGAAAATAAAAATTGTCATCATGAAATTAAAATGGACAATTCCTTTCTTTTCTTCTCTTTTTTTTTTATATTGCAGTATTATTAATATTATTATCATAAATTGTACTATAAATCTTTTATCTGTGCAATTCATTATTTTTTTTTTTAATGTATGTGCCCTCTTTATTAAAAACATTAACTTCCCAATAATCTCAACTACATATATAAAATCATTAAAATGATGTATAGAGAATTTATTTCTAACTACTTTTTTTTTTTTAATATAAATATTTTTTATAAAATGCATTTATATTTCTAACAATATTTATATATCAAAAGAAATATATGTATATTTTAAAAATATGTATAAATAATTTTTATTTGTTGTACTGCCTTCCATTCAATTTGTGTTTATTTATTTTTTTAATTCATTGTATTGCAGCATATTTTGTGAAAAACCTTGGGAATAATGCAAAATATGATTAAACTAAAAAATTTAAACCAAAAAATCTGGGCACATTGCAGTGATAATTAGAGGAAATGTGCATAATTTAAGTATAAACAATATAGACCTTTATAGGAGGCATCTGATTGGCTGAGAATGTTCTGAAATCCAGTGAGAATAGCTTTCACACCACCCTGACAAGAGAAAAAGAGCATGATGGGTCACATTTCTTCATAAATACAGTAAAGATGATTTAATCCGGTGCTCCAGAGTGAGCAAACCATTAGTGACAAGTATACAAAGCAACAACATATCAAAATACTTCATAAAACCTATAAAGATGTCTTCAATAAAAATCATAAAGAGCTTTCGAAATGCAGTTCTTCTAGAGTTAAAAGAACAAAAAATCTCAAATTCTCAAAGGTTTGCATAATGTCATCTTGCTCCTGCTACACAGATTCTTTGGTTTCAAGTATACGCTTTCAACTGGTTTCTGGAACAAAACCTTTTACCAGATGAAGGTAGGTAACATAGACAAAAGGTTTTCTGGAAAAAGATATGTCACTGTTTAGCATTAATATGTAATTGCATGAATAAATCAGTTTGGCATGAGATAAGGGTCTGACCTGCTGGTAGAGCAGCGCTGCGTTGTTGTGGTGGCCTTTCACGGCTCCTAACAGACTCTGCAAAACATGGCCCAAAACCTCCAGGTCCGGAGAGCCGCTGGCTAACAGCTGTAGCTCCATCGAGCAGATCTCCGGGAACAGCAGACGGCCGCTGCCCGAGCCCTGAGGCACTCCTGCCATTCCTAACGTACATTCCCCCGACGAGACTCTAGCCTCCACCTTTATCCCTGTCACAGGAAGACAGAAGACAGACTATAAACAACACAATGATAATAATATAATAACTGGTGGTGCTGCAAGAGTGCACACAGAAGGACTGAGGAGCAAGTGCTGAATGTACAGAGGCTGCTCACAGGGAAATGAATTAAGCTGATGGAGGTGCCACACACCGCAGAACACACATGATTTAACTGTGGACAACCCTGCAGCTCCTACCCAAGATCTGGGTGATTTTCATTAATGAAGTTCTGCCTCACACACACATATAAACACATGTGCACATGCACACACACAGAGCACTCCCTTACAAACAGACATTGACGGACAGAAAAGTAGAAAGATAGACAGACAGATAACAGAAAGATATAACAATCGATTGATAGACAGAAAAAGAGAATGTTAAAAAGGCAATGGAACAATAGATAAACCAGCGGTTCTAAAAGTATACATTTAAAGGTCTGAATCTGAATTCCTAACGATGTCAAAAAGTCCAGAATAATTATTACACAACTTGTTTTTTATAAACATGCTTATAATGCTTATATATTTTCAGTTTTGAGATTTGAATATTCTTTTTTTTTTTAATACCTGGCATCCACCACAAAACGGTTCTCATTGACTCTTTTTTACTATTGGTTCGGTTCGAAGACCTGTCAGATATGGTTACGGTTGTATATCCACGTGGGCCTGGTACGGTTCAGCACGATTACAAACCGTATCCGTGCTGACTGGCCTTGATTGGCACGGAATAAAACAGTTGAGCAAAGAGAGCCGTTCAGCCCAATAGTGGAAAGCGGCTTATGAACCGCCCATGAGTGAACGTCATGATTCAGTTCATCTGGAAGAGAAGATGAAAATGCTGAAGGCCTCAGCTGTAAGGGAGCACTTTAAATTGAGTGAGGACAAACACAGGCAGTGTGCCAGATATGCAATTTGAAACTGGTTTACCACAACAGCAGAAAATACTTGCGAATACGGCAGTCATAAAAAACAACATGCAGCAGCCCAGCCTAATAATAATTTGTCTATATTAAAGTATCGCTCGTAACCAGGTGTTGATTACTACTAGGACCAGCCCTAGTCTAAATGAATGAAATAACAGCATTGTCACATCAGTAGATTAACAGAAATGATTCATCAGATGCTGAAATCAAACTCCACTAGCTAGACCGCAGTTGTTTTTCACTTTCACACTCAGACTGCAAACACAAACACGGGACTCTTGCCATTCCAAGCTTTGCCTTCAGTTCCCTCCATTATAAATGAGATCAACTACAGGTCCTCGTGCGAAACCGAGTGATCTTACAAAATAAAGCTCAAATCTGTGTATGTAATAGACTGGTCAAAAGCTGCAGTCACAAGACATAGCAGAAGAAAACAATGACACCATTCTCAGCGCCAGAGAGCCAGCGCTGCATGTGACTAGAGAACAGGATCACGTAACGCTTGACCAGACGTTCACTCGCTCTACCTGACACTAACCGGCTCAGACCGGCTACCACTTTCTAGATCATTCTACAAATTCCCCCAGATATCAGTTACTATGCACTTTTCAGCTTGGCTAACTGTGATGATAATTACTGTGCACTTTCATTTCAGGATGTTAACATTACAATAACAAGCCTTTAAAACTAACAAACTACACGAGATACTTTTGGCTGTAGATAATATGCACAAACACTCTACAGTTAAACACAGAATGAATGGGTGGTACTACCTTCCTCCTGACGGGTGGAGTCCTCAGGGTTACTCTCACTGTCTGCCTCATAGCCTTCCTCTTCTCCCAAGGGTGGAGCACCACTCACCTGAGCTTCATCCACCTCCTCTGACAGATCACCTGCTGGAGGTGCCACCTCACCGCTGACCTGACACTTCTGCGCAGAGGGACAGGAAGATCAGACACAGACGGAAAGATTAAATAACAAAAAGACAAATTAAGAATTAATAAAATACATTCAACTTCTTATAAAATATTAGAATGTATTCATATAAATATACTCCTTTAATAATAATAATAATAAAAATAGGCAGTGATGCTAATAATATATACATAAAATTAACATAAAATGTATCATTAAATATTTAATGTGTGAATGTGTCTTAAGTCTCCGGGGTATATTTGTAACAGCCAAAAAAAAAAAAAAAAACATTGTATGGGTCAAAATTATATATATTATATATATATATATATATATATATATATAAATATATATATATATATATATATATATATATATATATATATATATATATATATATATATATATATATATATATATATATATATATATATTTATGACAAAAATCATTAGGATATTAAGTAAAGATAATGTTCTAATAAGATATTTTGGGTGGGATGAATTCTAAATAATATGATGACAGATTAATGGATAAATAATTAAAACATTGCCACCATTAAGTATAAAATTATAAATACACACACACACTTGATTGTATTGTTGTTGCAATTAATACTAGAAGGAGGGATGGAATTTTAATCAAGATAATATAAAGATAAATCAATTAAGAAATAACAAAAAATAAAACAATATTATCAATATTATTAATAATGTTTTGTGCATTATGTAACATTATATAATCCAATTAAAATAACAAAATAATGATTATCAAATGATGAACTTCATTTGGACAACTTTAAAAGCGATTTTTTTCAATGTTTAAATTTTTTTGCACCCTCAGATTCCAGATTTTCAAATAGTTGCATCTCAGCAAAATATTGTCCTCCTAACAACTTATTGGTTTATTTATAAGTAAATGTAAAAAAAAAGTATAAAATCTATGGACTTGTGTGTTGTGTGATCTATGGACTTGTGTGTTCAAGCATTAAAGTACGAAAAGTCCAATATCACTCTCTCATACAAATGCACACAGAGAAATCACTTCAAAATGTTAGAGCTTTTGTTTCTCCAACATCTCAACATATCAGAACAACAATAGCAGAGTAGATTCAAGCTGAGCAGACAGCAGACTCTTACCTTCTAGAAAATAAGATTTTTTCAGAATAATCTCCGGTTGCATTGCAACAAAAATTAAAGTAAACAATCCGTATAACATCACTTCTGGTGTTGTCTTTGTTAGAGAGACAAAGTTTGTGATTTCAGAAAGCTGGTAAAGTAAAAAAAATATATGATTTTGGTCACAGGACCACATCAGCTGATTGTTTCCACATAAAACATATCCCCAGTGTGTCCCGCAGTGCTCAATCACACAAAAACACACAAAGAGGCTGTTTATCCTTGTTGGCCAGAGGTCATTTTATTTCAGAAAGCAGATTTACGTATTAAATAACTGACGAGTGGCAAAACAAATTCTTACTATGTCCAAATGATAAGATTTATTTGGGAATTATTTGGTGATGCGTTTCACTGCAAACAACACTGCTGGCAAGAAGAGCCCTCAATGCAACTGAGAGCATCTACAAAGCCAGTTATATAAATATTGCAACTAGCAACATACTAATAGAAAATTAATTATATAGCAGACAATACACCTTATAGATTTTGTATTTTGTCACCAAAAGTTCATTTTATTTTAGAGAATTCACTACTTTCTTTAGCTTTAGACAGCAGGCCATGAAAGGGAACTACTTGGTTGGGTGAGATAAAAGAAGCGCAGTGAGATGAAGATCAGACTCAAGCCTCAGCAGGGCTGTACAGGATGGGAACAAGCAACTAAATTACCTTGTCAGGTTTCTCCTCGATGACATCTGGACTGCAGAACATCTCCGCCAGTGCCACACGGAGTAAGGAATCAAACAGGGGAACAGCTAGTTCAGAATTAACAACTCCAGATCGAGAGAGCTGATCCCGGACCTCACACAGAGTCTCCTCCACAGACTGCAGCTATGGGACACAGTGTGGAAAATTACACTCTTCGAGAATGAGAACAGGACATAGTCACTCATTTCAAAACGGCCACCAAAAGCTCTGTTCCAAAGCCTAGCATGCCTACACTGACACTTTCAGGTATCATTTAAGGCCCCTGATGCAACATCACATTTCTCCGATATTAAGAAAAGAAGAAAAATCATTGTTTTAAATCTAATAAAACTGATAACCATTACTGAATTTACTGTATTTAAAAAAAAATGTTTATGGTTAATCCTAAAGTGTACTTTGTTCTTTACACTTTTGGTCAAGCATGCAAAGCCAGATTTTATTTTGTACGCTGAGCTGCATGAGGATCTAATATGTTGAGCGTTTGTGTTTGTGCATGCTTAGGGTTGCCAACTTCAGAAAAAGAAAATAAGGGACAAATGTGTTTTTTCTTAGAAAAATAAGGTACACGTTCCTGTTTTATATATATTTTACATTTTAAATGTTTTTTAAATGGAGTCTCTTATGCTCATCAAGGCTGTATTTATTCGATAAAAGATATAGAAAAAATTGTAATACTCTAATATATTATTGCAATTTCTAACATTGGTTCCTATCTTAATATATTTCATATGATTTCTGAAAGGATCATGTGACATTGAAGACTGGAGTAATGATGCTGAAAATCCAGTGCTGCATCACAGAAATAAATTATATTTACAATTATGTTAAAATAGAAAACTGTTATGTTAAACTGCAATAATTTTTTTAGTAGTTTTGATAAAATAAATGAATTAAGCATAAGAAACTTGTTTAACAAACAAAAAAAACAAAAAAAAATTGATTCCAAACGTTTTAACCTTTGAGTGTGTGTGTGTAAGTATACAGTAGGCCTACTACAGTATATGCATATTTTTCAATTAAAGAGAACTTATGGCCTGCTTTTGGTGCTCGACACTTCATTGGCCAGTTTGTGTTTTAAGAATGAGATTCAAGGTTAAGACTACACATAAAATGTCAAATGTTTTATCTATTTAACAACATTACCTACAACAGAGAAAGATGACTTCCCTTATAGGTCACATCTTCCATCCGGTAAAATGCATGTTTTCTTGCCTGGCTGGATGTTGGACTTACGAAAAATAATCATGCTGTTTGCAAACTGACTTGCTGAAGTTGAAACTTCAAAGTCGTGGCCTAGTGGTTAGAGAGTTTGACTCCTAACCCTAGGGTTGTGGGTTCGAATCTCGAGCCGGCAATACCACTACTTAGGTACCCTCGAGCAAGGCATCAAATCCCCAACTGCTCCTGGGCGCCGCAGCATAAATGGCTTCCCACTGCTCCGGGTGTGTGTGTGTTCACTGCTCTGTGTGTGTGTGCGCACTTTGGATGGGTTAAATGCAGAGCATGAATTCTGAGTATGGGTCACCATACTTTGCTGAATATCACGTCACTTTGGTCTTAAAGCCTCCAAAAATCAAACACTTGTCCAAAAATATATAATTAATTCTCAGTCTAGAGTTTGTAATTTGTATGGTCTAAGAGGTCATGCGGAATATGCCTTAAACTGTGTTCCACAGGGCTTTCATATGGAAAGCTTCTTTGATGTCTTTAATACAGGATGATTCCATATTATACAGAACAGTTGGCAACCCTATGCATGCTATCAAATAGAGTATACTTTGATAGAAAAAGTGTTCACTGTATGAATACACAAAAAGTTCTCATCAAATCTGAAGAATACATTGGGCTTTAGTTAGGGTGACCATACGTCCTCTTTTTCCATAGAAGTGTACTGGCTGGGTTTTCTAAATTGCCTAAAATGTCTGGTTTTGGCTTTGTTTTACCATTGTTTTCATACCTGAAGGTAGTGACCGAAAAACAGTTTGACCATGAGCATATATATTAATTATTGTACATAATTAACCAGTTGTGGCATGCGAGAAAGTGGGATCTACAGAGAACAGTCAAAGCAATGCAAATACATAGCCTACATATGTGTATGAGGACTGTAGAGAGCATGTCAACAGAAATACAAAGACATTTTAGGCAATTTAGAAATCCCGGCCTGGACATCTCCAGGACAAAGAGGACGTATGGTTCACATACTTTACGGTTCTGTGTTGTTAGCTCACCAGTACTGAAATCAATAGCCTCCTTTGCATTTTTATTTGAGTAGTGACCCGTTTACATGGGACTCATTCCATCCCCTTACAAGGCAGCTCACTAGGGTTTGAAACCGAGCTAGTATGTGTGTCCACTGTACCTGAAAGGATAGGTCTGGTTCAAGTCTCTGTAGAGCTGAATTGGCACTGTGGAGGCAGATTGCCAAAAGCGCCTCCAGCAGTCGGATGCTCTGGAGAGGCCATTCCTCTTCAAGCCTGTGTGTTGGGTCACTTGACTTGCTCTCAACTTGAGAGGGGCTGAAAGTGTCGTGCTGGTGGGATTCCTCTGTACCAGCGGCTGTCGTTATATTGTCAAACTGTCCTGCATGTGCTTGAGCTGGAGTGTCTACATGAGATGGACTGCTTTTGCCCTTACTCTCTCTCTTTTTCTTAAATTTACAATCTTTGTTTTTAGAAGTGAGTTTCTGGATCACCATTGTCATTAGACGCAAACAGACGTCTAGACCTCCCAGTCTAAAGAACTGCCTCTGGAATACTGGACTGGCCATGTACACCCAACGGCATACTGACCAAACATCGGCAGCTCTGCGTATCTGTTCTTTAGAGGGAAGAGCCACACTGTCTGGGGAAAGGCAGGGCAGTCGTCCACCCAATGGTTCACTAGCTGTACTATCATAGCCTGAGGTGTCTTCAGAGTCATTTGCAGAGTCTCTGTCAGAGTCTGCCTCTTTGCTTACACATAAGAAGGCTACACACAGAAAAAGATTGATCGTATTCAAATGCACCTCACCTCGGTTACGTGCTAATGCTGAAAATGCACTTTTGCCCTTTGGGTGAGGGCATGCCTCTTTCAGGCCTTCATAAAATTTAGTGAGGCTCTGAGGTCCTTCGCCAGCCCCACGTGAACTCAGTTCCTCTACAAGCCCCAAAACAGCTTCTCTCTCCGTACCATCCGCTCTTTCCAGCTCATGCACAGCAGATTCCGTGTGATGGAAACACCCATTTAAGATAAGTGTCTCGAATGCTTTCAGTGCCCACGGACGAGTGGAGTCCAAGTAGATCAACTCTGTGATTTGGTTCAGTCCATTACAACTCAGGAACAATTCCCGAACCACCCGGCTGAATTGGAAGACAAAATCAGAAGCTATAAATTGGAATCTTTGATTATTTCAAAGGCCATTTTAGAGGCTTTCAGCACTAACACTTTAGATCCAAACAGAGCTTGGTTTGCATGAAAAATGATTAATGTGAAAGCTTTCATGCAAATCAGGGAGTGCACTGCATTATTGAACTCGAAACTACCTGTAGGAGATCTTCAGTTGCAATGGAAATTAGTGACACAGGTTAGGGCTGCACAATTAATCTAAATTATATAGCAAAGCCAATACATCGCAATAAGGCAGAAGCTGCAATTATCATGTGCATCTTTCAGTAAACAGTGAATCTTCATACGAAGGCCAGAGTGTGCTCCTGCAATGAAACTCCAAATATGACTTGCAGAAGAAACCCAGGAAATCCCTATAGGGGTTGCTGAATAAACAGATTTAACTTCTTTCATTAATTCATCATGACCAATAAACACGACTATGACAATGTATGGTTAATCTGAGTTATTATTATAATAAAGTATACAATAAAGCAACGTTAATCGACATTAACTTTATCACTGCTTAGAATATTATGAAATATGTTGTGTGCCTTATTCTGTGTAAGAAGCCACATCACCTCACAGAAGGATTTATTTCACTTGACTTACATTATGAAGTGAGTTTGGAGTAGAAACATGTTATTAAATGTGATATTTTCACGTGTTTTCAGATGGAGCAGCATTTAGTACACAGAGCTGGAGTTCACTGACAAGCTGAGCAAAATCATGTTCATAATCGCAGACCATTTAATCGCACGATTATGAAAACAATTTGCATAGCTTAGTGAAATAAGACATGTGTAGTAAATGCTGCTCAATCTGAAAACACGTGCTGGAGATTTACTACTAATCACAGAAACGGCTTTACTGACAAGATGCAAGATGCTCATGACAATCACCTGCGATTAATCGTGCAGCCATAACACAGGTGACGATTTACCTTAGATACAGGTGAGAGTGAGCATGCAGTATAATCATGCAGAGTTAGTACAATCTGAGTAAATATGCCCAGTGTGAAAGTCCCCTTAAATAAATAATCAACAGTGAACTGGAGGAAAAAGGAAGATAAAAAAAACATGGTCATACCTTGACTTCAGCAGAGCAGGCAGAGTTTGAAGATAAACCAGAAGTACCTCAACTGGGAGACAATTGGTATGGTAACTGCAGACTTGGCTACACGTAGTTGACACACCAAGTTGCTGGGCATGATGGGTTAGTTCCACACCCCGCTGAAGAACTGGATTAAAAATATGAGTGTAGAGTTGCCACTGGACTACTACATTGCCTCGTAAAGTCAACTGGCATACATGACCGGCAATTTGTTGACTCAAATGCCAGTCTTCCCCAAACACAATTTCTTGATAGGCCTCTAAAGCATCCCATTTCCATAGCATGTCTTCAGTTCCTCCACTGGGCAGTATACCTTGGGAACGATAAGAGGGAGACGGGGACGTGGATAAGTTTGATTCTTTCTTAGGTCCATAAGCCTGCAGAGTCTCTTCAAGGCCAGGTAACTGGCTACTATCCAAAGTGCAAATGTTGCAGGAGGCAAGCTTGGCCTTTTCTGAAGGTTGACCACCTCCAAGCTGTTCTAAGACTAGTCTACTAAGGACACTCAACACGTGGGACTGGTAGCTCCGAAGTCCTGGAGCCTGAAATGCCTGGAGCATTGGTCCAATTACAGACCTTGGATCCATGCAGCAACAGATTCCAACAGCTTGCACTCCAGCCAGTACCTGAAGAACAGCAGGACCTGAGGGTGACAGGCGCTGGAAAAGACGCAAACATTGGTGGGCACAAGCTGCAAGGCAACAACAGCGTTCAGGGTACCGCACTTCTCCATCTTGACCCTCTGATATCTCCTCAAAAGGATTACGTCGGGCTGCTTGCTTGAAAGCGGATACCGGCAGTCCTGAGAGGTCACGGTGATGGTGCATAAAGTGGGTGTATTCACAGCGACGGTGTCGACGACGTGCACAAACTGACTGGTGTAGCTGCTCTGACTTGGCCCTCTTAACAGCACTGATTATCTTAAGTACATCAGCTATTAGACAACGCAGATGCTCTGATGCCTCATTGCCAACTTCTGAATCTCGAGCTTCTGCTAATGCCTCAAGGCGCAGAGCTGTTGCCTCAAAGAGCTCCAAGCCACGGTGTTGGACAAATTCATGAACTAACTCAAGAGACTGACTGAAAAAGAAAGGGTTGGGAGCAGAGGCCTGTAAGCAGCCTAGTAGTAGTTGCAGGACACCCTCCAAGAGTTCTGGCAGAAGCAAGGCCCGGTGACGGTACCTTGAAAAGGAAAAATCTTCTTGAATCTCCTGCAGAGTCTTCTTTGGCCTTGGAGCAAAAGGGTCAGCTTGCCTTTCTAAACAGGTACGAATCTTTAAAGTTGCTCTGAGGAGGTCAGTCAAGCTTCGACGCAGATTATCAGGCAGTGTCTCATTTTGACCCACATCTACAAACATCAAGTGCAGGATTGTGCGTAGAAGCATCCTTTGAACAAGTGCAATTGGCTCCTCAGTCCAGCCTCCAGCTAGCTCATCGATCCCACCTCCAGCACCACCGCCAGGGCCACAGCAGTCACCAAATTCTGTGAGTATCTCTGTGAGGGTGGGAACAACACTGACCGCCAAGCTTGGGTTATGATTGATGGTCATGTCGAATTTGCAGACTTTTTCAAGAAGAGAAAGTAGAACATGGCAAAGGTCAAAAGGTGAGTTTTCCATACGGTTGAAGATGGAGAGAGTAGTGGGGTCTGTTAGCATGTTAGGATCTAGAGTTGGAGATCCAAACAGTCTCATGTGAGGTTGGGAAGGCTCAATGGTGCCCATGGCATCGAAAGTGGGATGTTGCGATGCTGGCTGTGATGGATTGTTGGACTGATGGAGCTGGCAACTAACACGAATGGCCGAGCTGTGGAATCTGCGATGTTTGCTCCCAGTGTTTGTGGTCTTATCATCCGAGTTGGCTTCAGAATCTGATGTGGAAAGCTGAGATTTGCGTGCATCCCTCACAGAGTATCGCTGAGCTGTCCTTCGTGATCGACGTGACTTCCAGGAGCCAGATAAACGCTTCCCAGAGCTCTGCACATCACAGCTATCTTGCCCCGCCTTTTGAGGGATGGTCCTTCTCTCTTGGCATAGAAACACATTTAGTAATGAAGGCAGGATGAAATCTAAAGTCAAAAAGCAGAGTAGGAAAGGAATAAGTTTAACGGATTGTCCTGACTACCATCAACTGGTTTAATCTGGTTTCATGATGCAATTCATGATGACCTCAAGAGGTCTGTTTACAACACAACTGCGGGAACTAATAACTCAACAATGTGGAAAGCAGCTGCTAGAAAAGACCAGAATTCCTGCACTAAATACCTTAGGTCTCAAGCTCAATGAAAAGTCTTATCCTTTCCATCATCCTTTAACCGTACTGTTTCATAAGTCAAGCCATCTCATGGTTTCACTTATTGTCCATGCAGGCATTTACTTAAAAATTCATGGTGTCCTTGGAAGATGAACACCATAATATACGTTATAAAACAAGTTGTATAGAAGTATATCATATTTCCAACTGAATGCATTGCCAGGATGTCATATAATATTAGAACATAATTATTTAATTGAAGGCTTAAGGTAGGTTATAGTATACCTCTACTGCATTCTCAAAATAATTAAGGGCTTTATTAAATGTAGTGACTCACCTGGGGCTTTTTCCTCCTGAACAGGAATCTTCCAGACCAGAGGTAGCAGGGACAACAAGAGTGTAAGCAGCTCTTCACGACAGGTCAACTCCTAAGTAAAATGTTAGAGGTTAATTCAGGATTTTGAACTGAATTCTTCACTCAATCCATCCAAATCCAATCAAAAACAGTCTCCTTGTGTTGATAACCACCTAGAAGACCACCACCTTTCTTTTCTAACTTCTCTCCTCTCTTTAGTTTCTAGAATTACACAAAAGATATAAAGTTACAGAAAACAAAAACTCTCCAATGGTTTTCTTCCAACTGCCTAAGACAAATACAGGTTTTGCTGGACATGAAGTACAACAGCAAGCCTCTAAATAATGGCTCCACCCTGAGCAAGAAAGCATTCCTCGCAAGGAGAAGTGAAAGCACCCTGCCACATGTGAATTAAAAGCAAATACAGGGGAATGCGTTCCACAGTGCTGTGTGACCCCAAGTAAACATTCATCTGGCAACATACTCATAAGCTAATTAGCAAAGTGGCTAGGGACCCGTATTGACCCACCACTATGCAAACACACAGGCGATTGATGTAGTGTTGAGAGATAGTTAAGCAGTGCTGAGTTCAGAGAAAAGCCCCATGTCTTGCGAGTGAGAACCACTCCAGACATGATTCATAAGAACTCTCACTTCAAAGAGATAGAATGAAGTAGAGGCGGCAGAAAGGGGTCTGAAGAAAAACACGGGATCAAATAAACCACTTGTCATTTCTTTCGGCATCATGTGAAAAAATCAGTTGATAAATAACATAGAAAATGATTTTTACTTACCTGTCAGTTTAAAAAAAATGTGAATAATAAAATAATACAAAACAGTAATGCACTAACAACGGCTGTGCATGGTGCCAGGCAATATTATTATATTGAAAAGCAGTTTCAAAAGTATAGCCCGTTATTTAAAACATCATAACCGCATTGCTAGAAAGAACATCTTTGCATAATACACAAAAGAAAAAGAAAAGGAACCGTTTACATGGAACAAACTTTACTCACAGGAACAACCCTAATGAAAAATAACCAGAAGTTCATCTGATAGTTCCACCTCGAAAACACCAATTTGGATACACTATAAATAGACTACTAATTTTAAGACATTATATTACTGCATACTGTGTCTAAACCAGTGTTATTTTGATATTGTTGGGATATTTTTATTAATAATTTGAAATCAATTATTTATTTTTATATACTTTTTGTTTTCATTTTAATTTTGAAGTTTTAGAAATTTAGTTGTGTTTTTGTCATTATTATTTTTCTTTTAAAATTTCTATATAGCTTACACTTACACTTAGTTATTTTAACTATAGTTATTTAAGTACTTCAAGTTGAACTAAATGAAAATGAGAAATGGAATGTGCTGAAATAAAATGTTATGGTTTTCAAATACATTTTAATTTATTTCAGGTAAAGTTTATTTTCAAGTAACTATTTTTTCAATGGTTTTAGTTTGTTTTGGTCAACTATAGAAACCCTTGTCTACATATAAAATTGCAAACATGCAAAACAATAACTCTCAATGACTAGAGTTTTTCAGTATTTTCTAAGTCACATTGTGTAGTTCACTTGCAGTGTGTCAACAGAGAAATGGATGTCTGTATTTATGGGCTTCACTGCTCTAAGCAAATATTTTCTTTCTCCTTCCTCGTGTCTGCAAGGAAAGATCCAGAAAGAAACAGCAAGAGTATATCCCAGGTTCCATTTATTAAGTCTGTATGGAGTCTGAGGTCCATAGAAAAGGCATTAGAGGATGAACACAGATCCAACGCTATGTTTCACTAATCATCTTTTTATATATATATATATATATATATATATATATATATATATATATATATATATATATATATATATATATATATATATATATATATATATATATATAGAACTGAAAACAATATATACATATAGGCAATTCATCAAAACTCACTTAAATTCTTGAGATTTTAATGCATGGACGCTTAAGTAAAACTAAAGTCACTGCATAAAGGAAATACTTTAAAGATCCACTGTATGCAGTATTTATGCGAATGCATGAACCATTCAGGAATGTTACTCAGCTCTGTTGTGACTGTGACATATCACCATGCTATTTCTGAACAACACCAGCATTTGGACAGGAATTCAGTCCCTAAATAACACGTCTTTTGAGTTTGACTAACACATTTCCATGACTTGTCCAGGAATTATTCAGTCAGTGAGCATGACAAAAGAATAAAAGCGGATATATTCTGAATTGTATTTTTCCATTACGTTTTTCATAAACGTAAATCATGTGTGCAATTAACACAATCTGCTTTGTCCCTGTAAAGCGTAACATGAAATCTCTCATCTTTTTTATGGAACAGTTCATTGGACAAAAATAATAATAATCTTGCATTATAAAAATTTGCATGTAAGTATATTACGCATAGTAAGCGTTTAAGACTCATGTAATAAGATACAGAGAATACAGTTCAATCTTATTCAGAGGCCCAAATTGAGCAAAATATGCAATTTGGTGGAGAAACTGATTTTTTTATTTGGCCAAAAAGTAATACAATTCTGAAAGCTTGTAAATGTAAATCAATGACATCTTTATAACAGTAAGAAAGATACTTACATAAAATTATATAAATATCAGTGGTCACTTTATATTTCCAATAATATGTCTTAGTAAAATTATTTTTTAATTCATAGATTGGTAATAAAAACATAATGCAATGCAAAAAAATGATGACTGAGAGCAAGTAAACATTCCTCGAAGGCCTGATGGATCATATTTGATTAAATGATTAATCGCATCCAAATTAAGTTTTTTTTTTTACATAATATATGTGTGTGTATATATATATATATATATATATATATATATATATATATATATATATATATATATATAAAAAGACAAATACATATAGAATAATTTTTTTATATATTTATAATCACATAAATTATTATCATATATAAATATATTTAATATATTTATAATATATTATATTTTAAATTTATAAACATTACATTTTTCTTGCATATATACATGCATTTGTGTGTATTTATATCTCCATAATAAAAATACACAGTACACACATATATATTATGTATACAAAAACTTTTATTTTGGATGTGATTATTTCGCATAAGCCAAGGCAAGTTTATTTATATAGCATATTTTGTACACAATGGTAATTCAAAGTGCTTTACATAAAAGAAAGGAAAATAATCATGAAGAAAAATTATAACAAAAATAAAAACAAGCAATTTTAAAACTTTGGATAAAAGATATTCTTATGTTTATTTTTTTTTATATCTGTAAAGATTTTAAAGAAAAAAAGAAGGTGGACGTTTGCACAATTATACTAAAACACCTTTTACTTGCAGAAAAAGTTTAAATGATCACTCAGTCGACAGAAGACATGCAGTAGATTCCAGAACAGGGTTTTCAGTAACGTTCTGATCATGTTGATCATCTAGATGCTTTAGTAGGCTTTAAGGTTCATTTTAAGGTTAAAGTATCGTATATCAAATGAAGCTTCTCTGACTGACCTGGTCAATGACAGAGTCCAGGGTGCTGAGGAGCAGGAACCCACGTCCACGCACCAGATACTCTCCCAGTGCCACCATGTGACTCTCCTCCTCATCCTCGGCCCGCTGGACCACCGCACTACACAGCTGGTGCACATCGGTCAGGAACTCCCGTGCCAGGGTGTTACTGGCCCCACTCATGTCCGAGCTGAGGGAGGAGAGAAACCCAGAACATGAATACATGTAAATCACCTGCTGGAACTTGCCACAGCTCTGCTGTAGTTTCACATACACTGCAGTTCTCTTTTTGAATAAATTAACAAGAAAATAAAAACAAGTGAAACTGCTCAGCTGGTTTCATGTCCCATAAATTCTTCTATATAAATAGATTTAAATACAAGAAAATCTGTTTTTGTTATAATCTAGTATGCTTCTACTGTATTTATGTTTACATATGATTAATTATGCAATCTCATAAGATACTTTAGATTACTTGATTACTGGATGGCAAGTGCGTTTCAAATAATATGAAATTCATGCATTAAACAGAACACAGCATATAGATATTGATAAGAAGCAGCAATATTAATAAATTATCATAAACGAGAATGGTTAATGATTTTCCCAATATCCAAAGTTGACTAAAGCTTGGATGTCTCTGTTTAATACGTCATCATGTGCACATTTTTAAGTCGTTACATGTAAATATATAGTCCCCAGTGGCGACCTCAGCAAAAACTTCACTCGCAAACTATTGCAAATGCGACCGTTTTAGTCACAATCTGGAGCCCTGAGTCTGTCTATTTGTCAACAGCCTCTGCAGATCAGATGTGGTCTATGTAAGAAGCTTACTAGGTTTGAGCCACAAAAAAAAAAAAAGTTCAATATTTCCAATATCTCACAAAGGCTGGCAGTCCATTTAACCCCACCAGTCCAGTCATTTCAATAATGCAGCTAACTAATCAAACTTGATCAGTGTAATGTAGGATATGGTATGCACACAGACTATGACTATGTGAGGCCTGAGAGGAACTACAGTGATGTTACACAACAGGATTAGGCTTCATGGACACGGACAGCAGATCCTGTCATCAGACACTGACCCAGTGTACTGTATCACATCAACCAGTTATTCCATCCACCACATCGACCGCTGGACAGGATTTCAGCCGGCTCACTTTACCAAATCGCAGAACAAATGGTCATAATAAGCATAACAATTCCCAGACATTGATCTAACCTCATTACTGTGAAGATATTAAGGATTTGCCGTTATCGAGTATTTTTTTAAAATCAAACAAAACACACCTACATGCATACATTAGTCTAGTAGGTTAGACTAGTGCACGCATGTGTGCATTCTTTCTCTGCATATTTCAATATCAAAACGCATTTATTGCAAAATGCAACATTTTGTTACATACAGTTAAACAATATCACATGAAGATCGAGTGCCGTTTTTTTACAAATGTGATTTTATACAACTGTTGAATAACAATGACAACATGCAAATGACTGTTTAAATGATTTGGTTCAGTCACAATGACTCACTTATTACCAGTGACTTGATGACACCTACTAATGGTTTTATGTATCAAAGCATTATTTCTTTCATTTGGAGCTGCAGGCTAAAGCATCCCATGTCCCTCGGAGCTGCATTAAACAGTGGGTAAATATATCTATTCCACTTCAGATGCAGCTTCAGTGTTTCCTCTGCAATGCAAAGATGAATTTTGTTGATGATTTCACTTTATTATTTTGTTTATTATTTAATTTGAAAAAAAAAAAATCTAACTAAATAAACTAAATGTGACATACTCACAAAATCTACTACATATACTCCATAAACACTATACTATGTTTTGTATAACTACAATAATTTAAATGCATTTTTTCTCTCCAGGCAAGTAAATACACCTCCATTGAAATCTACAATATCCAAACACAAACACACTATTCCAGGTGCGACAGTACCTCCTACAACCAGCTCGCAGTCAAATTCAACATCTCCTTCATCGTCTGCAGTGCTTCAGCCACATATTCCACTCATGGTCTCCGCTTAACTGCAAGAATCAAGCCTACATCCGCATGCCTCCACGCTTCACTAATGACTGAATTTTCTGTCCTGCTCCGGGAATTCCATTAAATTGGAATTTCAGAGGGAAGCTTTCCAGATTTTGAGTTGATCAGTGCATCACATGAAAGCATGTGATGTCACATGGTTGCACAGGGGCAGGCTGGGAAGCAAACTTCTGGGCAGGCCTGGGGGTGAACCCAATTCAATTTTGTAGTGAAGCTTAGATGATAAACCTGCCATCTGCCGGATGCGGAAACAATCCTTTTATGTAAAAACAAATCTTAGTCTTCTGCAAACCGTATTATCTTATTTTGCACAACCGAGTAAATATAAACATGCTTGGACTCCATCTTTTTAAATACAGTTAATTTCAAACTCAACTTGTATACTACATTAGTTCATATGAAGCATTTATTAGTCTTAGTTAATGTTAATTTCAGCATTTACTAATATAGTACATTATTAAAATAAAAAGTTATATCTGAGCCAGCATGAACTAACGATAACAAGTTGTATTTTTATCAACTAATGTTAAAGTTAATGTTCTCTCATCTTTTACTAATGTTGTTCCAAACCCAAAGGACTTCATTTGTTTTCAACTAAAGAAAGCAAGAGATTTTGAAAAGTTTCTAAGAAAAGTGTTGTATTTGATCATACAATTAAAGTCAATGAAGTCCAGTGTCTTTTCTTCAAAATATCTTCTTTTGTGTTCCTTTTTGATAATGTTATAAAAAACTAAAACTTGTAAATTGTTACCGATGTCCCTTACCTCAGTCAAAAGCAAAATAAAGAAATATTAAGTAAATTTTTTCCAAGTAATACTTTCATACTGGGACAATAATTAATTAATAATTATATGAAGACAATAAAACACTAAGAAATTGATTCTGAAATACAGTGCTTATATTTATTAGACCACCTGTCATAATAAAGAGAAAACACAAATATATTAGGACTCTGTCAAAAACTAAAACTAAACAGTTTATTTTCATTTATTAGGCAAATGACAAACTGAAACAACTACAGTAAATAGGCTTTATTCATACAAAATAAGCCCAAAACTCTACTATGATTGAAAAGCTTACTCATACTGGTGGATTAACCATTACAGGAACATTAAAAATGAATTTAGCAATCACCAGTACTGTTAGTCTAGGGCAGATGTAGCACAAAACTTACATTGGGTGGTGGTTTAATAAATGTTAAGCACAGTGTATTTAATGAAATGCAAATACTCTGGGCAATAAACACATGTAAACACCCTATATTATGTACACTGCACTACACTCCCATTTTATTATCATTACAATCGCTGTGCAAGTTAATAATAAACTCATAACTTGATATGCTATCCCACTTTCCCAGTATCTCCCTGTCCCAGTTTGCCAGTATGACTTTGTGACATGGGACAGAGTAAAAGTGATTCAATATCCATGGAAAATCAGAAGTTTGCAAGAACAAAAGTGTGAATAATTCACCCAACTTCTAATTTCTAGGTGAACTATTGCTCTAACAAAGCAATTCCTTTATTATCTCCCTCAAATCAGATAAAAGTTTTGAACGGGTCAAAGGGTTTCATATGCAATAATCGCACACTTATAGGCTGAAGCTTGGTCCAGTTCATGTGTCTCGGCTAAAGTTCCAGGAACTGCACATTATCACAAGATAAAGATTAGGAGCTGAGAAAACACTCTTAATTGAGCACACGGCATGTAGCCACTTTGCCAGAGAAAGAAAGTCTTTTATCACTGGCCTCAAACGATCAGCTTCTCTCAACACAATGAGCTCTGTCGCAGCTTGCTATGATTTTAGTTCATCTAAACAGTTCAACTGACTGACTGCAAATCTGTAATTGGGGAAATTACACACACACACAAAATAAATAAATAAATTAATTAGAAACACTGCTCAGGAACTGTGATCTGTGCTAAAAATAGCTCAAAGACGCATCGAGTCAGTGTTTTTATTTAGTGACAAAAACAGTCAAACAACAATGATGTTATTCAAAATTCTGCTTGACAGACGTGATCAAAAGAAAACCTGATTTTCACAATTTTTGGAGTAGCCATTTATTTGAGCACAAGCTGTCGACTGAAGACACTTAGACGTCTGGATCATCTTGAAAAAGAAGACTGCTTACCAGAATTTGAGCGCATCCTTTGCTCTCGGGTCACTGAGTTGTCGCACACAGTGAAACGTGCAGAGAAAACTCTCCAAACACTGAAGACTGACCTGAAATCAGAGAAAAACAACAATATACATCTCTGTTATGAAGGAGATTTGATTTCACAGACAAATTAGATGTTGGCATTTTCTGAAGAAAGCACAGTTTAGTATAGACGGTTGGTTAGGAGTTTGTTCAAACATAGAACTTTTGAATGATGGTAAAAATAATGCTGATTTAATTGAACAAGCACAAGAAAAATGCTTTTGCATGGCAGCTTTGCTTTGTGAATTTAGTAGCACATTAAACGAGCAATAAAAGTATTATATTTTTACACAAACGTATCAAAATGAGACACGCATTGCCTTAGGCCAGTTTTGATCAA
This sequence comes from Carassius gibelio, assembly GCF_023724105.1. Lineage (NCBI taxonomy): Eukaryota > Metazoa > Chordata > Actinopteri > Cypriniformes > Cyprinidae > Carassius > Carassius gibelio. The sequence goes on along the minus strand of NC_068408.1, from coordinate 2,771,202 downwards.
CAAGTCTTTTCCTTCATTCAGTCGACCAGTGACAACTCAGAGCACCCAAAGACATCTCTGTTTCTCCATTTACTGGTACAGACACAGAATAATCACATTACATGGATCAACTTCCACTCACATGAGCGAGTGAGTAAGAGGCCAGACGCTCTTCGTGAGCACGGCTGTGCCTCACATCACACACCACACATACTACCAATAAAATAATAGAAAGAAATCAAGAAAAGATAAGATAAATAAATCATACTGTCTGTTTTTATTTTGACTTAAAATATGACCCTTGAAAAATTCTTTTTCTCAATGGTTTTGTGAGGTTCTTTCATAATAGTAGTATAAATGAATCTCATGAAGTCTGTCAATGACTTGTTAAGGGTCATATTTCAATCAATCAATCGCTTAAATAAATAAATCGTATTCTTCATTCATTCACTATTGGGATTAAAACATGACTCTTGAAAAAGTCTTTACAGATTTTGTGGGATTCTTCCATATTATTATGCATAATCACATGAAATTGGTCAAGAAAGTTCATATTTTCACAAAAATGTAACATATATATATATTAAAAAATTACGGTAAAATTACAAAATACAGTAAGTTATATTAATACTACTACTACCAATAATAATAATCATTTATATATATATATATATATATATATATATATATATATATAGTCTTGTAATAATCTTAATGATCCATCATTTCAATGATGTATTACCTATACATCAGAAATCACAGGCATGTATGGAATGTCTGATCTTCCCAGGATTTGCATTTGCAGATTGAGTGGTCACCTGACCCTATAAACTGGTAACCGTGGGGGATGTGTTAATGCGGTCACAGGCTTGACTGATCCTCCAGCTGTCTGACCGGGAGTCACTTCACTAATACACAGCTTCTACAAAAGCATTTCATGTGGACAAAACCGACAAAAAAAAAATCCTCCAAAGATTCCAAAAATTCTGCAAAGTTATAGAAATTTACCAGAAATGTTCCACCCCTTTGCAAACCTACAACCACACACAATTAATGAATCAATTAATTCTGTTAAAAATTAAGTGCCAAACCAGAACAAATGTAAAGAAATTATACAATGTTATTGTACAATGTAATTACACACATTAATCACAAACATGACTGTTCTGTGTGAATCTCAAAAATAACTAACTGTCAAAAACACAATCAAGTCTTCAGCCCCAAAACAAAGAGGAAATATGCACTTTTAACAGGATTTTTATCTCATATGTTCTGCTTTCTGCATTATTCAGGTAATATTGTGATAGAAATCATCAGTCATCTCTCAAAATGACAGTAAAATCATGTCTAGAGCTTATGTCAGTGGCTCAGTTTCCTACAGACCTGTTTCAACTGCTGTGTGCAAACAAAACACTTCCTAGTTTTCATGTGCAGTCACCTCAAATGACCCCTTCATAATAATCTTCACTTGTGGCTGTGCTTCAGATCACATACTATCTTGGTCTAAATGAATGAATCTCATGAAAGCTGTCCGAGAACATACCATGTCATGTTTCAACCCACCGTAAGTAAATAAATAAAAAAAATAACATGTGAATCTCATGAAACTTGTCAAGAACACATCAAGGGTCATATTTCAACCCAAAAAATGTATTTGGGGGCAGGCCTGGGGGTGAATCCAATTCAATTTTGTAGTGAAGCTTAGATGATAAACCTGCCATCTGCCGGATGCGGAAACAATCTTTTTATGTAAAAACAAATCTTAGTCTTCTGCAAACCGTATTATCTTATTTTGCACAACCGAGTAAATATAAACATGCTTGGACTCCATCTTTTTAAATAGAGTTATTTTCAAACTCAACTTGTATACTACATTAGTTAATATGAAGCATTTATTAGTCTTAGTTAATGTTAATTTCAGCATTTACTAATATAGTACATTATTAAAATAAAAAGTTATATCTGAGCCAGCATGAACTAACGATAACCAGTTGTATTTTTATCAACTAATGTTAAAGTTAATGTTCTCTCATCTTTTACTAATGTTGTTCCAAACCCAAAGGACTTCATTTGTTTTCAACTAAAGAAAGCAAGAGATTTTGAAAAGTTTCTAAGAAAAGTGTTGTATTTGATCATACAATTAAAGTCAATGAGGTCCAGTGTCTTTTCTTCAAAATATCTTCTTTTGTGTTCCTTTTTGATAATGTTATAAAAAACAAAAACTTGTAAATTGTTACCGATGTCCCTTACCTCAGTCAAAAGCAAAATTAAGAAATATTAAGTATTAGGGGGGGGGGGGGGGGGGGTTGTTCCCTTCAAATATTCTAAGATATCCAAAATAGCAAGCCACAGATCACAAGCATCAGCCTATTTAAAACAGTTTAACACACCTTAATCTTGTGTCCATACACTTTCAAGGCAGGGTTATTGAAGGTGGCAGAGGTCATGACCTTCTGCAGGTTTCAGACACTCACCAGACAATCAGGGTCCCACTATCAGAACCAGAGCAGAAGATGATGGTGAGGGACCCAAAGGACAGCAAGAGGCTGGAAACATGGGACACAGGAGAAAAAGAGATGGACGAGATGAGACGAACAGAAGATGAACATGACAGGAAAACTAAAATTAAACAGAAAGGACAGAGAAACAGGAAGGCAAGGCGGATGGAGCTCTAACTAATTTGAGAGAAAGAGAAGTTCATGCAGAATCAAATCAAGGTTCAATCTGACTGAACAAACAGATCAAGGGATGCAAAGTTCTTCTGCTCACTGGGATCTTTTACAGTCACTTACGTTCCACATACAGATTTTGGAACCAATCACCTGAGCTGCAAATGTCATGTGACAAATCTCTCTGGAGATGCAGGAAAATGAAAATGAAAAGTCCACACTGAAAGGCTCTCTGCTAGAACAAACACCATCTCAAACTCTCACTATAGTGACTATACTGAGCTGTGACATTAAAATAACCGACAGGAAAATGCACTTTTAAAACTTCTAAGAGCCCTTCAAAACAAGTGCTTACATCTAGCAGCAGGTGCTGACTACTAAAGCTACTAAGCCTAATCTAAAACCCCTGAGACAAATGATCTACAAAAATCTCAGAATTAAAATATACACCACAGACTATGGTTATGTAGTTTGCAAATTTCATTCATACTACATCGAATGTACTCTCATTTTTTACAGTCACAAAGCAAGTTTCAAACCAAATGTAGTAGCTACTGTGAAGTATTTGGCTTTGGACGCAGCAGTAGTCTAATGACCGTAATGATTCAGACTCTGCTGTCCTAAAAAACCCTGTTTTAGAATGAGCTCATTTGCTTGTAAAACATCTGCAAAAGGAAAAATCAAGATCGGTGCATCACTAACAAGAAATGCTGAAGTTTTCAATTGTCAATAGTAATTGCACACACTATTGCACAAAACTACATTTGATGTTCAAGACATCACATGCACATGTTTTCAAAGAACAAACTTTTTGGTGCTTTTCTCAGTTCATTATCTGGGTTTGAGTCATTTTAACACTAGTTCATTAGTCGACAGACTGCTGCGGATCATATGTTTTCATGAGCCTGGCAGGAAAACTGGCCAGCATCTAATTAACACGTTCTCACCCCGTATCCATCGCTCATACATGCAAAGCAGCACAGGAAGTCACACATGTTAGCGTTGGCACTGGTAACTGAGGCCGGTCACAGAATAACAACAGTGGGTTTGCAGAAGTGTCATTTTCCTTCTGTTGCAAAAAAGGTCAAAAAGCAGATCTTGTTTTTGCTTGCAGTGTTTTGTACGTGAACTCGGACTGTACAGATCTGATGTCAAGGATTAGATCAAAACATTACAAGAAAAGTTCCAGCTTGTGCAGCATGCAGAAAACCACTCCACCCTTAGTTTGCATGTACAGTGAAACAGAGAGTTTCAAAGAAATGTAAACATCATATTTGTGCACTAAAAATGAGTAGGTTCCATATTCATTTATTGAACAGTTATTTCATGTGTGTGCTAAAGATGACCAGTATTGTGAGCATTTGATATCATGTTTTTAATCAATGGGATTAAACTCATAATTTCATGTAGAATACGCTTCGTTAGTTATACAACATAACGTTAATATTAGGACTTATAGGTTTTTTGCAAAAAGAGCCCGAATGCAAATTAATATGTCTGTGCGGCTCTGAATGAACTCATTTTTTGGACGCGTACTTCACGAAACAATGTGCAGAAAAACGTCAGCTAAACTCTAAAAATTCACAGCGTTTTATTATAATGGTGTTCTCATTTTAATGGTTTGGGTGTGACAGTTCAGTCATAGTTATTAATATTCTGCTTTGTTGTTTGTCCTGCTCGTGCTGCGCGGTGAAGAGTTATCACCGCAGTACTACAATGAATTGATTGACTATAATCTATAGGGGTGCTTGGATTTATTTACTCACTTTAAAATATTTATTTGAAGCTTCTTTTTTTTCAGAATCTTATTTACGGCTTTTTCATAATAGGCTGTACATTAGCTTATAAGGAGAAAACCGTAAGTTCTATGTGAAATCAGACATTTGAGCGCTCACATATAGTCAGAATAGCATAATCATAACAGCCCACGAATATTCGACTGTGAGATTGGTAGTTGAATCAGGCTCCTCGAATCGAAGCATCGAAATGTCGACCATTTGGGGTCACCCCTAATATATACATATATATATTTTTTTATATACACACACACACACACACACACTAGAGGTCGCTCGATATTGGATTTTGCCGATACCGATAGCTAGGCTGGACCACACTGGCCGATAGCGATTAATTAACCGATTTTTTTTAAAAAATTTTATGGATACTGAAAAAAAAACAGTAGTGGTAGTAGTAATAATAATAATAATAAATATAGCTGCAAGCAGCAATTACGGGGCCAAGCACTCCAACGACAAATGTAGTAGCTAAGCATTGCATAAAGCATCACACCAAATACATTAATGAGCAATAACAGCAATTTTGGAATTATTGTATTTGAAATGGCAAAAAAAAACAAAACACCAATACCACCTCTAGTAGCATGATTACTTGGTTTATCAAGCTTGACCAATAGGTGACACTGTTATAAAATCAATATGGTGTACTCTGTGTGACTTTTCAATGACACACACAAAGTTTGGTGTCAATATGCCAAAGCATTCCAGGGATACAGCCTCAAGTGTCATTTTCTCATTGTGCCTCAAATTCGTCGATGTGGTATGCGAAAACGGTTTTGTCTATCGACTCAAAATCCATAACTTTGAATCAGTATAGCCTGAAGATCATTTGATTCGAATTTGGTGAAAATCGGACATACGGTTGATGAGGAGTTCGAAAAAGTATGTTTTCAACATAAATCAAAATGGCGGACCGGAAGTTCAGCTTACTGTGGTATATTTGGTATCTATGTTATCGGCATAAGCCAGGGAATATTTTGAGCCCAGTTTCCTTCAAATAGGCTAATGCATTAAAAAGTTATTAGCATTTTAAAAAGTGTAATTACTCAAGGTTAATGAATGGTTTATTACTCTTGACCAATAGGTGGCGCTGTTACCAAATTTATGTGGCATGGTCAGTGTGAGGTGGCGATGACACATACAAAGTTTGGTGCAAATATGTCAAAGTGTTGCAGAGATACAGCCTCAAATGCATTTTGGCACCCTTCCAGCAAATTCGTTGATGCGCTAAATCAGAACCGTTACGTATATCGACACAAAATCCATAACTTTTTGCCAGCATGGTCTGAAGATGATTCACGTCAAATTTGGTGAAAATTGGGCTAACGGTCTAGGAGGAGTTCGAAAAAGTAGGTTTTCAACATTAAGCAAAATGGCGGACAGGAAGTAAGGCCAATTTTCACATTATTGGTATCAATACTCTCGGCATGACCCACAGAATATAGCGAGACCATTTTAATTTTAATAGACTAATTTATTCAAAAGTTATTAGCGTTTATGTGATATTTCATTATAACTATTGGCCACAAGGTGGCGCTGCCACCAAACTTTTTGAGTACCTTCAGGGCATGGAGCCGAATATTTTTGTAATTATTTGCGAAACGATACGATGCTGCGTTCAAAAAATACAGCATTTTGAAACATAATTCAAAATGGCCGACGCCTAAAATGGCCGACACAGGAAAATTGGATATCATTCGACTCGACATGACTCACTGAATCTAAAGAGACCAGTTGTGTGATTTTTGGCCAAACCATTCAGTAGTTATAAGCCAAAATATGCATTTTTCATATCTCCTGACCACTAGGTGGCGCTGTGTCGAAACACAGCAGGTAGTCTCAGTTCATGCTTGTTATAACACACGCCAAGTTTGGTCTCAATATGACAAACCGTTGCCGGGATATAGCCTCACGTGCATGTTTGCGTGCTTTTCGTCAAATTTGTTTACGTGTCATTCGACAACAGTTGGACGAATCAACTTGAATTCCATAACTTTTTGCCAGCATGGTCTGAAGATGATCTGAGCCAATTTTCGTGGCAATCGGACTAACCGTCTAGGACGAGTTCGAAAAAGTAGGTTTTTCGAATAATTGAAAATAGCGAAAAAACTAAACCTTGCGATTTTTGAATTTTAGGGTTCATTCGACTTGGCCTGAGCCAAGGATTCAGAGGAAAAAAGAATTTCCATTTTCTGGCTTACGGTTCAAAAGTTATTAGCATACAAACATTGAAAGTTTGGACAAGTGGTGGCGCTAGAGAGTAGGAGTTAGAGGCTTCAAATTTGCTATAGTTAATGTTGGGACTGTCCTCTATCAGTGTGCCAAATTATACAACTTTCCCGCAAACGGTTCTATGGGCTGCCATAGACTTGCGGCGGAAGAAGAAGAAGAAGAAGAATAAATATAGCTGCAAGCAGCAATCACGGGGCCAAGCATTCCAGCGGCAACATCAGGAGCTAAGTATATGTAGCATCAGACCAAATGCAACAATGAATAATGAAATTAATAATTGCATGATTGTTATTGAAATGGCTGAAAATCGTTAATAAAAGTTCCACAGCGAGGAGCTAAGCATGGCATGGAGCATCAGACCAAATGCAACGAGTAAGAAAAGCAATTATTGGAAGAGTGTAATTGAAACAGCCAGTAAAACTCCAGTAAAATGATGCATTATCATTTTTGGAAAATAGGTGGCGCTGTAATCAAATCGCTTTGTTGTGTTCTGTGGGAGGTGACAATGTTGTGGGCAATTTCTTTCAAAATACTTACAGACCTTTAGGGCAATGAGTCGAACATGCCCACCGAGTTTCGTTCCGATCGACTTCCATTAACCTTGTCAAATAGGTGCTTAAAGTTGTTTGGCCAATGGCGGCCATGTTTTTTAAGATAAGTGAAATTCCTCATAGAGCACTTGTGCCACATTGGGCCATATCAATTTTCAAGTTGATTGGATCAACGGTTGCTTAGTTATAGCCATTTGATTTTTTTTCATCCTGTAGTGCCACCAAGTGGCAGATATGGAAAAAAAAAAATAATTTGACTAAAGTTTTTGTTCATGCATATGAGTTCTGAGTTTGGTGAAGATATCTCATTTTGTTCCCGAGTTATAGCCTTTTTCGTAAAATTGGTCCACGAATTTGAATGTTTTGGGTCACCTGGTTTTTTGTTCAGTCTTGATCAAACCACTGCAATAATATTCTCTGGACTCTCTAGATCAATAATTTTCAAAAATATGTTGCATTTTGTCCTTTGGTTAGCTATAAGAGGTCATTTAGGAAAGGGCCGTGGCCACATGTAACCTAAAGCCTATAAAACTGAAACAAAAACTCAAAACTTTATGAAACTTGGTTATAACATGTGAAAGATGACCCACCAAGCATGCAAAGTTTCATTAAGATGAGAAAATAGCTGGTGCTATAACAGTTAAAATGGCCTAAAAAACAAAAGATTTCTGTTGTGAATGGCATTAAACTGCAAAAAAAAAGGGGGTAATATAATCACACATGCATTAGATCTGTATTTTTTCTAAACAATCATGCAAAATTTAACAGAGATTAGGTAAAAAAGAACACTGTAATATTTATAAAGCTTCAAAACCCAGTGTTGAATAAAAAATTGCAATTATAACCACTAGATGTCACCGGAAGACCACTAATGAGCTCACTAAAGACTAAAACATTACAGTTTATGGGCTTGTTGAGGGATTCATCTAGAAAAAATGTATATTACTATTATTTAATATTACTGTTCAAGCATTTCAGATCACATTGAGTCAAAGTTTACCAATTTATTCATACAGATATATCTAATGTTTATAATTATGCCAGATTATGATTGCAATGAAACCTGAAAAATGACATAGAAGCCCATAAAAACAGAAGACTTGCAATAGGTTTTATCACCCATCATTTATTTTAATTATCTATATATATAACAAAATGTGTGCATCTGTGTGTGGGTTTAAGCATGCTTATTGAGTATTAATATAGTAGTTTAAACATTTCATGTTTGTGTGTGTCTGTAATTCTGTTCTATTCTTTTACTGTCATCCATATCTAGGTTATTTAAAATCAGTGCAGTACTATTATCTAGACTGTGAAATTATACATAAATTGCGTATGCTTCTTTGGAATGAAATTAAGACAACATATAACAGTTATAAAGGTTAAAGAGACAGTGTTGTATGATAAATTGCATTTACGACCACTAGATGTCACTGGAAGACCACTAATGGGCTCACTAAAGACTAAAACATTACAGTTCATTGTCTCGATGATTGATTCATCTAGAAAAATATATATTACTATTATTTAATATTACTGTTCAAGCATTTAAGATCACATTGAGTGAAAGTTCAACAATTTATTCATACATGTATATCAAATGTTTACTATTATGTCAGAATATGAATGCAATGAAACCTGACATAGAAATGTAAGAAAAGAAGTCTTTCTGTGAGTTGTGAGTCACCTATAATTTATTTCAAATATCTACATACAACAAAATGTGTGTGCATGTACTTCTCTGTGTGTGTGTGTGTGTGTGTGTGTGTGTGTGTAATCATGCTTATTGATTATTCATATAATAGTTGAACCATTTCATTTCTGTGTGTGAGTGTCTGTGAGCCTATTCTCCATGTTAGACAATGGCACACACAAGTTTGGCTTAATTACAACAAAGCTTTGCAGAGATATAGCCTCAGACTCATTTTGTGAAGATGCCTGACATCTGAAGCAGCGCTGTACAAAAACGGTTTCGTCTATTGACACGAAATCCATGACTTTTTGTCAGCACGGTCTGAAGATGATCTGATTCAATTTTGGTGAAAATCAGACAAACGGTTGAGGATGAGTTAAAAAAAAAAGGTTTTCAACATGAATCAAAATGGCGGACAGGAAGTTTTGCTTAATATGACATAATTGGTATGTATGTTGTCGGCATGTCCCAAGGAACATTTTGAGACATGTTTCATGATAATAGGCTAATGCAATCAAAAGTTATTAGCATTATTGGAAATGTATTAATTAGCGGTTATTAATTGGTTTATTACTCTTGACCAATAGGTGGCGCTGTGACCAAAATGATGTGGCGTGGTCAATGTGATGTGACAATGTCACATATTAAGTTTTGTGTAAATATCTCCAACCTTTGCAGAGATACAGCCTCAGATGCAGTTTGGCATCTTTCCAGCAAATTCGTTGGTACGCTAATTGAAAACGGTTAAGTGTATCGACACAAATTCCATAACTTTTTGCCAGCATGGTCTGAAGATGATCCAAATCAAATTTGGTGAAAATCTGAGCAACGGTCTAGGAGGAGTTCGAAAAAGTAGGTTTTCAACATGAATCAAAATGGCGGACAGGAAATTTTGCCAAAATTGACAAATGGGGTATCGGTGTTCTCGGCATGACCCAAGGAATCTATCAACATCAGCTTTGTTACAATAGGCTAATGTATGCAAAAGTTATTAGCATTTTTCGAAAAAATCGTTATAACTATTGACCACAAGGTGGCGCTGCCCCCAATTTTTTTGTGTACATTCAGGGCATGGAGCCGGACATTTTTGTAATTATTTGCGAAACGATACGGAACTTCATTCTTAAGATACAGCAATTTACAACTAAATCCAAAATGGCCGACGCCCAAAATGGCCGAATTGGGAAAATTCGGTATCATTCGACTCGGAATGATGCACTGAATCTAAAGACACCACTTTTGTGATTTTTGGCAAAACCGTTCAGAAGTTATGAGCAAAAACATGCATTTTTCATATCTCCTGACCACTAGGGGGCACAGCGTCGAAACACTGCAGGTAGTCCCAGGGAATGGTTGTTATAAGACCCACCAAGATTGGTCTCAATAGGCCAAACCGTTGCGGAGATATAGCCTCACGTTCACGTTTGCGTGCTTTTCGAAGAATTCGTTCATGAGCTATTCGGAAACGGTTTGAGAAATCAACTTGAATTCCATAACATTTTGCCAGCATGGTCTGAAGATTATCTGATTCAATTTTCGTGACAATCGGTGCAACGGCCTAGGACGAGTTCGAAAAAGTAGGTTTTACGAACAATTGACGATAGCGAAAAAACTAAGCCTTGCGATTTTTGAATTTCGGTGTCCATTCGACTCGGCATGAGCCAAGGAATCACAGGAAAAAAGAATTTTCATTTTGTGGCTTACGGTTCAAGAGTTATTAGCATCAAGTTTTTGAAAGTTTAGACAATTGGTGGCGCTAGAGAGTTTGAGTTAGAGACTTCAAATTTGCTACGGTTAATGTTCAGACAGTCCTCTATTAGTGTGCCAAATTATACAACTTTCCCGCAATCGGTTCTATGGGCTACCATAGACTTGGGGTGGAAGAAGAGGAAGAATAATAAATATAGCTGCAAGCAGCAATTACGGGGCCAAGCACTCCAACGGCAAATGTAGTAGCTAAGCATTGCATAAAGCATCACACCAAATACATTAATGAGCAATAACAGCAATTTTGGAATTATTGTATTTGAAATGGCAAAAAAAAAAAAACACCAATACCACCTCTAGTAGCATGATTACTTGGTTTATCAAGCTTGACCAATAGGTGACACTGTTATAAAATCAATTTGGTGTACTCTGTGTGACTTTTCAATGACACACACAAAGTTTGGTGTCAATATGCCAAAGCATTCCAGGGATACAGCCTCAAGTGTCATTTTCTCATTGTGCCTCAAATTCGTCGATGTGGTATGCGAAAACGGTTTTGTCTATCGACTCCAAATCCATAACTTTGAATCAGTATAGCCTGAAGATCATTTGATTCGAATTTGGTGAAAATCGGACATACGGTTGATGAGGAGTTCGAAAAAGTATGTTTTCAACATAAATCAAAATGGCGGACCGGAAGTTCAGCTTACCGTGGTATATTTGGTATCTATGTTATCGGCATAAGCCAGGGAATATTTTGAGCCCAGTTTCCTTCAAATAGGCTAATGCATTAAAAAGTTATTAGCATTTTAAAAAGTGTAATTACTCATGGTTAATGAATGGTTTATTACTCTTGACCAATAGGTGGCGCTGTTACCAAATTTATGTGGCATGGTCAGTGTGAGATGGCGATGACACATACAAAGTTTGGTGCAAATATGTCAAAGTGTTGCAGAGATACAGCCTCAAATGCATTTTGGCACCCTTCCAGCAAATTCGTTGATGCGCTAAATGAGAACCGTTACGTATATCGACACAAAATCCATAACTTTTTGCCAGCATGGTCTGAAGATGATGCACGTCAAATTTGGTGAAAATTGGGCTAACGGTCTAGGAGGAGTTCGAAAAAGTAGGTTTTCAACATTAAGCAAAATGGCGGACAGGAAGTAAGGCCAATTTTCACATTATTGGTATCAATACTCTCGGCATGACCCACAGAATATAGCGAGACCATTTTAATTTAAATAGACTAATTTATTCAAAAGTTATTAGCATTTATGTGATATTTCATTATAACTATTGGCCACAAGGTGGCGCTGCCACCAAACTTTTTGAGTACCTTCAGGGCATGGAGCCGAATATTTTTGTAATTATTTGCGAAACGATACGATGCTGCGTTCAAAAAATACAGCATTTTAAATCATAATTCAAAATGGCTGACTCCTAAAATGGCCGACACAGGAAAATTGGATATCATTTGACTCGACATGACTCACTGAATCTAAAGAGACCAGTTGTGTGATTTTTGGCCAAACCATTCAGTAGTTATAAGCCAAAATATGCATTTTTCATATCTCCTGACCACTAGGTGGCGCTGTGTCGAAACACTGCAGGTAGTCTCAGTTCATGCTTGTTATAACACACGCCAAGTTTGGTCTCAATATGACAAACCGTTGCCGGGATATAGCCTCACGTGCATGTTTGCGTGCTTTTCGTCAAATTTGTTTACGTGTCATTCGACAACAGTTGGACGAATCAACTTGAATTCCATAACTTTTTGCCAGCATGGTCTGAAGATGATCTGAGCCAAATTTCGTGGCAATCGGACTAACCGTCTAGGACGAGTTCGAAAAAGTAGGTTTTTCGAATAATTGAAAATAGCGAAAAAACTAAACCTTGCGATTTTTGAATTTTGGGGTTCATTCGACTTGGCATGAGCCAAGGATTCAGAGGAAAAAAGAAATTCCATTTTCTGGCTTACGGTTCAAAAGTTATTAGCATACAAACATTGAAAGTTTGGACAAGTGGTGGCGCTAGAGAGTAGGAGATAGAGACTTCAAATTTGCTATAGTTAATGTTGGGACTGTCCTCTATCAGTGTGCCAAATTATACAACTTTCCCGCAATCGGTTCTATGGGCTGCCATAGACTTGCGGCGGAAGAAGAAGAATAATAATAACGCCAACGATTACAATAGGTGCCTACGCACCTTCGGTGCTTGGCCCCTAATAATAAATATAGCTGCAAGCAGCAATCACGGGGCCAAGCATTCCAGCGGCAACATCAGGAGCTAAGCATATGTAGCATCAGACCAAATGCAACAATGAATAATGAAATTAATAATTGCATGATTGTAATTGAAATGGCTGAAAATCGTTAATAAAAGTTCCACAGCGAGGAGCTAAGCATGGCATGGAGCATCAGACCAAATGCAACGAGTAAGAAAAGCAATTATTGGAAGAGTGTAATTGAAACAGCCAGTAAAACTCCAGTAAAATGATGCATTATCATTTTTGGAAAATAGTTGGCGCTGTAATCAAATCGCTTTGTTGTGTTCTGTGGGAGGTGACAATGTTGTGGGCAATTTCTTTCAAAATACTTACAGACCTTTAGGGCAATGAGTCGAACATGCCCACCGGGTTTCGTTCCGATCGACTTCCATTAACCTTGTCAAATAGGTGCTTAAAGTTGTTTGGCCAATGGCGGCCATGTTTTTTAAGATAAGTGAAATTCCTCATAGACACTTATGCCACATTGGGCCATACCAATTTTCAAGTTGATTGGATCAGCGGTTGCTTAGTTATAGCCATTTTAGTTTTTTTTTCATCCTGTAGCGCCACCAAGTGGCAGATATGGAAAAAAAAATAATTTGACTAAAGTTTTTGTTCATGCATATGAGTTCTGAGTTTGGTGAAGATATCTCATTTTGTTCCCGAGTTATAGGCTTTTTCATAAAATTGGTCCACGAATTTGAATGTTTTGGGTCACCTGGTTTTTTGTTCAGTCTTGATCAAACCACTGCAGTAATATTCTCAGGACTCTCTAGATCAATAACTTTGAAAAAATATGTTGTATTTTGTCCTTTGGTTAGATAACATTTAAACAGGCCTAAAAAACAAAAGATTTCTGTTGTGAATGGCATTAAACTGCAAAAACAAAAGGGGTAATATAATCACACATGCATTAGATCTGTATTTTTTCTAAACAATCATGCAAAATTTAACAGAGATTAGGTAAAAAAGAACACTGTAATATTTATAAAGCTTCAAAACCCAGTGTTGAATAAAAAATTGCAATTATAACCACTAGATGTCACCGGAAGACCACTAATGAGCTCACTAAAGACTAAAACATTACAGTTTATGGGCTTGTTGAGGGATTCATCTAGAAAAAATGTATATTACTATTATTTAATATTACTGTTCAAGCATTTCAGATCACATTGAGTCAAAGTTTACCAATTTATTCATACAGATATATCTAATGTTTATAATTATGCCAGATTATGATTGCAATGAAACCTGAAAAATGACATAGAAGCCCATAAAAACAGAAGACTTGCAATAGGTTTTATCACCCATCATTTATTTTAATTATCTATATATATAACAAAATGTGTGCATCTGTGTGTGGGTTTAAGCATGCTCATTGAGTATTAATATAGTAGTTTAAACATTTCATGTTTGTGTGTGTCTGTAATTCTGTTCTATTCTTTTACTGTCAGCCATATCTAGGTTATTTAAAATCAGTGCAGTACTATTATCTAGACTGTGAAATTATACATAAATTGCGTATGCTTCTTTGGAATGAAATTAAGACAACATATAACAGTTATAAAGGTTAAAGAGACAGTGTTGTATGATAAATTGCATTTACGACCACTAGATGTCACTGGAAGACCACTAATGGGCTTTGCAGAGATATAGCCTGAGACTCATTTTGTGAAGATGCCTGACATCTGAAGCAGCGCTGTACAAAAACGGTTTCGTCTATTGACACGAAATCCATAACTTTTTGTCAGCACGGTCTGAAGATGATCTGATTCAATTTTGGTGAAAATCAGACAAACGGTTGAGGATGAGTTTAAAAAAAAAGGTTTTCAACATGAATCAAAATGGCGGACAGGAAGTTTTGCTTAATATGACATAATTGGTATGTATGTTGTCGGCATGTCCCAAGGAACATTTTGAGACATGTTTCATGATAATAGGCTAATGCAATCAAAAGTTATTAGCATTATTGGAAATGTAATAATTAGCGGTTATTGATTGGTTTATTACTCTTGACCAATAGGTGGCGCTGTGACCAAAATGATGTGGCGTGGTCAATGTGATGTGACAATGTCACATATTAAGTTTTGTGTAAATATCTCCAACCTTTGCAGAGATACAGCCTCAGATGCAGTTTGGCATCTTTCCAGCAAATTCGTTGGTACGCTAATTGAAAACGGTTACGTGTATCGACACAAATTCCATAACTTTTTGCTAGCATGGTCTGAAGATGATCCAAATCAAATTTGGTGAAAATCTGAGCAACGGTCTAGGAGGAGTTCGAAAAAGTAGGTTTTCAACATGAATCAAAATGGCGGACAGGAAATTTTGCCAAAATTGACAAATGGGGTATCGGTGTTCTCGGCATGACCCAAGGAATCTATCAACATCAGCTTTGTTACAATAGGCTAATGTATGCAAAAGTTATTAGCATTTTTCGAAAAAATCGTTATAACTATTGACCACAAGGTGGCGCTGCCCCCAATTTTTTTGTGTACATTCAGGGCATGGAGCCGGACATTTTTGTAATTATTTGCGAAACGATACGGAACTTCATTCTTAAGATACAGCAATTTACAACTAAATCCAAAATGGCCGACGCCCAAAATGGCCGAATTGGGAAAATTCGGTATCATTCGACTCGGTATGATGCACTGAATCTAAAGACACCACTTTTGTGATTTTTGCCAAAACCGTTCAGAAGTTATGAGCAAAAACATGCATTTTTCATATCTCCTGACCACTAGGGGGCACAGCGCCGAAACACTGCAGGTAGTCCCAGGGAATGGTTGTTATAAGACCCACCAAGATTGGTCTCAATAGGCCAAACCGTTGCGGAGATATAGCCTCACGTTCACGTTTGCGTGCTTTTCGAAGAATTCGTTCATGAGCTATTCGGAAACGGTTTGAGAAATCAACTTGAATTCCATAACTTTTTGCCAGCATGGTCTGAAGATTATCTGATTCAATTTTCGTGACAATCGGTGCAACGGCCTAGGACGAGTTCGAAAAAGTAGGTTTTACGAACAATTGACGATAGCGAAAAAACTAAGCCTTGCGATTTTTGAATTTCGGTGTCCATTCGACTCGGCATGAGCCAAGGAATCACAGGAAAAAAGAATTTTCATTTTGTGGCTTACGGTTCAAGAGTTATTAGCATCAAGTTTTTGAAAGTTTAGACAATTGGTGGCGCTAGAGAGTTTGAGTTAGAGACTTCAAATTTGCTACGGTTAATGTTCAGACAGTCCTCTATTAGTGTGCCAAATTATACAACTTTCCCGCAATCGGTTCTATGGGCTACCATAGACTTGGGGTGGAAGAAGAGGAAGAATAATAATAATAAATATAGCTGCAAGCAGCAATTACGGGGCCAAGCACTCGAACGGCAAATGTAGGAGCTAAGCATGGCATGAAGCATCACACCAAATACATTAATGAGCAATAACAGTAATTTTGGAATTATTGTAATTGAAATGGCAAAAAAAAAATCATAATACCACCTCTAGTAGCATGATTACTTGGCTTATAAAGTTTGACCAATAGGTGGCACTGTTATGAAATCAATTTGGTGTACTCTGTTTGACTTTTCAATGACACACACAAAGTTTGGTGTTAATATGCCACAGCATTCCAGAGATGCAGCCTCAAGTGTCATTTTGTCATTGTGTTTCAACTTCGTCGCTTTGGTATGCGAAAACGGTTTTGTCTATCGACACAAAATCCATAACTTTGTGTCAACATAGTCTGAAGATCATCTGATTCGAATTTGGTGAAAATTGGACATACGGTTCATGAGGAGTTCGAAAAAGTAGGTTTTCCACATAAATCAAAATGGTGGACCGGAACTTCAGTAAACACTGGCATATTTGGTATCTATGTTATCGGCATAAGCCAGGGAATATTTTGAGCCCAGTTTCGTTGCAATAGGCTAATGGACTAAAAAGTTATTAGCATTTTAAAAAGTGTAATTACTCATGGTTAATGAATGGTTTATTACTCTTGACCAATAGGTGGCGCTGTTACCAAATTTATGTGGCATGGTCAGTGTGAGGTGGCGATGACACATACAAAGTTTGGTGCAAATATGTCAAAGTGTTGCAGAGATACAGCCTCAAATGCATTTTGGCACCCTTCCAGCAAATTCGTTGATGCGCTAAATGAGATCCGTTACGTATATCGACACAAAATCCATAACTTTTTGCCAGCATGGTCTGAAGATGATTCACGTCAAATTTGGTGAAAATTGGGCTAACGGTCTAGGAGGAGTTCGAAAAAGTAGGTTTTCAACATTAAGCAAAATGGCGGACAGGAAGTAAGGCCAATTTTCACATTATTGGTATCAATACTCTCGGCATGACCCACAGAATATAGCGAGACCATTTTAATTTTAATAGACTAATTTATTCAAAAGTTATTAGCGTTTATGTGATATTTCATTATAACTATTGGCCACAAGGTGGCGCTGCCACCAAACTTTTTGAGTACCTTCAGGGCATGGAGCCGAATATTTTTGTAATTATTTGCGAAACGATACGATGCTGCGTTCAAAAAATACAGCATTTTGAAACATAATTCAAAATGGCCGACGCCTAAAATGGCCGACACAGGAAAATTGGATATCATTTGACTCGACATGACTCACTGAATCTAAAGAGACCAGTTGTGTGATTTTTGGCCAAACCATTCAGTAGTTATAAGCCAAAATATGCATTTTTCATATCTCCTGACCACTAGGTGGCGCTGTGTCGAAACACTGCAGGTAGTCTCAGTTCATGCTTGTTATAACACACGCCAAGTTTGGTCTCAATATGACAAACCGTTGCCGGGATATAGCCTCACGTGCATGTTTGCGTGCTTTTCGTCAAATTTGTTTACGTGTCATTCGACAACAGTTGGACGAATCAACTTGAATTCCATAACTTTTTGCCAGCATGGTCTGAAGATGATCTGAGCCAATTTTCGTGGCAATCGGACTAACCGTCTAGGACGAGTTCGAAAAAGTAGGTTTTTCGAATAATTGAAAATAGCGAAAAAACTAAACCTTGCGATTTTTGAATTTTGGGGTTCATTCGACTTGGCATGAGCCAAGGATTCAGAGGAAAAAAGAATTTCCATTTTCTGGCTTACGGTTCAAAAGTTATTAGCATACAAACATTGAAAGTTTGGACAAGTGGTGGCGCTAGAGAGTAGGAGATAGAGACTTCAAATTTGCTATAGTTAATGTTGGGACTGTCCTCTATCAGTGTGCCAAATTATACAACTTTCCCGCAATCGGTTCTATGGGCTGCCATAGACTTGCGGCGGAAGAAGAAGAAGAAGAAGAAGAAGAAGAATAATAATAACGCCAACGAAAACAATAGGTGCCTACGCACCTTCGGTGCTTGGCCCCTAATAACGCCAACGAACACAATAGGTGCCTTCGCACCTTCGGTGCTTGGCCCCTAAATATAGCTGCAAGCAGCAATTACGGGGCCAAGCACTCCAACGGCAAATGTAGGAGCTAAGCATGGCATGAAGCATCACACCAAATACATTAATGAGCAATAACAGTAATTTTGGAATTATTGTAATTGAAATGGCAAAAAAAAAATCATAATACCACCTCTAGTAGCATGATTACTTGGCTTATAAAGTTTGACCAATAGGTGGCACTGTTATGAAATCAATTTGGTGTACTCTGTTTGACTTTTCAATGACACACACAAAGTTTGGTGTTAATATGCCACAGCATTCCAGAGATGCAGCCTCAAGTGTCATTTTGTCATTGTGTTTCAACTTCGTCGCTTTGGTATGCGAAAACGGTTTTGTCTATCGACACAAAATCCATAACTTTGTGTCAACATAGTCTGAAGATCATCTGATTCGAATTTGGTGAAAATTGGACATACGGTTCATGAGGAGTTCGAAAAAGTAGGTTTTCCACATAAATCAAAATGGTGGACCGGAACTTCAGTAAACACTGGCATATTTGGTATCTATGTTATCGGCATAAGCCAGGGAATATTTTGAGCCCAGTTTCGTTGCAATTGGCTAATGGACTAAATAGTTATTAGCATTTTAAAAAGTGTAATTACTCATGGTTAATGAATGGTTTATTACTCTTGACCAATAGGGGGCGCTGTTACCAAATTTATGTGGCATGGTCAGTGTGAGGTGGCGATGACACATACAAAGTTTGGTGCAAATATGTCAAAGTGTTGCAGAGATACAGCCTCAAATGCATTTTGGCACCCTTCCAGCAAATTCGTTGATGCGCTAAATGAGAACCGTTACGTATATCGACACAAAATCCATAACTTTTTTCCAGCATGGTCTGAAGATGATTCACGTCAAATTTGGTGAAAATTGGGCTAACGGTCTAGGAGGAGTTCGAAAAAGTAGGTTTTCAACATTAAGCAAAATGGCGGACAGGAAGTAAGGCCAATTTTCACATTATTGGTATCAATGCTCTCGGCATGACCCACAGAATATAGCGAGACCATTTTAATTTTAATAGACTAATTTATTCAAAAGTTATTAGCGTTTATGTGATATTTCATTATAACTATTGGCCACAAGGTGGCGCTGCCACCAAACTTTTTGAGTACCTTCAGGGCATGGAGCCGAATATTTTTGTAATTATTTGCGAAACGATACGATGCTGCGTTCAAAAAATACAGCATTTTGAAACATAATTCAAAATGGCCGACGCCTAAAATGGCCGACACAGGAAAATTGGATATCATTCGACTCGACATGACTCACTGAATCTAAGGAGACCAGTTGTGTGATTTTTGGCCAAACCATTCAGTAGTTATAAGCCAAAATATGCATTTTTCATATCTCCTGACCACTAGGTGGCGCTGTGTCGAAACACAGCAGGTAGTCTCAGTTCATGCTTGTTATAACACACGCCAAGTTTGGTCTCAATATGACAAACCGTTGCCGGGATATAGCCTCACGTGCATGTTTGCGTGCTTTTCGTCAAATTTGTTTACATGTCATTCGACAACAGTTGGACGAATCAACTTGAATTCCATAACTTTTTGCCAGCATGGTCTGAAGATGATCTGAGCCAATTTTCGTGGCAATCGGACTAACCGTCTAGGACGAGTTCGAAAAAGTAGGTTTTTCGAATAATTGAAAATAGCGAAAAAACTAAACCTTGCGATTTTTGAATTTTGGGGTTCATTCGACTTGGCCTGAGCCAAGGATTCAGAGGAAAAAAGAATTTCCATTTTCTGGCTTACGGTTCAAAAGTTATTAGCATACAAACATTGAAAGTTTGGACAAGTGGTGGCGCTAGAGAGTAGGAGTTAGAGGCTTCAAATTTGCTATAGTTAATGTTGGGACTGTCCTCTATCAGTGTGCCAAATTATACAACTTTCCCGCAATCGGTTCTATGGGCTGCCATAGACTTGCGGCGGAAGAAGAAGAAGAAGAAGAAGAAGAATAATAAATATAGCTGCAAGCAGCAATTACGGGGCCAAGCACTCCAACGGCAAATGTAGGAGCTAAGCATGGCATGAAGCATCACACCAAATACATTAATGAGCAATAACAGTAATTTTGGAATTATTGTAATTGAAATGGCAAAAAAAAAAATCATAATACCACCTCTAGTAGCATGATTACTTGGCTTATAAAGTTTGACCAATAGGTGGCACTGTTATGAAATCAATTTGGTGTACTCTGTTTGACTTTTCAATGACACACACAAAGTTTGGTGTTAATATGCCACAGCATTCCAGAGATGCAGCCTCAAGTGTCATTTTGTCATTGTGTTTCAACTTCGTCGCTTTGGTATGCGAAAACGGTTTTGTCTATCGACACAAAATCCATAACTTTGTGTCAACATAGTCTGAAGATCATCTGATTCGAATTTGGTGAAAATTGGACATACGGTTCATGAGGAGTTCGAAAAAGTAGGTTTTCCACATAAATCAAAATGGTGGACCGGAACTTCAGTAAACACTGGCATATTTGGTATCTATGTTATCGGCATAAGCCAGGGAATATTTTGAGCCCAGTTTCTTTGCAATAGGCTAATGGACTAAAAAGTTATTAGCATTTTAAAAAGTGTAATTACTCATGGTTAATGAATGGTTTATTACTCTTGACCAATAGGTGGCGCTGTTACCAAATTTATGTGGCATGGTCAGTGTGAGGTGGCGATGACACATACAAAGTTTGGTGCAAATATGTCAAAGTGTTGTAGAGATACAGCCTCAAATGCATTTTGGCACCCTTCCAGCAAATTCGTTGATGCGCTAAATGAGAACCGTTACGTATATCGACACAAAATCCATAACTTTTTGCCAGCATGGTCTGAAGATGATTCACGTCAAATTTGGTGAAAATTGGGCTAACGGTCTAGGAGGAGTTCGAAAAAGTAGGTTTTCAACATTAAGCAAAATGGCGGACAGGAAGTAAGGCCAATTTTCACATTATTGGTATCAATACTCTCGGCATGACCCACAGAATATAGCGAGACCATTTTAATTTTAATAGACTAATTTATTCAAAAGTTATTAGCGTTTATGTGATATTTCATTATAACTATTGGCCACAAGGTGGCGCTGCCACCAAACTTTTTGAGTACCTTCAGGGCATGGAGCCGAATATTTTTGTAATTATTTGCGAAACGATACGATGCTGCGTTCAAAAAATACAGCATTTTGAAACATAATTCAAAATGGCCGACGCCTAAAATGGCCGACACAGGAAAATTGGATATCATTCGACTCGACATGACTCACTGAATCTAAAGAGACCAGTTGTGTGATTTTTGGCCAAACCATTCAGTAGTTATAAGCCAAAATATGCATTTTTCATATCTCCTGACCACTAGGTGGCGCTGTGTCGAAACACAGCAGGTAGTCTCAGTTCATGCTTGTTATAACACACGCCAAGTTTGGTCTCAATATGACAAACCGTTGCCGGGATATAGCCTCACGTGCATGTTTGCGTGCTTTTCGTCAAATTTGTTTACGTGTCATTCGACAACAGTTGGACGAATCAACTTGAATTCCATAACTTTTTGCCAGCATGGTCTGAAGATGATCTGAGCCAATTTTCGTGGAAATCGGACTAACCGTCTAGGACGAGTTCGAAAAAGTAGGTTTTTCGAATAATTGAAAATAGCGAAAAAACTAAACCTTGCGATTTTTGAATTTTAGGGTTCATTCGACTTGGCCTAAGCCAAGGATTCAGAGGAAAAAAGAATTTCCATTTTCTGGCTTACGGTTCAAAAGTTATTAGCATACAAACATTGAAAGTTTGGACAAGTGGTGGCGCTAGAGAGTAGGAGTTAGAGGCTTCAAATTTGCTATAGTTAATGTTGGGACTGTCCTCTATCAGTGTGCCAAATTATACAACTTTCCCGCAAACGGTTCTATGGGCTGCCATAGACTTGCGGCGGAAGAAGAAGAAGAAGAAGAATAATAATAATAACGCCAACGAAAACAATAGGTGCCTACGCACCTTCGGTGCTTGGCCCCTAATAACGCCAACGAAAACAATAGGTGCCTACGCACCTTCGGTGCTTGGCCCCTAAATATAGCTGCAAGCAGCAATCACGGGGCCAAGCATTCCAGCGGCAACATCAGGAGCTAAGCATATGTAGCATCAGACCAAATGCAACAATGAATAATGAAATTAATAATTGCATGATTGTAATTGAAATGGCTGAAAATCGTTAATAAAAGTTCCACGGCGAGGAGCTAAGCATGGCATGGAGCATCAGACCAAATGCAACAAGAAAAGCAATTATTGGAAGAGTGTAATTGAAACAGCCAGTAAAACTCCAGTAAAATGATGCATTATCATTTTTGGAAAATAGTTGGCGCTGTAATCAAATCGCTTTGTTGTGTTCTGTGGGAGGTGACAATGTTGTGGGCAATTTCTTTCAAAATACTTACAGACCTTTAGGGCAATGAGTCGAACATGCCCACCGAGTTTCGTTCCGATCGACTTCCATTAACCTTGTCAAATAGGTGCTTAAAGTTGTTTGGCCAATGGCGGCCATGTTTTTTAAGATAAGTGAAATTCCTCATAGACACTTATGCCACATTGGGCCATACCAATTTTCAAGTTGATTGGATCAGCGGTTGCTTAGTTATAGCCATTTTAGTTTTTTTTTCATCCTGTAGCGCCACCAAGTGGCAGATATGGAAAAAAAAATAATTTGACTAAAGTTTTTGTTCATGCATATGAGTTCTGAGTTTGGTGAAGATATCTCATTTTGTTCCCGAGTTATAGACTTTTTCATAAAATTGGTCCACGAATTTGAATGTTTTGGGTCACCTGGTTTTTTGTTCAGTCTTGATCAAACCACTGCAGTAATATTCTCAGGACTCTCTAGATCAATAACTTTGAAAAAATATGTTGTATTTTGTCCTTTGGTTAGATAACATTTAAACAGGCCTAAAAAACAAAAGATTTCTGTTGTGAATGGCATTAAACTGCAAAAAAAAAGGGGTAATATAATCACACATGCATTAGATCTGTATTTTTTCTAAACAATCATGCAAAATTTAACAGAGATTAGGTAAAAAAGAACACTGTAATATTTATAAAGCTTCAAAACCCAGTGTTGAATAAAAAATTGCAATTATAACCACTAGATGTCACCGGAAGACCACTAATGAGCTCACTAAAGACTAAAACATTACAGTTTATGGGCTTGTTGAGGGATTCATCTAGAAAAAATTTATATTACTATTATTTAATATTACTGTTCAAGCATTTCAGATCACATTGAGTCAAAGTTTACCAATTTATTCATACAGATATATCTAATGTTTATAATTATGCCAGATTATGATTGCAATGAAACCTGAAAAATGACATAGAAGCCCATAAAAACAGAAGACTTGCAATAGGTTTTATCACCCATCATTTATTTTAATTATCTATATATATAACAAAATGTGTGCATCTGTGTGTGGGTTTAAGCATGCTTATTGAGTATTAATATACTAGTTTAAACATTTCATGTTTGTGTGTGTCTGTAATTCTGTTCTATTCTTTTACTGTCAGCCATATCTAGGTTATTTAAAATCAGTGCAGTACTATTATCTAGACTGTGAAATTATACATAATTTGCGTATGCTTCTTTGGAATGAAATTAAGACAACATATAACAGTTATAAAGGTTAAAGAGACAGTCTTGTATGATAAATTGCATTTACGACCACTAGATGTCACTGGAAGACCACTAATGGGCTTTGCAGAGATATAGCCTCAGACTCATTTTGTGAAGATGCCTGACATCTGAAGCAGCGCTGTACAAAAACGGTTTCGTCTATTGACACGAAATCCATAAATTTTTGTCAGCACGGTCTGAAGATGATCTGATTCAATTTTGGTGAAAATCGGACAAACGGTTGAGGATGAGTTTAAAAAAAAAGGTTTTCAACATGAATCAAAATGGCGGACAGGAAGTTTTGCTTAATATGACATAATTGGTATGCATGTTGTCGGCATGTCCCAAGGAACATTTTGAGACATGTTTCATGATAATAGGCTAATGCAATCAAAAGTTATTAGCATTATTGGAAATGTAATAATTAGCGGTTATTGATTGGTTTATTACTCTTGACCAATAGGTGGCGCTGTGACCAAAATGATGTGGCGTGGTCAATGTGATGTGACAATGTCACATATTAAGTTTTGTGTAAATATCTCCAACCTTTGCAGAGATACAGCCTCAGATGCAGTTTGGCATCTTTCCAGCAAATTCGTTGGTACGCTAATTGAAAACGGTTACGTGTATCGACACAAATTCCATAACTTTTTGCCAGCATGGTCTGAAGATGATCCAAATCAAATTTGGTGAAAATCTGAGCAACGGTCTAGGAGGAGTTCGAAAAAGTAGGTTTTCAACATGAATCAAAATGGCGGACAGGAAATTTTGCCAAAATTGACAAATGGGGTATCGGTGTTCTCGGCATGACCCAAGGAATCTATCAACATCAGCTTTGTTACAATAGGCTAATGTATGCAAAAGTTATTAGCATTTTTCGAAAAAATCGTTATAACTATTGACCACAAGGTGGCGCTGCCCCCAATTTTTTTGTGTACATTCAGGGCATGGAGCCGGACATTTTTGTAATTATTTGCGAAACGATACGGAACTTCATTCTTAAGATACAGCAATTTACAACTAAATCCAAAATGGCCGACGCCCAAAATGGCCGAATTGGGAAAATTCGGTATCATTCGACTCGGAATGATGCACTGAATCTAAAGACACCACTTTTGTGATTTTTGGCAAAACCGTTCAGAAGTTATGAGCAAAAACATGCATTTTTCATATCTCCTGACCACTAGGGGGCACAGCGCCGAAACACTGCAGGTAGTCCCAGGGAATGGTTGTTATAAGACCCACCAAGATTGGTCTCAATAGGCCAAACCATTGCGGAGATATAGCCTCACGTTCACGTTTGCGTGCTTTTCGAAGAATTCGTTCATGAGCTATTCGGAAACGGTTTGAGAAATCAACTTGAATTCCATAACTTTTTGCCAGCATGGTCTGAAGATTATCTGATTCAATTTTCGTGACAATCGGTGCAACGGCCTAGGACGAGTTCGAAAAAGTAGGTTTTACGAACAATTGACGATAGCGAAAAAACTAAGCCTTGCGATTTTTGAATTTCGGTGTCCATTCGACTCGGCATGAGCCAAGGAATCACAGGAAAAAAGAATTTTCATTTTGTGGCTTACGGTTCAAGAGTTATTAGCATCAAGTTTTTGAAAGTTTAGACAATTGGTGGCGCTAGAGAGTTTGAGTTAGAGACTTCAAATTTGCTACGGTTAATGTTCAGACAGTCCTCTATTAGTGTGCCAAATTATACAACTTTCCCGCAATCGGTTCTATGGGCTACCATAGACTTGGGGTGGAAGAAGAAGAAGAATAATAACGCCAACAAACACAATAGGTGCCTTCGCACCTTCGGTGCTTGGCCCCTAATAACGCCAACGAAAACAATAGGTGCCTACGCACCTTCGGTGCTTGGCCCCTAATAATAACCGTAATAGTAATAGTAAATGTTAAAATTACCACACTCTAAAAGGGCCCTATGAAATCTGTTTAATATTTATTTATTTCCAAATTCTGTTATTTAAATTTTCTGGAATATGTTTTTTCATTTTAGTTTTACTCCACTCCTTTTTAATGGTTAAAGTTTATTCATCATAAAGTAAGTCCATTTAAATAAAATCATGAAACTTATGTTTTCAAATCAATTTAATAAAAGTTTAACAAAAATCACATGATTAGGGCCCTATGAAATGTTTTTTTTTTCTCACCGTATTTTTTTTTATTGTTATCAAATTCTGTTTTAGCATTTCTAATTATTTGAACGCATAAATAATTTATTTATTTTTTCTTAAAGAGGCCTAATGAATTTTCCCCTCAAAAATTCTGTGTCTTTAAATTTTGATTGTTATCAAATCAAGGCATAAAACATAAATTTGATTTGTCTTTTAATTTAAACAAACTTTTTTGGCAAACAAAGGGGACTAACTATTCAAATAAAAAAAAAAAATGGAAGAAATGTTATGTGATTATTCCTTAATATTTGTTTCATTTTAGTAGTAGTAGTAGTAGTGTATTAGGCTATGTACATTCTACTGAACAATAGACTTCAAAACCGGACTTTTATTTTGACGGGTTGCAAAATAAATGAATACCTTTACAATACTGTGCATGTGATATGACGCTTTTGCTTCAGATGCTCATGAAGTGACTCTCAGAGCAGTTCTAGAGATGTTCTTCATGTGTTTTCGTCCTCATTTAGTGAGATGACTGACTCTGAAATCACCGCGATCGTCACACACGCTAAACTGTGAATTCCGTCTTTATTAATGGATTCCGCAGTTCCATCTGCGTTTTCTGCATTGCGGGAAACATAGAGCCCTACAATTATACCAGCACAATGTATACTCTCACACTTGAACTGCTTGTGTAATTGAACACTCAAGTGATCATCTAATCAAAATAAAAGAACAGCGCTGAGTCTAGGAGAACTAGGTTATTTATTCACTAACAGACACAAGTTGACTTCAAGAATGAACAATGAGTCGAAGATAAGTTTGAAGTTCAGCTTTAAAAAATTTAGCAAACGGAAAGAGCGATCTATATTATAGCTCTATAAATTAGGCATAAAGACTTTATTAGGTCCACAGAAAGACAAACGTTTAGATGGAAATGCTCAATAAACAATTTATTATTTAAATTAACAACTATTTGGGGGCGAATATAATGTAATTTAATGGAAAACTATGTGAATGGCGCTCTGAGGCGCGTCAGTATTTTCTGTCTGAAGATCGCATTGTTCCACGTGCAGCTGTGCGTCTAAACACAGAGCATGTGCTGTCAGTGATTTCAGCCACTAGAGGCCGCTCTCACACTGTATAATGAAAACAGAGCCTTCTCAGCCGCTGCAGCAACAGACCCAACCAGGGAAACTATCAGCCGCTCCAGCAAAAGACGAAATGTGGAAAACTATCAGCAGGGATTTTTGCAGATTACCGATTGTTCTACCAATGAACTATCGGTGCCGATTAATCGGCAAAATCGATAAATCGGTCGACCTCTAACACACACACATACATAGATACACACACACACACCCCTTGCAGAATATGCAATTATTAATAATTTTAACAAGATAAGAGGTATTATGAAAATTGCATGTTATTGTGTTTTCTGAATGTATAAAAATTACCCCATACAAAAGTTGGACGGAATGAATCTTAATACGGTGTGTCATTTCCTGGTCATTTACTGGTCTTTCTGTTTCTGCGTGGCAGTTTAAACTTTGATCTGAGCAGATAAATGGCATGTGTGGTGCCGTTAGCACTGTTGCATTCGGCTTTTGGCACACACACATTATCAAACATTCATCAAGCTCTTCATATAATTTTATCAAGGAAATTATGAATATTGCAATAATTGTTATGGATTTATATGAATGAACTGGCTATGCAGCCCTAATATGTAGTGATCTGTAAAGTTGCATAGATTGCTTTAATCTTTTTCACAAGGTATTTATTAAATTTGTGCCCCATGAGCTATGAGAAGCGAGTCGGTCATGTAACTTTTTGTGTAACCCTGTGAGTGACTGATCTAATTTGGTCTGTTTTATGATGAACATCATTAGAAAATTTTTGAGTTCCCCATTTATCCAGGAACCAGAATGAAGGACTGCAGAAGTAAAACTAAACAACAGAGATGCCGGCCAAACAAACAAGTACACACACGTTTACATGCCTGTCAGATGATTTCAGATGAGGGCTGAGCAGTATGATGGAAACACACACACAGTTGGGTGGTACCGTACTAAGCTTTTTGGACCACAAACTGACTCCCAGTGAAAATACCTTGGCATAGCGTCTGTAAGAGCCAAACATATTTGCAAATACACAAGAAAATACAGTGAATTTGTTTTCAAAAATGTTCAAAAGTTAAGTTAATTCGGAGTAGAAACTAATTCAAGTTGACGTCAAACACTGGTGAAGCTAACACAAAATCTGAATTCATTTACATAAATTAAACATTGAGCTGGCAACAAGACAATGACTTTTCTGACCAACTAGTTGACTGGTTAAAATGAGTCAGAGCAATCTCTAGTTGAAAAGAGGTTCAATCACATCACATCCAGCAGTAGAAACGTGACTCACCAGAGAGAAGGATGAATTATTCAAAGCACTGAGTCAATTAACTAGTCCACTGAGCAAAATGTGCAGTCTGCCGGTAAGTGGGGAGTTTGTGGAAAGTATAGATGCGAGGCTCACGCTAGATTTCACAAAAGCAGAAATGCAGGATGTTGAACCAAACGATTGCTTAAACGTGATTTAGAAATGCCAGTGGCAGATTTAAGGGTGAACTCACATAATTAGCACTGGAGATGTAGATTTAAAGATTTCGAGCAAAGCAATACAGCAATACAGGTTCACACACACAGAATTTGTTTTCTCATGAGTCATAATTGCTGGTTTTTCAGAGAAAGATCTGATAAGATCAATCAGTTGATGCAAATATTAAAAACCCATGTTTCTGATTAAAGACGATGAACTGAGATGCTGGTTCATTGCACTCCACACCACAGGACATGTCATCCAAAATAAACCACAGGACATTTTAACCAAAGTGAACCACAAGACATATTACCCAAGTAAAGATCTGGAGTATTGTCCAATCAGAATATCAAATTATCCCTTATCTATAGCCATTAATTCCAATCTGGATCAAAATCCTGTCCCAAAATTTTGTGCATCCTAAAATCATTGTTTGCAACAACATATAGGTGAGCACATTTTACTTCCATTTCAATTATAAAATTATATTTAATTATCAACAATACCTAAGCAATTGAATTCATTAAACACTAACAATTTATTTATTTATTTATTTACACAAAAATAAGGCCCTGAGAAATGTTTTTTTTTTTATATCTGATTTAAATTTCCTGGTTCAACTAGCAGATTTCTCAATCAAGGCACAGCATCTGCACTCCATGAGAAAATGCAACAAAATTCACGGTTCGGTTTGATACAGGGGTAATTGCTAATTGCTTCATGGTTTTGAACCATGAAGGTTAGCCGATGGGTATCACATAAGCAACGTGCAAACTTTGTGCAAGAGTTATGCAGGTGAACGTCTTAATCTCAGTTAATTCACTGCAGAAAGTGAAAGTAAAAATAGAATGACAGACCTTTCTGCATCTGACAGCGCATATTCTCTCAGAGACAGCGAGATGAATCTACTTCAACATATGCTGATAACTATTTTCATTTATTCCCTTTATATTTCTATTGTGACGCATACATAGTGAGAATTTTTTTTTTTTTTAAATGTATTTTGTGCTAAACAGGTTGTTTTTGAAAGTTGGTGCTTTAAATAAGCTAAATAAACTTTTTGATTTCATTAATTTCTATTGATGACTGCAGCGTTAACATTTTAATTATAGGGCTATATTTAATTGTATATTATATCTGTTTTAAAATACCTTTTTTAAAACATTTTATTTAAGGAGTAAATAGCCTTATCTTCTGTCATCCTCGCAGCACGTCAGTTATGCGATCAAATTAATTGTCATTTAAATGTAATAACAACATTTTATAATAAAAGTTACTTCATAATAATAATATGCATAATAAAAATAAAAATGTAACAGGACTACATTAAATGGAAATGCCAAATCCTTGAAACATTGCCAATAATTGATGTTTTTGACAATTCCACTGGCTATCATCGATACAAGATGATGGTCTTTAAACGCACCCCAGCAAGGGGAGGTTATCGGGGAGGTTGTCATTTGGGCTGCCTTGTTGAGTGAAGTGGCACTGAGAACATTATATTTCACACACTTTCAGCTCTTTTATTTTCCAAATCTAATAGGATTACTCCAACGAATCGTTCGGTTTGAAATGCGTACCGAACCGAAATCCTCATACCAAGCGGTTCAATATGAATATGAGTATCGTTACACCCCTACAAGTAATCTGTCATCTGGACTCATCACATAAACATAAGACAACCTAATGAAACCTTTGAACAACTATAAATGAAAATAAAACAAACATTTTACATATCTAACTTACCCACACTCAACCAATGTCTTCAGTGAACAAATCTTGAAGAAAATAAAATCCCTCCTCAGGTGTGTGAAAGAAACGCTACTCACACAGACATACAAAGCAGCAAGAAGCGAGAGCAGCAAGCATCCTGTCAGCAAACAACATCCCCCTTATCAAATCTAAAAACATCTCACGCAAACCTCAACTGATTTAAAGCAACACTGACATGTTGAAAGTCTCTTCCAATGAAACACCAGCCCATATAACGAGTGGTTTGTGTAACACATCAAGATAACGGCTGACCTTTATCTCCAGGTTTCAGTATAACTAAAAACATTTTCACGGCACAGCATTGTTCAAATCTGATATTTCAGATCTAAAGACCCACTTACATGAAGGACAATAACTATACCGAAAACTAGAACTATAAAGGTATAGCTAAAACCATAATAGCTTTAACTATAGTCATTCCATTTCTATAAGAAAAGGGAAGCCCGTACCACAGCTTTTAAATTGAGTATTTAAAGTGCCAAATGACTAAAAAAATGATTATGTATAATAAACAGAATGTTATATCATTTGTTGGTATGGATGCTAACGTAGTTACATTGTTGGTGTGAATGGGCTTTAACTCTTGAACTTATCTCCATTTTATATAAAGGCAAAATATTTTACTTCTGGTTCATCTATTACACTGGAAATGGAAGGTCAAAAGCATTGCATTATGGGATACTGTTTCCAGTATAGTGTGCTTTGGCTATTGTTTACAACACAAGCAAATGTATTTGGTCATATGTGCATAGACAAATCTATGCATATACAAACTATATAAAGCAATAATATTGTGCGTTTAAAAAATAACATACTTAATTTCAGAAACCTAAATAAGCTCAACTCCATCCCATGGATGGCAATAAATCATTTGAAAGAACCTGGATAAGCGAATGGAAACAGCATTTCAACAGAGAGGGAGACCCAGTCGTCACAGTGTTTACTAGTCACTGGCAATGAGAGGAACTGTCATCGCGGTGAAACTATATTGCAGGAAACAGAAAGTGTGAAGCGCAAAGCCACAAACACACATGAACAGAAACACACCCTCAATCTTACATAAACATCATGACAAGGAGACATTCTAACCGTGGTGTAAGTCTATGTGGTGGTCCTACACTGTGTCTATACACTATATTGTGGCCCCCTCTTGAGCAGCATTAACCCTCAAGTCTGAGGGGGTTTTGGGGCCCTGGAGAAGTTTTGACATGCCCAGATCTTAATAGTCTTTTTTGTTCTGTCCTATCTATCATATGTTGCTACCTTTATTACTGTGCTAAAAAAATAAATGCCTTTTACTTTTATAGCATATATTTACATATAAACGTATTTACTTGTTTTTTCATGAATGTATTTTACAACAATACAAAGAGCAATGTGTAACATTTTACCAGTTTCAGGCTTATTCACTTTTATTTGTAAATAAAAATGTTTCATGGTTTTTCTAGATTATCTTTTGCTGCTGTATTATCCACTAACCTAGTTTATAATAGTATTTTTGTCATAGATTATGATAATATATTTTTTTTCATTTGTTATTTTCCATTCAAATTAAGTAGTCTTTATGTAAGTAGATTGTGTTTTACACAAAAGAATGACGACCAGGGGTGCGTTTCCCAAAACCATGGTTGCTAACTAAGTTAGCAACTTTGTTGGTTGCAATGCAATTTCCCACTGCCAACCATCTAAGTTGCTAACAGGTTAGCAACTATGGTTCTGGGAAATGCACCCCTGGTCAACACAGAGAAGTATAGAAATTCTACATTGATTAAAAAAAATAAACTGTGCTGGTATCTGATTGGATCAGTATCGGATTGATAGGTCATCATTATTCTACTCCACCCAAACATCCAGAAGGGCTTTGACCGCTAAACAATCCGACTAAAGCAAAGTGAACTCTTTCATGAGCAGGCACCAACCCGTCAATATGAATTACAAAAATCTGATTTCGGCCTTAATGCACTGATGGCAACCTTGAACAGTCAAATCTGATTATTTCTGACACTTTGCTTGAGCATCTTATAATAGCATTCACAGTTAACTGTAAATCACACACCTACCTAGCAAAGTACACTGAGAATCAAACCAATTTTCAACATAATCTGAACTATTCTTGGCTGGCGCCGCACGACAGCTGCTCTCAGCAGACACGCATAAGACAAATATGATCAAGAAGTGCTTAAGCATTATACCTCTGTGTAA
Source organism: Carassius gibelio (assembly GCF_023724105.1). Taxonomy (NCBI): domain Eukaryota; kingdom Metazoa; phylum Chordata; class Actinopteri; order Cypriniformes; family Cyprinidae; genus Carassius; species Carassius gibelio. The sequence goes on along the minus strand of NC_068408.1, from coordinate 2,738,485 downwards.
TTATTAAAGTATTTATATCTATTCAAGTTCTGTAAATGTTTTCTTGTTTGATTTTAAAAAGCCTAAATCATGGATGCAAGTATAAACCTGACCATTGTAGTCCCATTGTGTTTTGGACATGTCAATTATCAGTGAACACCATGGAAATCCATGGTAATTAATTATTCAGTTATTATTCAGGTTTATATCAAAGTACCATGGTTTTGCTATTACGAACTCATATAATCACTATACCATCACAATACTACTTTTAAAGGGATTCAAGACTCAACTGGAAATTTTAAACCTACAGCTCAAGAGCTATAAAATCAGAACTAGTCAATTTGTTTGTCTACTACATTAACCCAAAACAAAATATTACATCTACAGATCTAGTGCATTTAATCTAGTTAATATGTCTAGCAACCAGAACACCATACAGATCTAGATCTAGTAAACCAGAACTAGTTAATCGGTCTAATAACCCAGAACACCTGAGTGGGTGTACAGATTTAGATGTAGTAAATCAGAACTAATAAAGCTATCTATATACAATATCTCAGAACATCCTAGTAAATCTACAGCTCAAGAGCTAGTAAATCAGAACTAGTCAGTTTTTGTCACCCAAAACAAATAGTAAAATAGTAAATCTAAAGATCTAGTGAATCAAATCTAGTATTGTTTTTCTAGCAACCCACATCTCTCTAGTAAATCCACAGATCTAACAACTCAGAACTGGTAAATTAGTCTCTCTAGAAACCAGATCTCCATAGTAAATCAACAGATCTAGAGCTAGTAAACCAGAACTAGTTGATCTGTTTGTCTAGAAACCCTGAATATCCTAGTAACGTTAAGTCTACAGATGTAGACCCTATAACTTGGTATAGATGTTGATCTAGTAAATCAGAACTAGATCATCTGTTTTTCTAGCAACCCAGATCTCCCTAGTAACGTAAATCTAGTTATTCTGAAATGGTTAATTTGTTTGTCTAGTATTTTTACCGAGAACGCCCAAGTAAATATACAGATCTAGAACTAGTAAAATCAGAAGTAGTTAATCTGTTTGTCTAGTAACTAAACCAGAACACCTTTGCAAACACACAGCTTTCAAACCTAAGATTTTTTTTCCCAACTCCCAAGCAAATCTTTGACAAGCCCACATACCAAGTTTGCTCATAGTCTAAATTAGTAATTAATTAAGTTATTTAGCTCTCACGACTCACCTGCAGATCTGCGCCCTGCGCACGACAGTCCGTGTAGTTCTCCCAGGCCTGGGACAGATCAGCCAGGTGTGAGCTGGCCATGTCCAGCTGACCGCCACCGGCTCCGGTTCATCCACAGCAGTGACCGAAGCTCTAAAATCCAGCGGTGAAACCCGAGCGACGGCACATCATTTATTAGGTGTCCATCCGGATTAACGTTAGGAGACGTGAAGACCGTTAAAACCGTTACTGCCTACAGAGATGAAACAGAACTTTTGAATTCACGACTGGCGCGAAGTGATCTATTCGCATTCATGTCAGTTTACTCCAGTCTGGCTGACAGTTGCTGTCAAGTTACAGTTGCAGGCACACAATTGAAGCATTGATATTAGTGCATAGACATAGGTTGGGGTTTTTATTAAGATCAGCGTCAACACAAGCATGAATGAAACAGTCAAAATGCATTAACTACAAAAAATGGTCGGTATTTGCAGAGAAACTCATGTTTGCGTGTAATCATTTCACGCAGCGGCAGACGCAGACTCTCCCGCAGCACAGCTTAGGCTAACACTCACTGATTTAGTTATGTCAAATATGAGGTAGAAAGAAAGCCAACCATGCCTGTTTAATCATCAAATATCAATATTATACATCTGAGCGCAATGTCCGAGGTCTAAAAACAATGGCAATATACGTACCTCGTCTCCGGTCTTCCTTCTAACATAAACACAAGCAATTTAGAAGAAAAAAAATGACATGCAAAACAGTGCAGGAAATAACGCCCACAAAACAGAATCCTGAGCGGCTATTGGTTGAGTTAGACTGTCGGTCACATCAGTGGCCTCTCAGGACGCTCCCTTTCGCCAATCGTTCGGATGACGTCAATCGTGTCCCCCCGTTAAGGCGGAGCATCGGCGCTTACGTTTTTTTGTTCCCGCCGTGGGCCTGGCTGACGTGATGACGCCACTACGCAGCGGCTGCGTGGAGCTCCAGTCAAAGCAAAGAATAATAATAATAATAATCATAATAATGTTCGCCAGTCTCGGAGCTTCTCTTTATGTGTTTTGTTTTAGACTCATGCCACACACAGTCCTCTAAGAATAAGAGAGTGTTTGTGGAAATCATGTGGAATCAAGCCTGACCGCTGTTCCATGACGTCACAGTTCTATTGTACACAGATTAATTCATTATTTAAGCGAAAAATATAATACAAATATCAATATACTATTATACAAAAGTAACACATTGAATAAAATGATGTAGACTAAAATAATACTGTATAATAGTATTTACTGCACACCTCTATATATATATTTTTTTTTTTGCACATTCAAGTCATAATCCTATTTTGTTCTGTAATATTTATTGTCGAGTTGTTGTATTATTATATTTTTTGTTCATTGCCTAATATATATTTTTATAAAACAATTTTATTGCCCTTTTTTTTCTTTTAGCTATTATTTTAATTGACCTTATTCTATAAAACACACATTAACTACTTATAAACATAAATGTATAATATATTTGTAAAAGATAAGATAAAATAATTTTTTCAAAGTACGCACATTTAAGAGTTGTTCACTGGCCAGGATACTTGATAAAACAACTTGTAAATGTTACACATAACAATACAAATAACAATACGGGCATACAAATATTCATAACATAAATTAAAGAATGGTATGATTTATTAAATGACCTACATGGTGAAATAAATACAGTAAGAAAGAATAATTAGACAATTGAATGGATTGTGCAGGAAGTTTTCACCTGATTTTTAGGTAGCTGCTTCCCTCTGGTGGTTGCTATTTTCTGTGTATTTTATATTATTACAAAAGAAGCACTATAACAACATAAAAATGACCAGGCTTAATAAACAAAATATGATTTTATTGAAAAGATGTGATGTGATGTAAACATTGATTAATGTCAGGCTATTTCACAATCGTATCATTTCTTTATCTTTTAAAAGAGATACTCTCAAGTATCAGGGTAACACTGTTAGTTTTGCTGAAAATTGTTTGGAAAGTCACGAAACTAAATTCACAATGACCTCATTAGTAATAGCTGCTCTAGCACCATGATCTTATTTAAGGCAAAGATGCATGTAAAAATCTTTAACACTGAGTGTGGCTTTATTGCATCTTTCAGACAAAACACGGTGTAACGGAAGCATTCAGATGGAACCGCCATATCATTCATCGCCGGAGGTCAGCTCACGTCTCTCTGAATCTTCAGTTTCAGCCTTCTCGCTCCACACAGCCCAGCCCCACAGCGTTATCTGGACACCTGCACGAGCGCCCAGCAGGAGTCGCCAGACAAAAGTGAGTGCAGCCGCCATTATTGCTGGAGCAGTAGTTCTGACCTGATGGAGAACAGAGTATCTCACATTAGCTGCAGTCATGGAGCATTAAAACTGACACATTCATGAAGAATTTACAGTGGTGGCCAAAACTGTGAGAACACATGACTCCAAAACATGATTTCATTTCATAATGTTCATGCAGATGGTGCAACAAATATCAGATGAGTCATACTGTTTTTATATTAACTTTTAACTTTAATATTTGGTATGTCCACCTCTCTCTGACACAATGTCAATATATTTCCTGAGAACTTCAATGTTATCCCATGCTTCCTGCAACTCAAGCCAAGTGAAACCTCTTAAATACACCAAGTTTTCTGACAATTATGCGCACCACTGTAGGAATAAGAAGTCGATTATATGCGAGAGAAATCATACCAGAGGGGCAGTGGGCATGTGCCGTGGTGATCCCGTACAGACGTGTTTGTTTCTGGGGCTGGAACTCATCCACCTCTCGCCTCGCATGTCGATCAACTACGACTACAGCACGCCTGATCAACACCAACACACAAACCGTCAGGAAAACACTTCGATACATAAACATTCGATTTTTAAGTGTTTTGAAATGTCTTCTGCTCATCCACATCTGTATCTATAACAAAAAACAATAACAACTGTGAAATGTTTTACTATTTTAAATAGCTGTATTGTAAAATTTAATTAATTTCTGTGATGCGCCGCTGTATTTACAGCATCATTCCTCCAGTCTTCAGTGTCACATGATCGTCAGAAATCATAATAATATGATGATTTGCTGCACAAAAAACATTTCTGATTATTATCAATGTTGAAGACAGTCGTGATGCTGTAAATACAGCAGCACATCACAAAAATAAATAAAATTGTACGATATATTCACATAGAATTTTTTTTTATTTTTTGCATAATTTTCATAAAAATTAAGCATGTTTTCCTCCCAGATTCCCTCTACTGTAATGCATCCTGTGCTTTGACATGTCAGTTTGTGTACTGTTTATTATCACAAATGGCTATACTCTCCACTAACAAAGAGCAAAAGGCTGTAGGAAGATCAGAGACCCGTGAAATCACACGCAGCTGCCACAAGCCTTGAAACAGGCCTTTTGACCCGACCTCTGCATAGCAAACACATTCAGGCTTAAAGCGCCAAATCAGTGCATGCTACTGAGGGAACCGGCGCTAGCAAACAGACACATCAGAAGAACCGAGAGCTGCTGAGCTCACAGCTTTAGACTGAACCTTGACCTTTCTCTCTCATCCTAAACCACAACTGAACAACACCAGCAAGACCAGAGTTAAACTGCATGACTTTGGGTGAATATCTGAACCCAGCAGTTGTTATTCCTATTATTCTGTTATAATGCACTACCATTCAAAAATCTGCATTCATTAAGAATTGATCAAAAGTGACTTCAAAACAGTTATCATGTTAATAAAGATTTCTATTTTGATTAACAATCTTCAGAATGTTTCTTAAACGTTAAATCATCATATTATTCTGATTTCTGAAGATCATGTGACACTGAAGACTGCAGGAATGATGATGAAAATACAGCGGAGCATCACAGAAATAAATTACATTTTACTATATATTCAAACAGAAAATACTTCATTTAAATTGTAATAATATTTCACATTTTTAACTGTCTTTTACAGCCTTGGCAAGCAGAAGAGACTTGTTTCAAAGCATTTGAAGGACCCATCACTCAACAAAAGCGTGATGCTGTTTCAGTGAAAGTTCACCTGGTCCAGTCCGTGTAGTACAGGTTCTTTCCATCAGTAGTCAGTCCGAAGGGATACTGAATTCCCTCCATGAGCTGCCTCCGACTGCCCTGCTGTGGATTCATGCACTCCACTTTATGTGTACCTGCATCACAAACACCAAACACCATCATCAACACAAATGCATCAACCAAACGAAGCATTTTATGGAGCTTGTGGCTTTAATGAGTTTAACAATGAGTTGTTTTCCCATGAGACACTCAAACAGCTGTGACTTTATTGCACTTGTAAATGTTTCTCAGTGAACTGGAGCCGCACCAGCATCCGCCCAGCACAGCAGAGACGTCTGGGGGTCGTACGTTAAACCGTTGGGGAGGCTCAAATCATCCTTGACCAGGATTCTCCGATTTGTGCCGTCCATGTAAGCCATCTCAATTTTGGGAGCGTCCCTGTTCCAGTCGGCCCAGTAGATGTAGCTGAGGAAGAAAAAGACAAGCCTTTGCAATAACTATTTCACTGCAGAAAAAATGCTACTTTGGGAATCCCTACGAATGAGTGTAAACATGATTTTATGTAGGATTAGAAACAAAGCTGTAATTGTGGTCTAAAACGAATGCGGGTGAAATGAGAAAAAGCAACCGCCATAGTATCAGCCATGAAACTGTATTTTTAATTATTATGCTGCAGAATTTAGGGTGCCTTTACACAGACAAATTAAAGAGCGTCAGTGTTGTAGGCAGAAACTGTTCCCTGAAGATGATCTAGGCGTAGCGCATAAAAATGATAAAAAACACCCATCCACTGCCATTTTAAGCTTGGAAGAGCCAGGAGATTTTTTTAATATAACTAAATGTTACTGTTGCATTGTAAATTTGGAGTGTTTAAAGAAACATTTAATACTGAATTGCTCACATGTCTTATAAGGGCCAGATTATCCCTTAATTGTTATCAATCTAACTGATTTAATCAAGTATTGCTTTGCATTTCTATCCATCTATCTTCACTTGCCAAAACGACTGTTGTTCATTTTAGACGCTGGGTGTTTTTAGTTAGTCACGCACCCGTTGGTGGGATCAGTTAGGATGGCTCTGGGGTTAACCAGGTCTGTGTTAATCAAGACAAGGCGCTGGGATCCGTCCAGTGAGGCCACTTCAATCCTGTCCTTCATGGAGTCTGTCCAGAACACGTTTCTGCCCACATGGTCGATAGCGATGCCTTCAGGACTGCTGAGATCTGACACAAAAATCAGTGTCAGACAACTTCTTAAGGTCCATGGAAATCAAAACTGATCTTTTGTGGTCCACAGAAGACGGTGAATACGTTTGGAACGATCCAAATGAGTCATTTTTGGGTGATCTTTTGGTTAAACTGGCACTACCTGATGTAATGATGTGGACGGGTTCTCCTCCTCGTAGACTAGCTCTGCTAATGGCAGGTGTGCTGATGTCCGTCCAGTACACCATCTTATCCACGCAGTCAAAAGCAATTCCAATCACCACTTTCTCCTGGAAAAATGATAAAAAACATGCATGGAACGACTCTAAAGCTGCCTTCAGGCATTCATATATCAGTCTGTCTGTGAACAGCTGTCTAGACAAAAATCATGAAACCACAATGACTCTTGGGCCAGCTTTGTTACCAATGCATTTTTTCTCACTTCATCAGCTTCACTGATGTTAGTCATTACAGTAAATGTTAGCATGTGAGCTGTAAATAAGAGCAGATGGGATGTAGATTCATTCAGACTTATGATTTCCCACAGTACTGCATATAATAGGACCTAAAAAGTCCAGTTCAGGGGTCAGTGGATGGAAATATAAACCCTGTGCATATGCTGCATGTGTAGCTTAACACAATCATGTGGCAATATAATCAGAAATCGCGATAAACCCTAATATTTACCATCATTAAGAGTGCTTTTATTCAGCAGTGATGCATTATATTGATCAAAAGTGAGGCTAGGAGAAACAAATGACACTAAATTCACCAGTAGGTGGCGACTAGTGTCTATTTTCCAGAATGGTTCATTGAACTCATCAGTCAAACTATTCTTTCAAAATGGAAAATTCAATTTGTATGAAGCAAGTTGACTGTCTTTACTCTTTATAAATGGATCATTACATAACTGGCTCACTTGACAAATAAATACAGGAAAAATAGACCACAGTCCAGCTTTGTTTGAATACAGTGTTATACTTAAGAAACAGTTTGGTCAAAGACCCCTGCAGAAAACACGAGTGTTAACATCATTCTCTTTTGTAAATATTCAGCTCTGTTTCTCCTGGATCCCTCCTCACATTCTTACGGTAAAAGGCCAGTGGAGGTTATGTAATCAGCAGAGGCAGCATATGGCTCGGATAAACAATTTCTCTCACACTAATATTTCCAAGAATAACAAAGTTAAGCAATTCTGAAATTCCCCAGCGAGCCCCCAGCGGTTCTCTGGCTCGGTGTTATCAACAGTTCAACTGAGAGAGACGAACTACGAGCAGAACACAAACCACAGGGACACGTTCAGTTACTAACATCACTAAACAGTCTCTCCATCAATGCATTCCAGAGCTTCCAGCCGGAAGAAACCAGAGCAGACTGTACAGAGCATGAAGTTTTGTGAATGATTTGGCCTGAAACACTTCAGAACAATTCATAAGTACGTGTTGCACTCTCAGATGTTAGTGCAAACTCTGTTTTTCCACAATGAGGCAGAGACTTTACCGGGAGGTGCAGTGCAGTCTTAGCTTCGTTCTTCTCCAGGCTGTGACCTTCCAGAGGAATATACTCAATCCTTCCGCTCTGGGCGAAGAGGATGTGACTGCCAGGAGGCAAAGGACTGATGTTAGGATCGGGTGTTGGTCCAATCGGGCGAGGGTCATCATGACCAGGACCTGAGGAACAGAAGATGCATCAATATAACTACAGTATGGCAATTCACCACCTATGTGTACAGTAAATCGTCACATGCATTAGTACAAAAATTGGCATTGATGTAATATGTGGATATCATAATTGTAGTGTCATCAGCTGCAGCAGTGGCCTAATGAGCTGCCTATGTAGGGATTGTATTTTAAGACAGTGTTTGTCAGACAACAGGCCTCAGGAGTCTTTCAAGGGTCCACAAGATCGCTTAAAACTATTTCAAATTCAACTAAACTGAAACAGTGTGTAGATGTTGGCCGACAATTCGTATTTAGGAACCCGGATTCTTGTTCTCTTGAAAAATCTAGATACACGATGGAATTTAAAAAAGTGTCATTTCTAGATCTGGGAAATTCATTGAAATTAATAACATGGACAATTTGGGAATAAGTGGTGCTAGGCTTTAAAATATTTTTGATTGGGTAGAAGTTGCTATTCGTGAGTGAACAAATACAAATAATAGAAAAATACTGCAATGATCAATTCTTAGGTAGTAAAGTATAAACCCTGAATTTTTTTTTTTAATTACATCACCACTTCTAGTTTCTTTGTATATTTATAATATTAAAAATATATATTTATTTATTTATATTAATTTAGAATTGTGTAAAGATGAAGATAATTCTGTGAACATCAGCTGGAATGCACTGTATATCCATCTTAGCATACTTTACCATTCTGTCATGGACTTCATTTCCCATTATCCTTTGCTTGGACTCATTATGATCTAATTTCTTCCACCTGTGTGTTATTTACTAGTTTGTGTGAGTCTTAGTATGTGCTGTTTTCATTCCTGTACCCTGTCTGGATTATGTTTCACTGTTCCTGGTTGGATACATTTTTCTGTAAAATAGTTAATTAGTTTTTCTTTAATAAACTTTTACTGCATTTAGATCCTCGCCTTTGCCACCATCATAACAAAATACTGTTCTTTTGATTTTTCTGTTCATCTGTGAATATTATAAAAAAATATTGTGTAAATGTTTTCAACATTTATGATAATCAGAAATGTTTCTTGAGCAGTAAATCATCATATTAGAATGGTTTAATAATATTATATAATATATTATATCTAATATAATCCCCGGGAACACATGATAGGTAAAAATTGATAGCCTGAATGCACTGTAAGTCGCTTTAGATAAAAGTGTCTGCTAAATGCATGAATTTAATTTTAATTTCAATTTAATTTCTGAAGATCATGTGACACTGAAGACTGGAGTGAATGTAACAGAAAAAGTCACCTTTTTTTCAAAATTGCAGTTTACAATATATTCACAGAAAAATAATGTCTTACAATATTACACTTTCTACTGTATTTCTAAACTATAAAATATAGAAAAAAATCTCTCTGAATCCAAACTTTTGAACAACATCAGAGTCAAAAAGGATGTGAACTGCTGTCGTCCAGCTCACGACACTAAAGTCTGCAAAATACATGTATTGCATGCATGCATGCATCCTTGCGTTATGCATTGCAACAAGCAATATTGCATCGGTGGAGGATTGTCGTTTCAGTTCGTCTGTTAGTTCACTCTGTAGACAGCGAAGCAGCTCAGTAGGTTTTGATGAGTAAAGCATGTGTAGGACTCACAGTCAGGAAACTGTCCGGGTCCCGTTCGCGTCCCAGAGATCTCCTGTCCATCACGGTTGACGCACCAGCACTGCCTTGCGCTGGCGTGACACTGCATGGGTTCGTACTCGCCCTGGGCATCACAGGTTGGCACATACTGACCGGGCACAGGACGGGGGCCCCGGGGCCCAGCGCCCAGAACACTCTCCCTATGCAGCTGGCAGCGTGTCTTATCGTACTCTGCACAGATACAAATACACACACAGTTAACCCTATAAACCTTACCTACTGGATCATATTTGACATGCAAAGCCTCTAAATGATCAACATGATCACACGTCTTCTTGCTGTCAAATCTTGACTGATTTAAAGTAGGGATGCATAAAATCATGAGTATGTTTTGATTTAAAGGTCAGAAGCTATAGCCTACATGAAAAAAAATCACAAACATGACACCTAGATTAAATTATTTTATATATATACCTGATGATTTATTCATTAATGTGTAAAATGTTATATTTTTTAACAAATTATGAACTCTTTTGCTTTAGACCTTTTACAAATGTTTTCATGAAATAAAACGTTAAGTTTACCACTGCATCGTTTTGGGGGAAAATGCAGTGATTAATACATAGTTTTTTTTGTGTGCTATTTTTAAATCTTCAATGTACTGTCATTATAAAATAACTTTATTATTGTTTATTTAAATCGGTTATCGGCCAAAAGTATTGGACAATTATCGGCATATATCGGATATCGCTAATTTTTGGTAAACGTAAGAATAACTTTATTAATTTTGTCAAATATACACTTACTGGACTTAAGCAACTTCACTTAGTTGATCCATTGAATCATGAATTATTTAAAAAAAAAAAGAAATCATTGAGTCTCAAATCCGATTGTCAGACTTTTGAGCGTTTAGCATCATTAGATTGCATTGCATTATTTGTTTTGATCGTTTAAATTACATCTTTCTAAGACATATTATTGGAGATACAGAGCGATGTCTGATATTTGTATCATTTAATGTAAGTATCTGCTGTACTGTTAGAAAGACCTCATTGATTTACATTAAAAGCAGCAGATTTTCATCACCTTTTGTCCACATAAATAGCAGCATCTGTGCCAAATTGCATGTTTTTTCTCAGTTTGGGCCTCTGAATAAAACTATAACTATTCTTTTATATGCTTCAGTCTATATTATTGTATAAAGTGTTATATAAATAAAGGTGAAGTGCTTTAGGCTTTAAAGTGGTTAAAGAGCATATTAACCTGGTATTAGTAGTGTATTTATTACATCCCTGCTCATGCTATTGTATTTTACAGAGCCAGAGTTTTGACTTATCTGGTCTTTATTTGTAGTTTAAAGATTATTTGGCGAACGTGAAAAGCTACTGACCCACAGAAGTATGTGAAAACTATTTGCTGTCGTCCAGCGGAGGCTCAATGCTAAAGTTAACCTGTCAAACCTTGACCCCTGGGCTTATGCAGATTGTCAACAGAACTGAGATCAAACTTCATCTCTTTCTAAGAGTTTCCAGTATTTCCAGTGAAAATCAATCAGTGCTACAGCTCCGGGGTCAAACCTGAGACAGATCCGCTCACGTGACATTACATCAGTCTACAGAGCTCCGTCTGCTCGTCCCTGGAAAGCAAACCAGGTTACAATAACAAAACTCATCTCTCTGCACACTAATCAATACCATTACTACCACGATCACGACAGCGCTCATAATCCACATGACACACTGCAGACAAACATGCCTTAGGCACTCAAATTATTTCAGTCTGAACCAGAATATGAAGTCATGCAAGTTTTGAATTCAAGATTTCAAGATTATCCAGTTCATATTCATATACACACACACACACACACACACAGTAATCTTCAAAAATAATGAAATCTTCAAAATCAGATGCATTATATTTAATATTTTAGAGTTGTTTTTTTATTAGATTTTTATTATTTTTAAAATACTATTTGAAAAGGAATAGACTTCATTCGAAGCATTTATATTTAAAGATTAAATGTAATAATATATATATATATATATATATATATATATATATATTTTAATATTTTAGTATAAAGTCTATTATTATGCTCACCAAGGCTTAACCGATTTGATCCAAATATGGTAAAAAACCTAAATATTTTTATTTAAATTTTAACGGTTTTCCTTTTGGATATATTTAAATGTGCCATTTACTCCTGTGATGCAAAATTGAATTTTCTGAAGGACCATGTGACAAGGAAAAATAAATAACATTTTAACAATATATTCACCTTGAAAACAGCTATTTTAAATTGTAAAAGTGTTTTCATTATTTTGATCAAATAAATGCAGCATTAGTGAGCAGTACAGACCTCTTTCAAATATATATAAATGTATCAAACTAAATGATTGACCAGTTAATTGTGACCAGTATTGTTCATTTCTCCTAAAAGTTTATCTTGGCAGTTTTAATGGCAACATATATGACCTTCAAGCTCATAAAATTCAACAGTACTGATGCCATGGGGTCCTAAAACTCTGAGAAACTAAAGCAGCTGCTCCGTTCCCAGCAGACAAGCAGCTGTCAAGCTGATTTTCACGGAGCAGGGTCAAGCCGTGACATACCTCTGGGATCGAGGGGTCAGGTCGTGTTGTAATATTTAAAGAGTCCAGGGCTGTCTCTCATTAGAACGACTGATACTGTTTGTGGCACGAACTGTGGGTAAAAGGGCTCCTATAAACTTTGTGATACTGCAGTGTAGCTGAAGGCTAGATACACAGATGATTCTCCAAACCACAGCGTCCAAAAACCTAATGGAATTCTCCAAATATGCTAGAAAGTGGGATTTAGCAGAACTATGTGTAAACGAGCTAAGCTGCTTGTGAAGGTTATGGCTCATTCATTTAAAGTCTACCTGTAGAGCAGTGGAAACCATCACCATGGAAACCAGCGTTACATTGACAGGTGTAAGATCCAGGTGTGTTGAGGCAGACGGCGCTTTCATGACACTGATTCACCTGGCACTCGTCTATGTCTGAAAGAGGGAAACAAACCAACCATTAAATTCAATTAAAAATGTTTTGCAAAGAATTATGTCAAATGTTTAAAAAATAAAAAGCTAAACAAAATATTTATGATCCCATTTATACATATACACATTAAATACATGTATGCATAATGCTTTAAATTTTATTTTCTTATCATTCGCAGTGCTTCATAAGAAGGAAAGAAAGAAAAATAATAAGAAATTATATTTTACTTAAATGACAATTAAATACAGTGAAAATTAAATTTAATACATACATTTTAATGATACTAAATTAAATACTTGAATAATACATTCATTATAATTCAATATTAAATGTTACATTTTAAACAAATGTATAACATTTAAATAGTGGATCAATTTAATAAATTTGATGCAATAAAGCTGCGTAATAAAGCTGAAAATGAATGAATTATGCAGTTAAAATCATATCAATTCATTTGTATTGTAAAATAAAATCTCGCATTTACAGAAGTGGCTGACCAACAGGAGATTTAATGACCAATATTCATATGCAATTTAATAATAAAATGTTTAAAACAAAATGTATTCAAATTAAATTAAAATTCATATATATATATATATATATATATATATATATTTTTTTTTTTTTTTTTTTTTTTTTGATCAGAATGTTGAATATACACTAAGCCGAATGAACACTTTTAATAATTAATTAATCATGCAAAAAATTGCCAAATATCTGCTGACGGTCCAGCCAGGAAAACATTAAAACGGTGTGTGTTCTTCTAATAAATGAATGAAAGGCTGTCTGTATCGAGGAGCACAGTCCCACCCTGACAGCTGCGTCCATCTCCCATGAACCCCGGCAGACAGGAGCAGATGTAGGACGATCCTCCGGTGTAACTGCAGCGAGCGCGCTCAGGGACGTCACAGTCATGAGTGCCGACGCGACACGGGTCCACGGGACGCTGCACCTCTACAACACAACACCACTCATTCATTAACTGTCCCTGCAGGAATCACACATCCCAGAAGAGATCGCTTGAAGAGCTCAATCTCATGTCTCAGACAGAAATCAGATTTAACTCAGACTTCTGATGAAGTCTACAGCTTCTTTGATGTTTTAATGAGAGAAAGATCTCTTTGATCTCCTTTAGAGATGGAAACTCAGAAGTCACAGAAGTCTATTATATATAAATGTGTGTGTGTGTGTTATATATATTAGGATTTAGATTATGTTTAGTATATTGCACAGTGTTTTTACAAAGTGAACACTTCAAAGAAAGAAAGAAAGATAATTACTTGATTAAATCACTTGTTCAGTATTTCTGGGTGAATCTTAATACCTCAAAATAAACAGCAAGGAAAAAGATATTTAATATTGCTTTTAAGAAAATTAATTATGGGGCTGTTACGATTTTGTGCTTTTAATAACAATTAAGCACATTTAAATGTTTAATAAATAAAAGGAATACACCTTAAAATTAAAAGCAGATTATGCATTTACTACATTTAAATATCAAATACATTAAAAAATTTAATCAAATTATTACATTTAAATATTGAATAAAATAAAATGTTAATTTTAGATAAATGTGCAAATGAAGCACAGAAGGCTGAAATAATGAGAAACATCCTCTACTGGGAATCTTACAGAAGACCAGACTTAACAAGAGACGTGGTGTCAGTTTCTAAAGTCTTCCCATGAAGATCAGGTCTTATGGTTTTATTTAGATTATATTTAGTCCATGACTCTAGAGTTGGTTCAGCACTGTGGACATTTCGTGATGCAGATCAGCTGCTTTTAATCTTAAAATCTAAACAGCAGGGGGATTTTCTCAACAAATAACGGTGACGAATACAAACAGAGATAAACACTCAGTGACTCATGAGACGCTGGCGTACCAACACACGTCTGTCCGTCGCTGGCGAACTGGAATCCATCCCGACACTCGCAGCGAAATGTTCCCGGCTGGTTATTACAGACGGCGTTTGGCCCACAAATCTGAGGAGTTTCCCTGCATTCGTCGATGTCTGATGAGAAAAGAGAAGCAGACCAATCCTGAGGATTTCCTCTAGCTCTTTTCGACCGAGACAAACTGCTTTAATGCTATCCTAAACAAAAAGACTTCCTCGGTCACATACAGTCGGTTCTCCTCATTAATGCTCTTTAAGATAACATCTGTCTTATTTTTGTGTAATTTCCTTTAAATGACGGGTCACATCCGTAGAGGTCTGGGGGAATATTCAGGCATCTGATTAGAAGACAGCTCCCTTAGGAAGCCAAGCAGTACTTTCATGGATAAAAACTCAATTTCTCTTCAGAAGGAAGCAGATTAGTGGCCCGTTTTAAGAGGCAAATGAAAGAGGAAATTGTTTTAATTGACCTGATGGACTGAGGATTGATTTAGTTATGCAAAATCAGTGATGGTACCATTGCAAGCGCGTCCGTCTCCAGTAAAGCCCGCGGCACATTCACATGTGAACTGGTTTCCTCGTCCAGGTCTGCAGACGGCGTTGGTGTCGCAGCCGTGTCTGCCAGTGAAGCAGGCGTTTTCTTCCGTTTGTCCACCTGCGGATGTGGTATAAAAATAAACGGTTACTTCCCAAGAATATTATAATACATTCAAAGAAAAATCTGCAGAGTTTATGTCTCACAATTCTCAGTTTATATCTTACAATTGAGTTTATAACTAACAATTATGAAGTTTATATCTCATAACTGAGTTTATATCTCTCAATTGAGTATATGTCTCACAATTCTGACTTTTTTCTGACAATTCTTAATTTATCTCATAATTGAGTTTTCTATCTCACAGTTCTGACATGTTTTCTCACAGTACTTTATAGATACGTTTTTCTCAGTGTTTTTACAAAGTTAACACTTCAAAGAAAGAAATAAATTCTCAATTTATATCTTACAATTCTGAGTTTATCACTCACAATTTTGACAGTTTTCTCGCAATTTTCAGTTTTTATCTAATAACTGAGTTTATATCTCATTATTGAGTTTATAACTCACAATTCTGACCTTTCTCTCACAATTCTGAGTTTATATGTAGCAATTTTCTGTTTTATCTCATAACTGAGTTTATATCTCATTATTGAGTTTATATCTGACAAATAAGTTTATAACTCACAGTTCTGACCTTTTCCTCACAATTCTGAGTTATATTTTGCAAGTCTGAGTTTATATCTCACAATTGAGAGTTTATAACTCTTTAACTCGAATAACTTTTTTTCTAGCAATTTTGAACTTTTTCTCTTAAAGGGGTCATATGCGATTTCAAGTTTCTCTTTCTCTTTGGAGTGTTACAAGCTGATTGTGTATAGATAAGATCCCTGAAGTTGCAAAAACTAAAGCCTCAAAACCAAAGATATATTCTTTATCACAGTTAAGACTTTTCCATGTCCCCATGAGCGGCTCATTCTAACATGCATTACACAAATATTTGTAGTTTTGCATGTTCTGTGTGTATGTGTGTGCATGTGTGTGCGTGGTCGAGAGAGAGAGAGAGAGAGAGACTGGGTCTCACACATCACAAATTTCCAGGATAAATAAGGCAAATTATACTTAATTAAGAGAAGCAGAAATCTTGGTCATGATTAAAATGCTATTCATCATGCAGCCCTTGGCAAAATATTTTCTCAGATCTGCCCTTACCATTGACGTCTCCAATCTTGTTACTCATGGCGTAACGCAAGAGTTGTTGACCCCTATCATACATGACGAACACCTGGTCCACACTGAGCATCTGTGTGGACGGCAAGGCTCTGACCACTTCATCGTGCTGGCAGCCCTGAAACGTGATGGTCTCTCTGAATTTGTAGCTTGTGCTTTGGGTTGATCCGTCCTGCATACTGATCACATACTCCCGTGTAGATGAAGCGGTGATCACTGACCACAGAGTCACAGGAGTCAATAGGTTTCATAATAGGACATTAACAAAAAGCTTGACATATTGCTAAAGCAGATATTTCGCATCATGCATGCATACTGCATACTCATGCATGTTTTATCATCCATAATCATACATCCTCATGCATGTTTTATAATGCATCCTCATTTGTTTTTACTCATTCATACTCATGGATGTTTTACCATGCATATTCATTTATACATATTTTATAATGCAACTTCATGCATGTTTGATCATACATATACATCCTCAAGCATGTTTTATCATACATACTCATAAATGTTTTAACCGTATTCATTTTATGCATATTTTATAATGCATCCTCAGGCATACTCATTCATGTTTTACTCATGCATACTCACATTTTATCATCCATACTCTTGCATGTTTTATCATGCATACTCATAAATGTTTTAACCGTATTCATTTTATGCATGTTTTATAATGCATCCTAATGCATACTCATTCATGTTTTACTCATGTGGATACTCATGCATGTTTTACATTCCATATTCATACATCTTCATGCATCCTCATGCATACTCATTCATGTTTTACTCATACATACTATTGCTAATGCATATTTTATCATGCATCTTCATACATGTTTTATCATGCATATTGTGCAAGCTCTATCATGCATACTCATGCATGTTTTTATCATGCATACTCATACATACTCAAGAATGTTTTAGCTTGCATCCTCATACATGTTTTATCATGCATATTGTGCACGCTTTATCAATCATACTCATGCATGTTTTATCATGCATACTCATACATACTCATGCATGTTTTATCATACATACTCATGCATATTCAAGAAACTTTTAACATGCATACTCATGCAAATTTTAGAATTCACACTTATACATACTTATTTGTGTTTTATTGTTGCGTCCATTATTTTATTATTATGCATAATCATCATTTTTTTATGTGTACACATGCAGTTATGATGGTTTGACTCACAGTTGGTGCTGTACTGGTAGATCTCTGTGTAGGGGTCGATCTGAATTGTAGCTCCCTGAGGAACCTCAGGAATCTTTCCTTCAAGTCTGGTGTCAACCATCAGGTGGTCATGCTCATCAATGCCTTTGAACTCCTGAGATATAGTCAACCTTTCCCCTCCTGGCTGGAAGGTCACATCGGCCTGACGTCTGAACACTCCGCCTGACAGACACATGAAAAAGGGAGTGTGAGGCTGGATTTCAAACATTGATTTTTAAAGGAGTGTTTATCACAAAAAATATTTGCTGCATTCTGACTCTTCCCTCACAACACATCTGAACAACTGAACTATGAAAAAAGATGTAGCTATCTAATTCAGGAGTTTTTAATGTTGTAGATACCAGGGACAAACAATCTTAAAATATATATGCAGCTATATATTTATTATGTATAGAGACCTAATTTATATCCTTTAAAAATATCTATATATATCTATCTATATTTATCATACATGCTTTTGCAAGTTTTATCATGCATACTCATGCATGTTTTGTCATGCATGTTTTGTCATGCATACTCAATAATGTTTTATCATGCATGTTTTATCATGCATATTTATACTTACTCAAGAAAGTTTTAACATGCATACTCATGCATATTTTAGAATACACACTTATACATACTCATTTGTGTTTTATTGTTGCATATACTGTATAATTGTATTATTATGCATACTTATTATTGTTTTATGCATGCACATGCGCTCATATTTATTTTATTTTATAACAATATAAAAAAGGTGAATTCAGATGGCTCTTATTGAGGACTTGTCTTTATATGAATTCTCTGAGAATCTCACCAATGATGCTGAAGCCGTTCTTGAAGCCCGGCTGCTGAAGTGCAAACGCCCAGCCGATGATTCCTCCGATGGACGACAGCGGCTGCAGAGAGAAGCCGACGATCGCTGGAATGTTGCTGATGGCCACATACGCTCTGCCGTCATTCACCACCACATACGAGTGGAGATCATTACTGGCAAAATCCACGGGCACCTCTGAGTTTCCCACAACCACCCTGCCACTCACTTTACCATTCATCCTCTGAGGAATACCTGGGAAAGATCATCAGACAGCATTAGCTTTTCTCTTTCTTTACACTAAACCCAGTACAAAAACTGTCTACTGTATGAAAGTAACAAAAATTTCATTGAACAGATCTCAAACAAACATGAGAACTATTAATATAAGCAATTAGTGACCTAGAATCTATACCCAACGATATGATTAAGGTAAGTGTGTTTACTAGCTTAAATAGGGAACATGTATTCATTTTAGTCAAACTGTATTCAAATAAGACTTAATTTTTGTCCCAGAATAAAACTAAGACACAGTCTTTGATTTCAACAGAAGATTATATGTTTATTCTAATACAGGGCTTGGGACTTGATGATAACCTACTAATTAATTTAATTAGAAATTATATTTTATTTGTAAATATTTTACATAATTGTAAATATTAGCTTTATTAAAAGGGTTTAACACAAGCAAGTGATTTAAAAAAGCATAAAATATAAATTTGTAATAAATGATTTATTTTAATTATAAAAAATAACATATAAATAATAATATATAAATAATGTCTATATATATATATATATATATATATATATATATATATATATATATGTGTATATGCAACAATAAAAAATATATATATATAATGTCTATGTGATTAACTAGTGTATTTTTTTAATCGATTGACAGCAATATATATATATATATATATATAAACACGCTTTCTAAATACTAATAAATGTTGATTAATACTAACAATAAAGCACTTAAAAAATGTTTGCATCATGCATTGCTCATTAATGTGATTATGTTGCTAAATTTAATCATTGTTTTTTTATAATTCTTTTTCTCTGCTATCAGTGATCATAACCCAGCATAAGAAAACATTTATTTAACAGAAATGAAACCGAATGCAGTCGATTATAGAGTCATATTACCATCAGGAACACACTGCACTCCATTGCCGTAGTATCCAGGTTTACACTGGCAGCATCGTCCACTCTGATAACTGCTGCATTCGCCAAATTTAGAGCATTTCTGTCCACCACAATCACCAGAGTTGTATGTAAATACTGTAAGAAGACAAAAAAGTGATAATTTCGACTCCAGAAAAGTACAAAGTTGTTGATTGTTCTGGTACATTAATCATTCATGCTGACCGTCAACTTCGATGTTGTCTTCATTTTCGATTTCCACCACCGCTGGTCGTTCAGGTCTGTACTGAACCGTCTGCACCTGGATGGGTGGAGGGTGTTCGGGACGATCATAAACTCCATCCACGTCAGGATACACCGGGTGCTGATGCTTGTGCTTTACGTCTGTCACTTCTCCAGGAGCGATGTCCGTGAAGTAAGGGAATGTTCCGATTTCATACACCCACACACCTCGCTTTCCCGAGTTAGTCTGCCTGGAAGAGACATCCAACAGCATTGTGGGAAAACATGGTCAAAGTACACAGCAAAAGAGTGGACATGCCACTAAAACATTATTAGTTCACCTAACAATAAAAATCCAGTTGCTCCAATGTGAAGAAAAGTCTTCACAAAGATCTTTTTCTTCACAAATTATAGTGACTGCACATCTGTCAAGCTCCACAGATAACAACAAGCACCATCAGACTAAATACAATAAGACTTAAGATAAAGGTAGGCCAAACTGCAAAAAATATATATTTGTTTACATACTTAATATTTTGTCTTGTTCTGTCTTCCATTATAAATTTAATTGAATTAATCATTTAATTAAGGAAAAAGACTAGATATTGGATATAAACGGATATAGAAATAAATCAACAAATGCAAATGCAAGTCATCTTTAAATACATTAATTTAGTATATTTAGTTTTGTTTTACGAAAGATTCATCAATTATAAAAAGTTTAAGGAAATCTCTGACAATGTGGAAATTAAAATAAACATTTTTAAAATTAGTTTTATATTTTTGACCCAATGGACATATTTCTTCTGGTTCTAAGCAGAAACGCACAAAACAATTTTTTCATTTAAATATATTTTTAAATCTTACTGAATGCATCCTTATTAAAGAATGTTTCGATATTTGCACTTAAGAAAATAATCTTTTGCTGATTGTTTTTTAGCTCAAAGTGGTTAAAAAAATCTTAAGATATCAAGCTTTGTTTTCTACAAAATGTATCAAAAATAATTCATTTACTAAAGTTTATGCTAAAACAAGAAAAATATCTGTCAATGACGTAAGATAATCAATTTTTCAATTTTTTTTTTTTTAAAAACAAGAATGAATATTTTAAGCATTTTGATTCACAAGTAAATTTTTCTTGGTTTACGAATGTTTCGATATTTGTTCTGGAAAAACATGACAAAAATACAGATTAAGAAAATAATTGTTTGCACTTCTTTTTGACTCTATTCTCTGAAACTGTCCTCTATCTCTGCTCTCAAATCTCATTCTACAGAAAGCTTCTGCATGCACTATACTCCTAAGATTAGTTTAAGGAGCATTATTGTGTTTTTTGGTCTATTTTGGAGTTTGGGATGAGGTCATGATATAATTCTATAGAAAAGACATCCATGAAGCTTCTTCAACTCTCAAGCTTCACAGAAGAAAGAAAAAGGTGTGGAGCATCTTTAAGGTGAGTAAATGATGACAATATCTCTATTTAGGTGAACTCCAGCACTAACAGCAGCCAAACGTACTCAGCTAAGTTCTTGACAGACGTCTCGGTGTCATCTGTGAGGCGATAGTACGCTCCTTGCTTGTCCTGTCCTTTACTGAAGCCGGCGTGCATCGTGTAGCCGCTGGTGCTCTGGAACTGCATCGCTTCTCTCGGGTAAAGAAGAATCGCATAAGACTGCGTCTCCAGAGAAGCCAGGACCAGCTGAAACGTATTTCGCTATAAGGACAAACAACATGATTTATTAACTCTTTAAGAGTATTTGTACACAATCAGTTAAATCCATTACTCTTATAATTCACACACACAGCAATCGGCAGTGACACAGTCATTGGAAGTCATTCACCTTTAATAAAAGTCAGAGATTTTATAGAAAAACTTGTATTATTCAGTTAGTCGCAGAAGCAGGATTTTTCATTTTTGCGTAGTTCAAGTTAAAATATTAAAGTTAACGAAGCTGTCTTTAAGTCTTTTATATTTAAAATAAGTGAAACGATCTGCAGTGTAAAATACTTGAAATAAAATAAGATTTTGAACCTTGAAATCTGACGCAATTATGCTTTAAACACATACAGAGCAAATATAAACACAACACTTTTAAAAAAATAATAATATATGGTATTATTACATTACAATGGTAAAAAAAAAACTAAACCTTTAACTAAAATTTAAATAATATAAAAGATTAATTCCAAATATGAATAAATATTGTAATAATATATTATACTAAAATAACTCATTAACGTGTTTTTAACCAAAATGTATATTTTAAAGAAGTAAAAATGTCTTGCAGAGCAAAATGCATTTACATTATATTAATATATTCAAAATACAACCTATATGAAGCCTTAAAATCTTATGCAATTATAATTTATTCATGCTTTAAAGAGGTTAAACCTAATTAAACTTGGAATTTGAAAAAAAAAAATATATATATATATTTTAAAACACTCAAAAAAGTATTTTTAGGAATATGGATTTTGCATTAAAAGCGAGTTGGATGCATGCATTAATAAATGTGATTCATTTTTTTTTTTTAGGTCCAGAACATCTGTAAATGCAGATTTGCATTAATAATAAAGCAAGGCAACCAGAGTAGAAAAGACCAACAATGCATCAATGGGAAATGCATGTTAAAAATCACTGTATGTGTGAACGGCCCACAAGTAAACTGAACCTCACTCTTCCGCTGGGCTCCAGTCCGTCTCCTCTGCTCTCAGCCCGATGGGACGCCACATCCACCCATGTGACCACCACAGCGCTGATGGGGTTCACCGTGTCATCCTCAGGGAAGGCTCTGTTGATGTGATCGGCCGCCTGCTGTAGAAGAGCCGCACTGGAGTCCTGCCGGAAGAACACCTTTCCCACGCCGTCGCTGGTGTCCAGGTCGCCCTGCAGAGCAGTGATCATCCCAAAACCAGCCGGCATCTTGCCCAGATACTCGGATTCTCCTGCTGGCCTCTCCAGAGCAACAAAACCATTGGTGTTGATCTAAACGTGAGAGACAAGAGATGCTACCAATGAGAATCAATAGCCATTAATGACGTGCAGTTGGGTTGTGAGATCGAGTTTTATCTCAATTATGAGTTAACAAGACATGAATGTTACAAGAGTCTTGCTGGCTGCACACAATAACAAATAAACAGCGTGATCAGTGTAGTCTGATTCACTAACAAATGACTCTTGTGAACAGATTCTTCTTGATGAATCGGTTTTTTGAAGACTTCAAGTCATCATTTGAATCAGTATATTGGACCTGTTGTTAGGTTACAGAGTCGTAATAAAGCAATTAATTGATTACTTAAAACAAAGTAGTGTTCAAAATGTGTCTAAAATATAGTAAGTGCTCACTTTCCAATGATTTAGGCAGGAGAGCTGTTAAAAATCAAGAAAACAGAGTCTGAAATCACTGAATTCCTATGAACGCTATAGTTGTCTGGGGTGGGGGGGGGGGGGGGGGGGTTGTGAATAAGTATATTAAGATAAAATAAAATAAGAAATGTTATTTTAAAGACTAATTTGATTGAAAAACTAACTGAAAATAAGAAATGTTGCTTTCTAGTTGACATTTTCTGTCTAAAAAAGGGAGGGGGTGATTATTAAAATAAGATAAAATAAAATAAAATGTTAAAGACTAATTTGATTGAAATTTTGCTTTGGCAAATTACTGAAATAAAGTCTCAAAAACTTTTTACAACTTTTTTTAAACTAAAAAAATTATATATATATAAAACTTAAATTTTTTTTAATAAAATATATAAAATAAATATAACTAAAATAACACTTGATTTTTTCCACTTGTTTATTATCTCTTTATATTTCACATAAAAAAGGATAACATTTAAATAAAATAAACTAATTAAATTAATTAAAAGTTAAATGCCCATTCATGTGATCAGAAAAGAGCTGCATTAGTTCCCTTCTAACTGAAACCTTTATATAAAAACAGTA